>NC_081552.1:134834715-135434715 GCF_963082655.1 Stomoxys calcitrans | reverse complement strand
CAATAATAATATCTATAATACCATACAGGTTTTGTCTACATAGCACTTACCGTTTCCGAGATCTAGAATATTTTTAGGTTGGGTCATTCTGGAAGTGATTTGTGCGGATGGAATATGTAATTTTCGTTTTTCTCGGAAACGAGTTAAGCGATTTGCAATCGGATTGATTCATTTGAAAGCCAATAATAATATCTACAATACCATACTGGTTTTGTGTACCTAGCACTCACAGTTTCGAGATATAGAATAATTTTATGTTGGGTCATTCTGGAAGTGATTTTTGCGGAAGGAATATGTAATTTTCGTTTTTCTCGGAAACGACTTAACCGATTTGCAATCGGATTGATTTGTTTGAAAGCCAATAATAATATCTACAACTCCATACTGGTTATGTCTACCTAGCACTTACCGTTTCCGAGATATAGATTATTTTTAGGTTGGGTCATTCTGGAAGTGACTTGTGCGAATGGAATATGTAATTTTCGTTTCAATCGGATTGATTCATTTGAATTCAATAATAATATCTACAATTCCATACCGGTTTTGTCTACCTAGCACTCACAGTTTCCGAGATATAGAATATTTTTAGGTAGGGTCATTCTGGAAGTGACTTCTGCAGATGTAATATATAATTTTCGTTTTTCTCTGAAACGACTTAACCGATTTGCAATCGGATTGATTCAGTTGAAAGCCAATAATAATATCTACAATTCCGTATTGGTTATGTCTACCTAGCACAAACAGTTTCCGAGATATACAATAATTTTATATTGGTTCATTCTGGAAGTGACTTGTGCGGTTGGAATATGTAATTTTCGTTTTTCTCGGAAACGACTTAACCGATTTGCAATCGGATTGATTCATTTGAAAGGCAATAATAACATCTACAATTCCATACTGGTTTTGTCTACCTAGCACTCACAGTTTCCGAGATATAGAATATTTTTAGGTTGGGTCATTCTGGAAGTGACTTGTGCGGATGAAATATGTAATTTTCGTTTTTCTCGGAAACGACTTAACCGATTTGCAATCGGATTGATTCATTTGAAAGGCAATAATAATATCTACAATTCCATACTGGTTTTGTCTACCTAGCACTCACAGTTTCCGAGGAATAGAATATTTTTAGGTTGGGTCATTCTGGAAGTGACTTGTGCGGATGTAATATGTGATTTTCGATCTTCTCGGAAACGACTTAACCGTTTTCCAATCGGATTGATTCAGTTGAAAGCCAATACTAATATCTACAATTCCATATTGGTTATGTCTACCTAGCACTCACAGTTTCCGAGATATAGAATAATTTTATGTTGGGCCATTCTGGAAGTGACTTATGCGGATAAAATATGTAATTTTCGTTTTCCTCGGAAACGACTCATTCATGCAGCAGGACAGGTAGAGGGATTATTCGATGTAATTGAGATGTATGCTGTGGGAACAATGGAATTTTGGCGGCAACTACAAGCTTGTCGTCAATTAACGCAGCATTCGCGGAAAGAAGCTTGTATACTGCTCTAATTTGCTCGTATTTCTTCCCGGGGAATTTCAAGTGATCAGGCATATGTTCTCTTATCCTTGACATCTCAGCTTGAAGTTGCATTGGCGTAATTAGGGAAGGATTGAGTTTTCCATGATTAATATTGATAAGCAGGTCTATCATACTCGACTGCACTCTCTCATTCTCGCGGATTATCGAGTCCAAATCCTTGGTAACCATAAAAACCTGATTGACTCTCTGTAAACGAAGTATGACTCCTTCATAACCTCCGTGATGTTATTCATCTGGTCTCCGATCTTCTTGAAGTTGTTATTTACGTCTTCCATTGTAGTACGCAATATGTTAACCGTGGACTCCACGACAGTTGCTTGCCTTTGCATCATGAATTTTAGGTTATATTGATTTTCTAGCAAGTTGCGCATATCTTCTTCCAACTGCTTCCGATCTTCCGCGTCCATGGTTCCGAATAAAACGTGCTGGAGAGAGCCTATAAATTCCAATGGAGCTCGTTTCGCCCTCCCTGTAGACCTCAGGAACAGAAACTCATTTGTCTCTTGCAAGCTTCGGACTAGTCTCCCCATTGTGTTCAGAATATTGTCACACTGAGCTTCAAATGTTTGCAGTTTATCGCATAGTGGCATCATAGTTTTTAGTACTTTATCGCATTTATTCAGGGATTCAAAAAAAGGAAGCATATTAAAAATAATGATCATGTTCCATTTCGAAGCAATGACATTTACTGATCCCATATGGTCTAAGTACACCGCTGCTGTCTCCTGAAGCTCGGTGATGTTGGTTAGGTTATTTGCTGCCGTAGATCTTAAGTGTGGTAGAACAAGCAGCAAAAGCATCGCGTAGCTTACCAGATTACTACAACGTTTTCGGCTAGAACTACCGCTTGTCGGTATTTCCTTTGATTTTACTCCCTCTGACGGACACAACTTATTCATGGGCCTCCTTATCAACCCAGTTTGGGTTTTAATCTTTTGCAGTTGTTTCCACCTGTCAAGTGCTGTCACTTTGTCCTCGCTGGGAGTTTCGGGGCAGCTTATCAACGGCCTACCAATTAGAAAATGGCCTGGAGTCAGGACTTCGATGTCATCAGCGCTCTCATCCATGTTATAAAGTGGCCTAGAATTCAAAACCGCTTCAATCTGATATAAAAGCGTAGACATTTTCTCAAATGTCAATTTACTTTCGCCGATGACCCTTCGTAGATGGTATTTCATGGACTTTACCGCCGCTTCCCATATCCCTCCAAAGTGAGGACTTGCTGGTGGAATGAAATGCCACTGCAATTTCTCCATTGCTAGTATTGGTGCAAGTTTATTGTTTTCCTATATGGCCATTTGGAAATCTCTATCCAGATGATTCACCGCTCCCACAAAATTTGTCCCATTGTCTGAGTAAATATGGCTGCTTTTACCTCTTCTGGCAAATAAACGTTTTAGCGCCGCGAGAAAAGCCTGTGATGTCAAGCTGCTCACGGCCTCCAAATGTATTGCTTTTGTCGTCATACAGATGAATACTGCAATGTATCCCTTAACACAAATTACAGCAGCATATGCTCTTTCCGAGGCATCCGCAAACCCATGCAATTGTGCACCAGTTGAGCCAGAAACTTGCAACCAGCGAGGTATTCTAATCGATGTCAAAGCATTTAATTTATCAGTGAATCCAATCCACTACCTCTTCAAGTAATCTTCTAACTGGTTATCCCATCCGATCTCCATCACCCACAGTTGTTGAATAAATAGCTTCGCTGTTATTGTCACTGGAGTAAGCCATCCTAAGGGGTCGAATATTCTGGCCAAATAGGACAGAGCTTTTCGTTTAGTTATATCATGGCCTTCAAATTTTTGTGTTGAAAACCCGAAAGTATCATATACTGGATACCATTGCAGCCCTAATGTTTTAAGACATTCATCCTCTCCTATGCGCAACACATCATTCACTCTCTGTTCATTTATTCCCTTCAGAATATCCTTGTTATTTGAAATCCATTTTCTTAGTTTGAATCCATATTTCACCAAATGTATGTTAACTTTTTCCTGAATCTCCTTGCACCTTGTGATTGTATCCGCTCCCGTGAATAAGTCGTCCATGTAGAAAGCGTTTTTGATTATGTTGCCAACTGTATCGTCATCACACCTATCTCCAAATTCGGCTAAAGTCCTTAAAGCGAGGAACGGTGCACATGCTGTACCGTACGTCACTGTTGTCAATTTGTAATTTTTGACCGGTTGGTCGTGGCTAGATCTCCACAAAACATATTGATAGTCTTGGGCATCCTCATGCACCCAAATTTGGCGGTACATCTTTTCCACGTCTGCGCTTATTACGAACTGGTGTTTTCGCCACTTTGTAAGTATATCAAAAATGTCTTTCTGTAACCTTGGCCCGAAGTACAGAATGTCATTTAAGCTCTTTCCATTTGATGTCTTTGAAGATGCATCAAACACGACTCTCAGTTTCGTGGTTAAACTCCTTTCCCGTACGACCGCTTGGTGAGGAAGATAATATTTTTCCCCCATTTCCGCCTTAACTCTCACCATATGCCCCATAGCAATGTATTCTTCCATAAACTGGTCATATGCTGCTTTGAGCTCCGAGTTGTTACATAACTTCTTCTCAATATTCAGGAATCGTGCCATGGCTCTTCTACAGGGTGGCTGATGAAAGCCGCTACCAAAAAAAAATGTAATAACTTTTTTTCTATTTAATAATAATAATTTAATTAATTAATTAATTAATTTAATTAATAATAATTTAATAATTAATTTAATAATTTAATTAAACATGAATAAAAGAAAAATGTATTCCATACACCGAAAAAAAAATGTAGCAATATTCATCATTGTAGCAATATTCATCAGCCACCCTGTATATGAGTCTCCCAATTCAATATCTTCCTTGAACGGAAGTCGCACTATGAAACGTCCATCACTCGCTGTCGATGTTGTGGACTCATAATTCACCAAGCAAGAATCGCCTTTTTCCGCTTCGTGGTCGTCTTTCACTTCTTCAATTTCCCAAAATCGTTCCAAAGTAGTAGTAGCTACCATTCTTTCACTGCTTCGCTTCTTCGGCGTAATGGACCCAGACAATATCCATCCTAGCTTCGTCTTCTGGGCTAAAATCCGATCTTTCTTGTAAATGCCATGCTGAAGGATTTCTTGGTAGATGTCACTTCCAATAAGTACATCGATTCGGTCTGACGACGTAAAGTCGGGATCTGCAAGCATAAAATTACGCCATTTATTTATTCTATACTCACATTTTGAATCTTTTTGCACGGAAGCCAATTCCGGAAGTACGACTGCCTCTAGGTTGACCACATAATCACTCAGAAACCGGGGCTTAACTTCCATGAATACTTTCGATTTGGCTTTTCCGACGACTACTCCGCCAAGTCCATGCAAAGTTACATCCGTCTTAACCTTCGGTAGTTGTAGAATTTGTACAGCTTCCTCGCTGATCGACGAAGTTTGTGCGCAGGGATCTATTAATGCTCTCAATGTTAAGAACTCGTTTTGCCTCGACTTCACTCGTATCTGCGCAGTTGCAATTAAAACATGATGACTCTCATTTATTGTAGCATAAGTCGATTTGCCGCTTGTTGCCGATTTAATCATGTGTAGGCTGGTATGGTGTCTCCCGTTGCATATAAAGCAATTCATTCTGCTTCCACATTTTTTTGCGGCATGGTGATTCAAACAGTTACTGCACAGCTCGTTCTTTTTGACCCATGCTACCCTCTCCTTGATAGCTAACTTCTTATACTCTTGACAATGATAAATGTTGTGACCAACGCTCTCACAATAACCACATTTTACGTGACTGTCGTAGTCTTTCGCTGCTGTTGCTGCTTCAACGTCGAATTGCCTTCTTGAAGTGCTGTTTTCATCCGCAGTCCAAACTGTCTTTAGAGTTTGATAACGTTGCTCTAAAAACTTAAGTATATCGCCGATCTCCTGAATTTCTGTAGACCTTTTCGTTGTTTGCTCATACTGTAGACGTGTCTCCTTATCCAATTTTCTAAATATGATGTGCGCCAAAATTGGATATGCATCTCCCAGTTTCAAATTCATGGCTTTTATCCCCTCTATACACTCTATGGATGTATCCAGTAATTGTTTGATGCTGAGCGCCGATGTCCCATTCACATTTAGTTGATCTAATAGTTTGTCTAAATAATGGGTGAATAAATTCCTTTTGTTGTCGTACCTTTGACATAAAGTTTGTAAAGCAGTTTCATAGCCAGTGCGTGTCAATGGCATGTTTTGCACCAGCTGCAGTGCATCCCCTTTCAGCGCAGACTTCAAACGAAAAAGCTTTTCTTGGTATGAAGAACTTTCATCATCATGAACCAAAGTACGGAATAGCTCATAGAAAGTATTCCAATCTTCGAGACGCCCACTGTACTCCGGAATTCTTATCTTCTCCATTATAACGGACTTTCTTTCTGCTGCTTCCAAGGAAATCGACTTTTCCATTATTCTCACTTGTTCCACATTAAAGTCCGACTCTGCTTGCATCCACTGATGAGCTCTCCAAACGCTAACTTTTCCTTCTTTCATCATTTCGGTATAAATGTCCCGGAGTCTCCGCATCTGGTCATCCAATCTTTCGTACAATTTTTGTAAATAGTACTTATCTCTTAAGTTTTCTCCTTGCTTTATCATCACATTCAATGCTTCCAAGTTAACATCAAAAGCAGTTTGCAGTGAAGTCATGCGACTGCTGTCCTTATCTCTTGTTACCTCGCCCACCGCCATTAATTTCGATGATGATGTAGCTCTATCTAAACCACTTTGTTTTTGTCTGGTTTCCATCTCTACGCCTGCTTCCAGATCATTATTGTTCAAGAGTTCCAGTATGTTCTCTTTCAACGTCTGTGTTTGACCGTACACATTGGTGACGAAATAATCGTCGTTCTCACATTTTTCACCTTTTTTGCTGAGTGTCTCGTCATTCACCTGAAACTTGGCCCATAGCTCTTCCGCCTTTTTAATCGCGCCAGATATCATTTGAACACGATATCTTCTTCCCTCTGCTGTACTCTGCATTCCCTTTAGTTCGTTGATAATAGCTATTTGGGCTTTGTATAACTCCTCACGGCTTGGCATTTTGAGTTTTTTTTTTTTTTTTTGTAGTTTTGGTAGAAGTAGTAGTTGGTATTAGTTTGTTTGTAGAGTTGTAGGATTTCTACTTAGTTCACTAATTTTTCAAAGGTTCGAAGGACCAAAATGTTAAAAACACGACTCGCGCTTATTGAGGATTGAAAAGACACTGGTTTTATTTTGAAACAATTCTTTCTTACTTTCTATCTTACAGCCTATTTCTTAATCTATCTACATTCTAGGAATCCTTATGTGCTATCTATCGAGTAATTGAAGAGGCATGTCATATGGCTGCGACCTTCTGAAATGGTTTTAGCCTGCGTGCATATGTCTGGAGTGGGTCATAAAATCTTTATTATCTCTTTGCGTTATCATATGCCGCAGACAACAAACATAAATTTTCCATTGGGAAATTTCCATAATTTCAATCCTATTAAAACCATCTGTAAACTGAAACCATATGACGATAGCAAGCGTTTGTTTATTAACGCTATACTTATTCTAATAGTTGAGGAAAATATGTTTGAGAAATTCAAACAATATGTAATTTTCGTTTTCCTCGGAAACGACTTAACAGATTTGCAATCGGATTGATTCATATGAAAGCCAATAATAATATCTACAATTCCATACTAGCTTTGTCTACCTAGCACTCACAGTTTCCGAGATATAGAATATTTTTAGGTTGGGTCATTCTGGAAGTGACTTGTGCAGATGAAATATGTAATTTTCGTTTTTCTCGGAAACGACTTAACCGATTTGCAATCGGATTGATTCATTTGAAAGCCAATAATAATATCTACAATTCCATACTGGCTTTGTCTACCTAGCACTCACAGTTTGCGAGATATAGAATAATTTTATATTGGTTCATTCTGGCTTGTGACTTGTGCGGTTGGAATATGTATTTTCGTTTTTCTCGGAAACGACTTAACCGACTTGCAATCGGACTGATTCATTTGAAAGCCAATAATAATATCTACAATTCCATACTGGTTATGTGTACCTAGCGCACACAGTTTCCGAGATATAGAATAATTTTATGTTGGGTCATTCTGGAAGTGACTTGTGCGGATGAAATATGTAATTTTCGTTTTTATCGGAAACGACTTAACCGATTTGAAATCGGACTGATTCATTTGAAAGCCCAAAATAATATCTACAATTCCATACTGGTTATGTGTACCTAGCACTCACAGTTTCCGAGATATAGAAAAATTTTATGTTGGGCCATTCTGGAAGTGGCTTGTGCGGATGAAATATGTAATTTTCGTTTTTCTCGGAAACGACTTAACCGATTTGCAATCGGATTGATTCATTTGAAAGCCAATAATAATATCTACAATTCCATACTGGTTTTGTCTACCTAGCACTCACAGTTTGCGAGATATAGAATAATTTTATGTTGGTTCATTCTGGCTTGTGACTTGTGCGGTTGGAATATGTAATTTTCGAATGGAATATGAATTTTCGTTTTTCTCGGAAACGAGTTAAGCGATTTGCAATCGGATTGATTCATTTGAAAGCCAATAATAATATCTACAATACCATACTGGTTTTGTGTACCTAGCACTCACAGTTTCCGAGATATAGAATATTTTTAGGTTGGGTCATTCTGGAAGTGACTTGTGCAGATGAAATATGTAATTTTCGTTTTTCTCGGAAACGACTTAACCGATTTGCAATCGGATTGATTCGTTTGAAAGCCAATAATAATATCTACAATTCCATACTGGCTTTGTCTACCTAGCACTCACAGTTTCCGAGATATAGAATAATTTTATGTTGGTTCATTCTGGCTTGTGACTTGTGCGGTTGGAATATGTATTTTCGTTTTTCTCGGAAACGACTTAACCGACTTGCAATCGGACTGATTCATTTGAAAGCCAATAATAATATCTACAATTCCATACTGGTTATGTGTACCTAGCACTCACAGTTTCGAGATATAGAATAATTTTATGTTGGGTCTTTCTGAAAGGGCTTGTGCGGATGGAATATATAATTTTCGTTTTTCTCGGAAACGACTTAACCGATTTGCAATCGAACAGATTCATTTGAAAACCAATAATAATATCTACAATTCCATACTGGTTATGTCTACTTAGCACTCACAGTTTCAGAGATATAGAATAATTTTATGTTGGGTCATTCTGGAAGTGATTTGTGCGGAAGAAATATGTAATTTTCGTTTTTCTCAGAAATGACTTAACCGATTTGCAATCGGATTGATTCATTTGAAAGCCACTAATAATATCTACAATGCCATACTAGTTTTGTCTACCTAGCACTTACAGTTTCCGGGATATAGAATATTTTTGGTTGGGTCATTCTGGAAGTGACTTGTGCGGATGATATATGTAATTTTCGTTTTTCTTGGAAACGACTTAACCGATTTGCTTGATTCATACAATTCCATACTGGTTATGTCTACCTAGCACTCACAGTTCCCTAGATATAGAATAATTTTAGGTTGGGTCATTCTGGAAGTGATTTGTGCGTATGGAATATGTAATTTTCGTTTTTCTCGGAAACGATTTAAGCGATTTGCAATCGGGTTGAATTATTTGAAAGCCAATAATAATATCTGCAATACCATACAGGTTTTGTCTACATAGCACTTACCGTTTCCGAGATCTAGATTATTTTTAGGTTGGTTCATTCTGGAAGTGACTTGTGCGAATGGAATATGAATTTTCGTTTTTCTCGGAAACGAGTTAAGCGATTTGCAATCGGATTGATTCATTTGAAAGCCAATAATAATATCTACAATACCATACTGGTTTCGTGTACCTAGCACTCACGGTTTCGAGATATAGAATAATTTTATGTTGGGTCATTCTGGAAGTGATTTTTGCGGAAGGAATATGTAATTTTCGTTTTTCTCGGAAACGACTTAACCGATTTGCAATCGGATTGATTTGTTTGAAAGTTAATAATAATATCTACAACTCCATACTGGTTATGTCTACCTAGCACTTACCGTCATTCTGGAAGTGACTTGTGCGAATGGAATATGTAATTTTTGTTTCAATCGGATTGATTCATTTGAAAGCAATAATAATATCTACAATTCCATACTGGTTTTGTCTACCTAGCACTCACAGTTTCCGAGATATAGAATATTTTTAGGTTGGGTCATTCTGGAAGTGACTTCTGCGGATGTAATATATAATTTTCGTTTTTCTCTGAAACGACTTAACCGATTTGCAATCGGATTGATTCAGTTGAAAGCCAATAATAATATCTACAATTCCATATTGGTTATGTCTACCTAGCACTCACAGTTTCCGAGATATACAATAATTTTATATTGGTCCATTCTGGAAGTGACTTGTGCGGATGAAAT
Organism: Stomoxys calcitrans; assembly: GCF_963082655.1. NCBI lineage: Eukaryota > Metazoa > Arthropoda > Insecta > Diptera > Muscidae > Stomoxys > Stomoxys calcitrans. The sequence continues at coordinate 135,424,745 of NC_081552.1, read as the reverse complement.
ATGTAATTTTCGTTTTTCTCGGAAACGACTTAACCGATTTGCAATCGGATTGATTCATTTGAAAGGCAATAATAATATCTACAATTCCATACTGGTTTTGTCTACCTAGCACTCACAGTTTCCGAGGAATAGAATATTTTTAGGTTGGGTCATTCTGGAAGTGACTTGTGCGGATGTAATATGTAATTTTCGTTCTTCTCGGAAACGACTTAACCGTTTTGCAATCGGATTGATTCAGTTGAAAGCCAATAATAATATCTACAATTCCATATTGGTTATGTCTACCTAGCACTCACAGTTTCCGAGATATAGAATAATTTTATGTTGGGCCATTCTGGAAGTGACTTATGTGGATAAAATATGTAATTTTCGTTTTCCTCGGAAACGACTTAACAGATTTGCAATCGGATTGATTCATATGAAAGCCAATAATAATATCTACAATTCCATACTAGCTTTGTCTACCAAGCACTCACAGTTTCCGAGATATAGAATATTTTTAGGTTGGGTCATTCTGGAAGTGACTTGTGCAGATGAAATATGTAATTTTCGTTTTTCTCGGAAACGGCTTAAGCGATTTGCAATCTGATTGATTCATTTGAAAGCCAATAATAATATCTACAATTCCATACTAGCACCCACAGTTTCCGAGATATAGAATAATTTTATGTTGGTTCATTCTGGCTTGTGACTTGTGCGGTTGGAATATGTATTTTCGTTTTTCTCGGAAACGACTTAACCGACTTGCAATCGGACTGATTCATTTGAAAGCCAATAATAATATCTACAATTCCATACTGGTTATGTGTACCTAGCGCACACAGTTTCCGAGATATAGAATAATTTTATGTTGGGTCATTCTGGAAGTGACTTGTGCGGATGAAATATGTAATTTTCGTTTTTATCGGAAACGACTTAACCGATTTGAAATCGGACTGATTCATTTGAAAGCCCAAAATAATATCCACAATTCCATACTGGTTATGTCTACCTAGCACTCACAGTTTCGAGATATAGAAAAATTTTATGTTGGGCCATTCTGGAAGTGACTTGTGCGGATGAAATATGTAATTTTCGTTTTTCTCGGAAACGACTTAACCGATTTGCAATCGGATTGATTCATTTGAAAGCCAATAATAATATCTACAATTCCATACTGGTTTTGTCTACCTAGCACTCACAGTTTCCGAGATATAGAATAATTTTATGTTGGTTCATTCTGGCTTGTGACTTGTGCGGTTGGAATATGTAATTTTCGTTTTTCTCGGAAACGACTTAACCGATTTGCAATCGGACTGATTCATTTGAAAGCCAATAATAATATCTACAATTCCATATTGGTTATGTCTACCTAGTACTCACAGTTTTCGAGATATAGAATAATTTTATGTTGGTTCATTCTGGAAGTGACTTGTGCGGATGAAATATGTAATTTTCGTTTTTCTCGGAAACGACTTAACCGATTTGCAATCGCATTGATTCATTTGAAAACCAATAATAAAATCTACAATACCATACTGGTTTTGTCTACCTAGCACTCACAGTTTCCGAGATATAGAATAATTTTATGTTGGGTCATTCTGGAAGTGATTTGTGCGGATGGAATATGTAATTTTCGTTTTTCTCGGAAACGACTTAACCGATTTGCAATCGGATTGATTTGTATGAAAGCCAATAACAATATATACAATTCCATACTGGTTTTGTCTACCTAGCACTCACAGTTTCCGAGATATAGAATATTTGTAGGTTGGGTCATTCTGGAAGTGACTTGTGCGAATGGAATATGAAATTTTCGTTTCCCTCGGAAAGGACTTAACCGATTTGCAATCGGATTGTTTCAGTTGAAAGCCAATAATAGTGTCTACAATTCCATATTGGTTATGTCTACCTAGCACTCACAGTTTCCGAGATATAGAATAATTTTATGTTGGTTCATTCTGGAAGTGACTTGTGCGGATGAAATATGTAATTTTCGTTTTTCTCGGAAACGACTTGACCGATTTGCAATCGGATTGATTCATTTGAAAGCCAATAATAATATCTACAATTCCATACTAGTTTTGTCTACCTAGCACTCACAGTTTCCGAGATATAGAATAATTTTATGTTGGTTCATTCTGGCTTGTGACTTGTGCGGTTGGAATATGTAATTTTCGTTTTTCTCGGAAACGACTTAAACGATTTGCAATCGGACTGATTCACTTGAAAGCCAATAATAATATCTACAATTCCATACTGGTTATGTGTACCTAGCGCACACAGTTTCCGAGATATAGAATAATTTTATGTTGGGTCATTCTGGAAGTGACTTGTGCGGATGAAATATGTAATTTTCGTTTTTCTCGGAAACGACTTAACCGATTAGCAGTACTGATTCATTTGAAAGCCCAAAATAATATCTACAATTCCATACTGGTTATGTCTACCTAGCACTCACAGTTTCCGAGATATAGAATAATTTTATATTGGTTCATTCTGGCTTGTGACTTGTGCGGATGAAATATGTAATTTTCGTTTTTCTCGGAAACGACTTGACCGATTTGCAATCGGATTGATTCATTTGAAAGCCAATAATAATATCTACAATTCCATACTAGTTTTGTCTACCTAGCACTCACAGTTTCCGAGATATAGAATAATTTTATGTTGGTTCATTCTGGCTTGTGCGGATGAAATATATAATTTTCGTTTTTCTCGGAAACGACTTGACCGATTTGCAATCGGATTGATTCATTTGAAAGCCAATAATAATATCTACAATTCCATACTAGTTTTGTCTACCTAGCACTCACAGTTTCCGAGATATAGAATAATTTTATGTTGGGTCATTCTGGAAGTGACTTGTGCGGATGAAATATGTAATTTTCGTTTTTCTCGGGAACGACTTAACCGATTTGCAATCGGATTGATTCATTTGAAAGCCAATAATAATATCTACAATTCCATACTGGTTTTGTCTACCTAGCACTCACAGTTTCCGAGACATAGAATAATTTTATGTTGGTTCATTCTGGCTTGTGACTTGTGCGGTTGGAATATGTAATTTTCGTTTTTCTCGGAAACGACTTAACCGATTTGCAATCGGACTGATTCATTTGAAAGCCAATAATAATATCTACAATTCCATGCTGGTTATGTCTACCTAGCACTCAGTTTCCGAGATATAGAATAATTTTATGTTGGTTCATTCTGGCTTGTGACTTGTGCGAATGGAATATGTAATTTTCGATTTTCTCTGAAACGACTTAACCGATTTGCAATCGGATTGATTCATTTGAAAACCAATAATAATATCTACAATTCCATACTGGCTTTGTCTACCTAGCACTCACAGTTTCCGAGATATAGAATATTTTTAGGTTGGGTCATTCTGGAAGTGAATTGTGCGGATGTAATATGTAATTTTCGTTTTTCTCTGAAACGACTTAACCGATTTGCAATCGGACTGATTCATTTGAAAGCCAATAATAATATCTACAATTCCATATTGGTTATGTCTACCTAGCACTTGCAGTTTCCGAGATATAGAATAATTTAAGTTGGAATTTGTAATTTTCGTTTTTCTCGGAAACGACTTAACCGATTTGCAATCGGATTGATTTGTATGAAAGCCAATAACAATATATACAATTCCATACTGGTTTTGTCTACCTAGCACTCACAGTTTCCGAGATATAGAATATTTGTAGGTTGGGTCATTCTGGAAGTGACTTGTGCGAATGGAATATGAAATTTTCGTTTCCCTCGGAAAGGACTTAACCGATTTGCAATCGGATTGATTCAGTTGAAAGCCAATAATAGTGTCTACAATTCCATATTGGTTATGTCTACCTAGCACTCACAGTTTCCGAGATATAGAATAATTTTATGTTGGTTCATTCTGGAAGTGAAATGTGCGGATGAAATATGTAATTTTCGTTTTTCTCGGAAACGACTTAACCGATTTGCAATCGGATTGATTCATTTGAAAGCCAATAATAATATCTACAATTCCATACTAGTTTTGTCTACCTAGCACTCACAGTTTCCGAGATATAGAATAATTTTATGTTGGTTCATTCTGGCTTGTGACTTGTGCGGTTGGAATATGTAATTTTCGTTTTTCTCGGAAACGACTTAAACGATTTGCAATCGGACTGATTCACTTGAAAGCCAATAATAATATCTACAATTCCATACTGGTTATGTGTACCTAGCGCACACAGTTTCCGAGATATAGAATAATTTTATGTTGGGTCATTCTGGAAGTGACTTGTGCGGATGAAATGTGTAACTTTCGTTTTTCTCGGAAACGACTTAACCGATTAGCAGTACTGATTCATTTGAAAGCCCAAAATAATATCTACAATTCCATACTGGTTATGTCTACCTAGCACTCACAGTTTCCGAGATATAGAATAATTTTATATTGGTTCATTCTGGCTTGTGACTTGTGCGGATGAAATATGTAATTTTCGTTTTTCTCGGAAACGACTTGACCGATTTGCAATCGGATTGATTCATTTGAAAGCCAATAATAATATCTACAATTCCATACTAGTTTTGTCTACCTAGCACTCACAGTTTCCGAGATATAGAATAATTTTATGTTGGTTCATTCTGGCTTGTGCGGATGAAATATATAATTTTCGTTTTTCTCGGAAACGACTTGACCGATTTGCAATCGGATTGATTCATTTGAAAGCCAATAATAATATCTACAATTCCATACTAGTTTTGTCTACCTAGCACTCACAGTTTCCGAGATATAGAATAATTTTATGTTGGGTCATTCTGGAAGTGACTTGTGCGGATGAAATATGTAATTTTCGTTTTTCTCGGGAACGACTTAACCGATTTGCAATCGGATTGATTCATTTGAAAGCCAATAATAATATCTAGAATTCCATACTGGTTTTGTCTACCTAGCACTCACAGTTTCCGAGACATAGAATAATTTTATGTTGGTTCATTCTGGCTTGTGACTTGTGCGGTTGGAATATGTAATTTTCGTTTTTCTCGGAAACGACTTAACCGATTTGCAATCGGACTGATTCATTTGAAAGCCAATAATAATATCTACAATTCCATGCTGGTTATGTCTACCTAGCACTCAGTTCCCGAGATATAGAATAATTTTATATTGGTTCATTCTGGCTTGTGACTTGTGCGAATGGAATATGTAATTTTCGTTTTTCTCTGAAACGACTTAACCGATTTGCAATCGGATTGATTCATTTGAAAACCAATAATAATATCTACAATTCCATACTGGCTTTGTCTACCTAGCACTCACAGTTTCCGAGATATAGAATATTTTTAGGTTGGGTCATTCTGGAAGTGAATTGTGCGGATGTAATATGTAATTTTCGTTTTTCTCTGAAACGACTTAACCGATTTGCAATCGGACTGATTCATTTGAAAGCCAATAATAATATCTACAATTCCATATTGGTTATGTCTACCTAGCACTTGCAGTTTCCGAGATATAGAATAATTTAAGTTGGTTCATTCTGGAAGTGACTTGTGCGGATGAAATATGTAATTTTCGTTTTTCTCGGAAACGACTTAACCGATTTGCAATCGGATTGATTCATTTGAAAGCCAATAATAATATCTACAACTCCATACTGGTTTTGTCTACCTAGCACTCGCAGTTTCCGAGATATATAATATTTTTAGGTTGGGTCATTCTGGAAGTGACTTGTGCGGATGTAATATGTAATTTTCGTTCTTCTCGGAAACGACTTAACCGATTTGCAATCGGATTGATTCATTTGAAAGCCACTAATAATATCTACAATTCCATACTGGTTTCGTCTACCTAGCACTCACAGTTTCCGAGACCTAGAATAATTTTATGTTGGTTCATTCTTGCTTGTGACTTGTGCGGTTGGAATATGTAATTTTCGTTTTTCTCGGAAACGACTTAACGGATTTGCAATCGGACTGATTCATTTGAAAGCCATTAATAGCACTCACAGTTTCGAGATATAGAATAATTTTATGTTGGGTCTTTCTGGAAGTGACTTGTGCGGATGGAATATGTAATTTTCGTTTTTCTCGGAAACGATTTAAGCGATTTGGAATCGGATTTATTCATTTGAAAGCCTATAATAATATCTACAATACCATACAGGTTTTGTCTACATAGCACTTACCGTTTCCGAGATCTAGATTATTTTTAGGTTGGTTCATTCTGGAAGTGACTTGTGCGGATGAAATATGTAATTTTCGTTTTTCTCGGAAACGACTTAACCGATTTGCAATCGCATTGATTCATTTGAAAGCCAATAATAATATCTACAATACCATACTGGTTTTGTCTACCTAGCACTCACAGTTTCGAGATATAGAATAATTTTATGTTGGGTCATTCTGGAAGTGATTTGTGCGGATGGAATATGTAATTTTCGTTTTTCTCGGAAACGACTTAACCGATTTGCAATCGGATTGATTTGTATGAAAGCCAATAATAATATCTACAACTCCATACTGGTTATGTCTACCTAGTGCTTACCGTTTCCGAGATATAGAATAATTTTAGGTTGGGTCATTCTGGAAGTGACTTGTGCGGATGGAATATGTAATTTTCGTTTCAATCGGATTGATTCATTTGAAAGCAATAACAATATATACAATTCCGTACTGGTTTTGTCTACCTAGCACTCACAGTTTCCGAGATATAGAATATTTTTAGGTTGGGTCATTCTGGAAGTGACTTGTGCGAATGGAATATGAAATTTTCGTTTCCCTCGGAAAGGACTTAACCGATTTGCAATCGGATTGATTCAGTTGAAAGCCAATAATAATGTCTACAATTCCGTATTGGTTAGTCTACCTAGCACTCACAGTTTCCGAGATATAGAATAATTTTATGTTGGTTCATTCTGGAAGTGACTTGTGCGGATGAAATATGTAATTTTCGTTTTTCTCGGAAACGACTTAACCGATTTGCAATCGGATTGATTCATTTGAAAGCCAATAATAATATCTACAATTCCATACTGGTTTCGTCTACCTAGCACTCACAGTTTCCGAGACCTAGAATAATTTTATGTTGGTTCATTCTTGCTTGTGACTTGTGCGGTTTGAATATGTAATTTTCGTTTTTCTCGGAAACGACTTAACCGATTTGCAATCGGATTGATTCATTTGAAAGCCAATAATAATATCTACAACTCCTTACTGGTTTTGTCTACCTAGCACTCACAGTTTCGAGATATAGAATAATTTTATGTTGGTTCATTCTGGCTTGTGACTTGTGCGGTTGGAATATGTAATTTTCGTTTTTCTCGGAAACGACTTAACCGATTTGCAATCGGATTGATTCATTTGAAAGCCAATAATAATATCTACAACTCCATACTGGTTTTGTCTACCTAGCACTCGCAGTTTCCGAGATATATAATATTTTTAAGTTGGGTCATTCTGGAAGTGACTTGTGCGGATGTAATATGTAATTTTCGTTCTTCTCGGAAACGACTTAACCGATTTGCAATCGGATTGATTCATTTGAAAGCCAATAATAATATCTACAATTCCATACTGGTTTCGTCTACCTAGCACTCACAGTTTCCGAGACCTAGAATAATTTTATGTTGGTTCATTCTTGCTTGTGACTTGTGCGGTTGGAATATGTAATTTTCGTTTTTCTCGGAAACGACTTAACCGATTTGCAATCGGACTGATTCATTTGAAAGCCAATAATAGCACTCACAGTTTCGAGATATAGAATAATTTTATGTTGGGTCTTTCTGGAAGTGACTTGTGCGGATGGAATATGTAATTTTCGTTTTTCTCGGAAACGATTTAAGCGATTTGGAATCGGATTTATTCATTTGAAAGCCAATAATAATATCTACAATACCATACAGGTTTTGTCTACATAGCACTTACCGTTTCCGAGATCTAGATTATTTTTAGGTTGGTTCATTCTGGAAGTGACTTGTGCGGATGAAATATGTAATTTTCGTTTTTCTCGGAAACGACTTAACCGATTTGCAATCGCATTGATTCATTTGAAAGCCAATAATAATATCTACAATACCATACTGGTTTTGTCTACCTAGCACTCACAGTTTCGAGATATAGAATAATTTTATGTTGGGTCATTCTGGAAGTGATTTGTGCGGATGGAATATGTAATTTTCGTTTTTCTCGGAAACGACTTAACCGATTTGCAATCGGATTGATTTGTATGAAAGCCAATAATAATATCTACAACTCCATACTGGTTATGTCTACCTAGCGCTTACCGTTTCCGAGATATAGAATAATTTTAGGTTGGGTCATTCTGGAAGTGACTTGTGCGGATGGAATATGTAATTTTCGTTTCAATCGGATTGATTCATTTGAAAGCAATAACAATATATACAATTCCGTACTGGTTTTGTCTACCTAGCACTCACAGTTTCCGAGATATAGAATATTTGTAGGTTGGGTCATTCTGGAAGTGACTTGTGCGAATGGAATATGAAATTTTCGTTTCCCTCGGAAAGGACTTAACCGATTTGCAATCGGATTGATTCAGTTGAAAGCCAATAATAATGTCTACAATTCCATATTGGTTATGTCTACCTAGCACTCACAGTTACCGAGATATAGAATAATTTTATGTTGGTTCATTCTGAAAGTGACTTGTGCGGATGAAATATCTAATTTTCGTTTTTCTCGGAAACGACTTGACCGATTTGCAATCGGATTGATTCATTTGAAAGCCAATAATAATATCTACAATTCCATACTAGTTTTGTCTACCTAGCACTCAGAGTTTCCGAGATATAGAATAATTTTATGTTGGTTCATTCTGGCTTGTGACTTGTGCGGTTGGAATATGTAATTTTCGTTTTTCTCGGAAACGACTTAAACGATTTGCAATCGGACTGATTCACTTGAAAGCCAATAATAATATCTACAATTCCATACTGGTTATGTGTACCTAGCGCACACAGTTTCCGAGATATAGAATAATTTTATGTTGGGTCATTCTGGAAGTGACTTGTGCGGATGAAATATGTAATTTTCGTTTTTCTCGGAAACGACTTAACCGATTAGCAGTACTGATTCATTTGAAAGCCCAAAATAATATCTACAATTCCATACTGGTTATGTCTACCTAGCACTCACAGTTTCCAAGATATAGAATATTTTTAGGTTGGGTCATTCTGGAAGTGACTTGTGCGGATGAAATATGTAAGTTTCGTTTTTCCCGGAAACGACTTAACCGATTTGCAATCGGATTGATTCATTTGAAAGCCAATAATAATATCTACAATTCCATACTGGTTTTGTCTACCTAGCACTCAGTTTCCGAGATATAGAATAATTTTATGTTGGTTCATTCTGGCTTGTGACTTGTGCGAATGGAATATGTAATTTTCGTTTTTCTCTGAAACGACTTAACCGATTTGCAATCGGACTGATTCATTTGAAAGCCAATAATAATATCTACAATTCCATATTGGTTATGTCTACCTAGCACTTGCAGTTTCCGAGATATAGAATAATTTAAGTTGGTTCATTCTGGAAGTGACTTGTGCGGATGAAATATGTAATTTTCGTTTTTATCGGAAACGACTTAACCGATTTGCAATCGGATTGATTCATTTGAAAGCCAATAATAATATCTACAACTCCATACTGGTTTTGTCTACCTAGCACTCGCAGTCTCCGAGATATAGAATATTTTTAGGTTGGGTCATTCTGGAAGTGACTTGTGCGGATGTAATATGTAATTTTCGTTCTTCTCGGAAACGACTTAACCGATTTACAATCGGATTGATTCATTTGAAAGCCAATAATAATATCTACAATTCCATACTGGTTTCGTCTACCTAGCACTCACAGTTTCCGAGACCTAGAATAATTTTATGTTGGTTCATTCTTGCTTGTGACTTGTGCGGTTGGCATATGTAATTTTCGTTTTTCTCGGAAACGACTTAACCGATTTGCAATCGGACTAATTCATTTGAAAGCCAATAATAATATCTACAATACCATACTGGTTTTGTCTACCTAGCACTCACAGTTTCGAGATATAGAATAATTTTATGTTGGGTCATTCTGGAAGTGATTTGTGCGGATGGAATATGTAATTTTCGTTTTTCTCGGAAACGACTTAACCGATTTGCAATCGCATTGATTCATTTGAAAGCCAATAATAATATCTACAATACCATACTGGTTTTGTCTACCTAGCACTCACAGTTTCGAGATATAGAATAATTTTATGTTGGGTCATTCTGGAAGTGATTTGTGCGGATGGAATATGTAATTTTCGTTTTTCTCGGAAACGACTTAACCGATTTGCAATCGGATTAATTTGTATGAAAGCCAATAATAATATCTACAACTCCATACTGGTTATGTCTACCTAGCGCTTACCGTTTCCGAGATATAGAATAATTTTAGGTTGGGTCATTCTGGAAGTGACTTGTGCGGATGGAATATGTAATTTTCGTTTCAATCGGATTGATTCATTTGAAAGCAATAACAATATATACAATTCCGTACTGGTTTTGTCTACCTAGCACTCACAGTTTCCGAGATATAGAATATTTGTAGGTTGGGTCATTCTGGAAGTGACTTGTGCGAATGGAATATGAAATTTTCGTTTCCCTCGGAAAGGCCTTAACCGATTTGCAATCGGATTGATTCAGTTGAAAGCCATTAATAATATCTACAATTCCATATTGGTTATGTCTACCTAGCACTCACAGTTTCCGAGATATAGAATAATTTTATGTTGGTTCATTCTGGAAGTGACTTGTGCGGATGAAATATCTAATTTTCGTTTTTCTCGGAAACGACTTGACCGATTTGCAATCGGATTGATTCATTTGAAAGCCAATAATAATATCTACAATTCCATACTAGTTTTGTCTACCTAGCACTCACAGTTTCTGAGATATAGAATAATTTTATGTTGGTTCATTCTGGCTTGTGACTTGTGCGGTTGGAATATGTAATTTTCGTTTTTCTCGGAAACGACTTAACCGATTTGCAATCGCATTGATTCATTTGAAAGCCAATAATAATATCTACAATACCATACTGGTTTTGTCTACCTAGCACTCACAGTTTCGAGATATAGAATAATTTTATGTTGGGTCATTCTGGAAGTGATTTGTGCGGATGGAATATGTAATTTTCGTTTTTCTCGGAAACGACTTAACCGATTTGCAATCGGATTAATTTGTATGAAAGCCAATAATAATATCTACAACTCCATACTGGTTATGTCTACCTAGCGCTTACCGTTTCCGAGATATAGAATAATTTTAGGTTGGGTCATTCTGGAAGTGACTTGTGCGGATGGAATATGTAATTTTCGTTTCAATCGGATTGATTCATTTGAAAGCAATAACAATATATACAATTCCGTACTGGTTTTGTCTACCTAGCACTCACAGTTTCCGAGATATAGAATATTTGTAGGTTGGTTCATTCTGGAAGTGACTTGTGCGGATGAAATATGAAATTTTCGTTTCCCTCGGAAAGGCCTTAACCGATTTGCAATCGGATTGATTCAGTTGAAAGCCAATAATAATATCTACAATTCCATATTGGTTATGTCTACCTAGCACTCACAGTTTCCGAGATATAGAATAATTTTATGTTGGTTCATTCTGGCTTGTGACTTGTGCGGTTGGAATATGTAATTTTCGTTTTTCTCGGAAACGACTTAAACGATTTGCAATCGGACTGATTCACTTGAAAGCCAATAATAATATCTACAATTCCATACTAGTTATGTGTACCTAGCGCACACAGTTTCCGAGATATAGAATAATTTTATGTTGGGTCATTCTGGAAGTGACTTGTGCGGATGAAATATGTAATTTTCGTTTTTCTCGGAAACGACTTAACCGATTAGCAGTACTGATTCATTTGAAAGCCCAAAATAATATCTACAATTCCATACTGGTTATGTCTACCTAGCACTCACAGTTTCCGAGATATAGAAAAATTTTATGTTGGGCCATTCTGGAAGTGACTTGTGCGGATGAAATATGTAATTTTCGTTTTTCTCGGGAACGACTTAACCGATTTGCAATCGGATTAATTCATTTGAAAGCCAATAATAATATCTACAATTCCATACTGGTTTTGTCTACCTAGCACTCACAGTTTCCGAGATATAGAATAATTTTATGTTGGTTCATTCTGGCTTGTGACTTGTGCGGTTGGAATATGTAATTTTCGTTTTTCTCGGAAACGACTTAACCGATTTGCAATCGGACTGATTCATTTGAAAGCCAATAATAATATCTACAATTCCACGCTGGTTATGTCTACCTAGCACTCACAGTTTCCGAGATATAGAATATTTTTGGTTGGGTCATTCTGGAAGTGACTTGTGCGGATGAAATATGTAATTTTCGTTTTTCCCGGAAACGACTTAACCGATTTGCAATCGGATTGATTCATTTGAAAGCCAATAATAATATCTACAATTCCATACTGGTTTTGTCTACCTAGCACTCAGTTTCCGAGATATAGAATAATTTTATGTTGGTTCATTCTGGCTTGTGACTTGTGCGAATGGAATATGTAATTTTCGTTTTTCTCTGAAACGACTTAACCGATTTGCAATCGGATTGATTCATTTGAAAGCCAATAATAATATCTACAATTCCATACTGGTTTTGTCTACCTAGCACTCACAGTTTCCGAGATATATAATATTTTTAGGTTGGGTCATTCTGGAAGTGACTTGTGCGGATGAAATATGTAATTTTCGTTTTTCCCGGAAACGACTTAACCGATTTGCAATCGGATTGATTCATTTGAAAGCCAATAATAATATCTACAATTCCATACTGGTTTTGTCTACCTAGCACTCAGTTTCCGAGATATAGAATAATTTTATGTTGGTTCATTCTGGCTTGTGACTTGTGCGAATGGAATATGTAATTTTCGTTTTTCTCTGAAACGACTTAACCGATTGTCAATCGGATTGATTCATTTGAAAGCCAATAATAATATCTACAATTCCATACTGGTTTCGTCTACCTAGCACTCACAGTTTCCGAGACCTAGAATAATTTTATGTTGGTTCATTCTTGCTTGTGACTTGTGCGGTTGGAATATGTAATTTTCGTTTTTCTCGGAAACGACTTAACCGATTTGCAATCGGACTGATTCATTTGAAAGCCAGTTATAGCACTCACAGTTTCGAGATATACAATAATTTTATGTTGGGTCTTTCTGGAAGTGACTTGTGCGGATGGAATATGTAATTTTTGTTTTTCTCGGAAACGATTTAAGCGATTTGGAATCGGATTTATTCATTTGAAAGCCAATAATAATATCTACAATTCCATACTAGTTTTGTCTACCTAGCACTCACAGTTTCCGAGATATAGAATAATTTTATGTTGGTTCATTCTGGCTTGTGACTTGTGCGGTTGCACAAGTCACTTCCAGAATGACCCAACCTAAAAATATTCTATATCTCGGAAACTGTGAGTGCTAGGTAGACAAAACTAGTATGGAATTATAGATATTATTATTGGCTTTCAAATGAATCAATCCGATTGCAAATCGGTTAAGTCGTTTCCGAGAAAAACGAAAATTACATATTTAATCCGCATAAGTCACTTCCAGAAGGGCCCAACATAAAATTATTCTATATCTCGGAAACTGTGAGTGCTAGGTAGACATAACCAATATGGAATTGTAAATATTATTATTGGCTTTCAACTGAATCAATCCGATTGCAAATCGGTTAAGTCGATTCCGAGAAGAACGAAAATTACATATTACATCCGCACAAGTCACTTCCAGAATGACCCAACCTAAAAATATTCTATACCTCGGAAACTGTGAGTGCTAGGTAGACAAAAACAGTATGGAATTATAGATATTATAATTGGCTTTCAAATGAATCAATCCGATTGCAAATCGGTTAAGTTGTTTCCGAGAAAAACGAAAATAACATATTCCATCCGCACAAGTCACTTCCAGAATGAACCAACATAAAATTATTCTATATTCTATACCTCGGAAACTGTGAGTGCTAGGTAGACAAAAACAGTATGGAATTATAGATATTATTATTGGTTTTCAAATGAATCAATCCGATTGCAAATCGGTTAAGTCGTTTCCGAGAAAAACGAAAATTACATATTCCATCCGCACAAGTCACTTCCAGAATGAACCAACATAAAATTATTCTATATCTCGGAAACTGTGAGTGCTAGGTAGATATAACCAATATGGAATTGTAGATATTATTATTGGCTTTCAACTGAATCAATCCGATTGCAAATCGGTTAAGTCGTTTCAGAGAAAAACGAAAATTACATATTACATCCGCACAAGTCACTTCCAGAATGACCCAACCCAAAAATATTCTATATCTCGGAAGCTGTGAGTGCTAGGTAGACAAAACCAGTATGGAATTGTAGATATTATTATTGGCTTTCAAATGAATCAATCCGATTGCATATCGCTTAACTCGTTTCCGAGAAAAACGAAAATTCATTTTCCATCCGCACAAATCACTTCCAGAATGAACCAACATAAAATTATTCTATGTCTCGGAAACTGTGAGTGCTAGGTAGACAAAAACAGTATGGAATTATAGATATTATAATTGGCTTTCAAATGAATCAATCCGATTGCAAATCGGTTAAGTCGATTCCGAGAAGAACGAAAATTACATATTACATCCGCACAAGTCACTTCCAGAATGACCCAACCTAAAAATATTCTATACCTCGGAAACTGTGAGTGCTAGGTAGACAAAAACAGTATGGAATTATAGATATTATAATTGGCTTTCAAATGAATCAATCCGATTGCAAATCGGTTAAGTTGTTTCCGAGAAAAACGAAAATAACATATTCCATTCGCACAAGTCACTTCCAGAATGAGCCAACCTAAAAATAATCCATATCTCGGAAACGGTAAGTGATAGGTAGACATAACCAGTATGGAGTTGTAGATATTACTATTGGCTTTTAAACAAATCAAACCGATTGCAAATCGGTTAAGTCGTTTCCGAGAAAAACGAAAATTACATATTCCATCCGCACAAATCACTTCCAGAATGACCCAACATAAAACTATTCTATATCTCGGAAACTGTGAGTGCTAGGTAGACAAAACCAGTATGGTATTGTAGATATTATTATTGGCTTTCAAATGAATCAATCCGATTGCATATTGCTTAACTCGTTTCCGAGAAAAACGAAAATTCATTTTCCATCCGCACAAATCACTTCCAGAATGAACCAACATAAAATTATTCTATGTCTCGGAAACTGTGAGTGCTAGGTAGACAAAAACAGTATGGAATTATAGATATTAATATTGGCTTTCAAATGAATCAATCCGATTGCAAATCGGTTAAGTCGATTCCGAGAAGAACGAAAATTACATATTACATCCGCACAAGTCACTTCCAGAATGATCCAACATAAAACTATTCTATATCTCGGAAACTGTGAGTGCTAGGTAGACAAAACCAGTATGGAATTGTAGATATTATTATTGGCTTTCAAATGAATCAATCCGATTGCAAATCGCTTAAGTCGTTTCCGAGAAAAACGAAAATTACATATTCCATTCGCACAAGTCACTTCCAGAATGAACCAACCTAAAAATAATCTAGATCTCGGAAACGGTAAGTGCTATGTAGACAAAACCTGTATGGTGTTGTAGATATTATTATTGGCTTTCAAATGATTCAATCCGATTGCAAATCATTTAAATCGTTTCCGAGAAGAACGAAAATTACATATTCCATCCGCACAAGTCACTTCCAGAAAGACCCAACATAAAATTATTCTATATCTCGAAACTGTGAGTGCTATTATTGGCTTTCAAATGAATCAGTCCGATTGCAAATCGGTTAAGTCGTTTCCGAGAAAAACAAAAATTACATATTCCAACCGCACAACTCACAAGCAAGAATGAACCAACATAAAACTATTCTAGGTCTCGGAAACTGTGAGTGCTAGGTAGACGAAACCAGTATGGAATTGTAGATATTATTATTGGTTTTCAAATGAATCAATCCGATTGCAAATCGCTTAAGTCGTTTCCGAGAAAAACGAAAATTACATATTCCATTCGCGCAAGTCACCTACAGAATGAGGCAACCTAAAAATAATCCATATCTCGGAAACGGTAAGTGATAGGTAGACATAACCAGTATGGAATTGTAGATATTATTATTGGCTTTTAAACAAATCAAACCGATTGCAAATCGGTTAAGTCGTTTCCGAGAAAAACGAAAATTACATATTCCATCCGCACAAATCACTTCCAGAATGACCCAACATAAAATTATTCTATATCTTGGAAACTGTGAGTGCTAGGTAGACAAAACCAGTATGGAATTGTAGATATTATTATTGGCTTTCAAATGAATCAATCCGATTGCAAATCGCTTAAATCGTTTCCGAGAAAAACCAAAATTCATATTCCATCCGCACAATTCACTTCCAGAATGAACCAACCTAAAATTAATCTAGATCTCGGAAACGGTAAGTGCTATGTAGACAAAACCTGTATGGTATTGTAGATATTATTATTGGCTTTCAAATGATTCAATCCGATTCCAAATCGCTTAAATCGTTTCCGAGAAAAACGAAAATTACATATTCCATCTGCACAAGTCACTTCCAGAAAGACCCAACATAAAATTATTCTATATCTCGAAACTGTGAGTGCTATTATTGGCTTTCAAATGAATCAGTCCGATTGCAAATCGCTTAAGTCGTTTCCGAGAAAAACGGAAATTACATATTCCAACCGCACAAGTCACAAGCAAGAATGAACCAACATAAAATTATTCTAGGTCTCGGAAACTGTGAGAGCTAGGTAGACGAAACCAGTATGGAATTGTAGATATTATTATTGGCTTTCAAATGAATCAATCCGATTGCAAATCGGTTAAGTCGTTTCCGAGAAAAACGAAAATAACATATTCCATCCGCACAAGTCACTTCCAGAATGAACCAACATAAAATTATTCTATGTCTCGGAAACTGTGAGTGCTAGGTAGACATAACCAATATGGAATTGTAGATATTATTATTGGCTTTCAACTGAATCAAATCGGTTAAGTCGTTTCCGAGAAAAACAAAAATTACATATTCCAACCGCACAAGTCACAAGCAAGAATGAACCAACATAAAATTATTCTAGGTCTCGGAAACTGTGAGTGCTAGGTAGACGAAACCAGTATGGAATTTTAGATATTATTATTGGCTTTCAAATGAATCAATCCGATTGCAAATCGCTTAAGTCGTTTCCGAGAAAAACGAAAATTACATATTCCATTCGCGCAAGTCACTTACAGAATGAGGCAACCTAAAAATAATCCATATCTCGGAAACGGTAAGTGATAGGTAGACATATTCAGTATGGAATTGTAGATATTATTATTGGCTTTTAAACAAATCAAACCGATTGCAAATCGGTTAAGTCGTTTCCGAGAAAAACGAAAATTACATATTCCATCCGCACAAATCACTTCCAGAATGACCCAACATAAAATTATTCTATATCTCGGAAACTGTGAGTGCTAGGTAGACAAAACCAGTGTGGAATTGTAGATATTATTATTGGCTTTCAAATGAATCAATCCGATTGCAAATCGGTTAAGTCGTTTCCGGGAAAAACGAAAATTACATATTTCATCCGCACAAGTCACTTCCAGAATGACCCAACCTAAAAATATTCTATATCTCGGAAACTGTGAGTGCTAGGTAGACATAACCAGCATGGAATTGTAGATATTATTATTGGCTTTCAACTGAATCAATCCGATTGCAAATCGGTTAAGTCGTTTCAGAGAAAAACGAAAATTACATATTACATCCGCACAAGTCACTTCCAGAATGACCCAACCCAAAAATATTCTATATCTCGGAAGCTGTGAGTGCTAGGTAGACAAAACCAGTATGGAATTGTAGATATTATTATTGGCTTTCAACTGAATCAAATCGGTTAAGTCGTTTCCGAGAAAAACCAAAATTCATATTCCATCCGCACAAGTCACTTCCAGAATGAACCAACCTAAAAATAATCTAAATCTCGGAAACGGTAAGTGCTATGTAGACAAAACCTGTATGGTATTGTAGATATTATTATTGGCTTTCAAATGATTCAATCCGATTCCAAATCGCTTAAATCGTTTCCGAGAAAAACGAAAATTACATATTCCATCTGCACAAGTCACTTCCAGAAAGACCCAACATAAAATTATTCTATATCTCGAAACTGTGAGTGCTATTATTGGCTTTCAAATGAATCAGTCCGATTGCAAATCGGTTAAGTCGTTTCCGAGAAAAACGAAAATTACATATTCCAACCGCACAAGTCACAAGCAAGAATGAACCAACATAAAATTATTCTAGGTCTCGGAAACAGTGAGTGCTAGGTAGACGAAACCAGTATGGAATTGTAGATATTATTATTGGCTTTCAAATGAATCAATCCGATTGCAAATCGGTTAAGTCGTTTCCGAGAAGAACGAAAATTACATATTACATCCGCACAAGTCTTTTCCAGAATGACCCAACCTAAAAATATTATATATCTCGGAAACTGTGAGTGCTAGGTAGACAAAACCAGTATGGTATTGTAGATATTATTATTAGCTTTTAAATGATTCAATCCGATTGCAAATCGGTTAAGTCGTTTCCGAGAAAAACGAAAATTACATATTCCATTCGCACAAGTCACAAGCCAGAATGAACCAACATAAAATTATTCTATATCTCGGAAACTGAGTGCTAGGTAGACAAAACCAGTATGGAATTGTAGATATTATTATTGGCTTTCAAATGAATCAATCCGATTGCAAATCGGTTAAGTCGTTTCCGGGAAAAACGAAAATTACATATTTCATCCGCACAAGTCACTTCCAGAATGACCCAACCTAAAATTATTCTATATCTCGGAAACTGTGAGTGCTAGGTAGACATAACCAGCATGGAATTATAGATATTATTATTGGCTTTCAAATGAATCAGTCCGATTGCAAATCGGTTAAGACGTTTCAGAGAAAAACGAAAATTACATATTACAGCCGCACAATTCACTTCCAGAATGACCCAACCTAAAAATATTCTATATCTCGGAAACTGTGAGTGCTAGGTAGACAAAACCAGTATGGAATTGTAGATGTTATTATTGGTTTTCAAATGAATCAATCCGATTGCAAATCGCTTAAGTCGTTTCCGAGAAAAACGAAAATTACATATTCCATTCGCACAAGTCACAAGCCAGAATGAACCAACATAAAATTATTCTATATCTCGAATCTGTGAGCGCTAGGTAGACAAAACCAGTATGGAATTGGCTTTCAAATGAATCAGTCCGATTGAAAATCGGTTAAGACGTTTCAGAGAAAAACGAAAATTACATATTACAGCCGCACAATTCACTTCCAGAATGACCCAACCTAAAAATTTCTATATCTCGGAAACTGTGAGTGCTAGGTATACAAAGCCAGTATGGAATTGTAGATATTATTATTGGTTTTCAAATGAATCAATCCGATTGCAAATCGCTTAAGTCGTTTCCGAGAAAAACGAAAATTACATATTCCATTCGCACAAGTCACAAGCCAGAATGAACCAACATAAAATTATTCTATATCTCGGAAACTGAGTGCTAGGTAGACAAAACCAGTATGGAATTGTAGATATTATTATTGGCTTTTAAATGAATCAATCCGATTGCAAATCGGTTAAGTCGTTTCCGAGAAGAACGAAAATTACATATTACATCCGCACAAGTCACTTCCAGAATGACCCAACCTAAAAATATTCTATACCTCGGAAACTGTGAGTGCTAGGTAGACAAAAACAGTATGGAATTATAGATATTATTATTGGTTTTCAAATGAATCAATCCGATTGCAAATCGGTTAAGTCGTTTCCGAGAAAAACGAAAATTACATATTCCATCCGCACAAGTCACTTCCAGAATGAACCAACATAAAATTATTCTATATCTCGGAAACTGTGAGTGCTAGGTAGACATAACCAATATGGAATTGTAGATATTATTATTGGCTTTCAACTGAATCAATCCGATTGCAAATCGGTTAAGTCGTTTCAGAGAAAAACGAAAATTACATATTACATCCGCACAAGTCACTTCCAGAATGACCCAACCCAAAAATATTCTATATCTCGGAAGCTGTGAGTGCTAGGTAGACAAAACCAGTATGGAATTGTAGATATTATTATTGGCTTTCAAATGAATCAATCCGATTGACAATCGGTTAAGTCGTTTCCGAGAAAAACGAAAATTACATATTCCATTCGCACAAGTCACTTCCAGAATGAGCCAACCTAAAAATAATCCATATCTCGGAAACGGTAAGTGATAGGTAGACATAACCAGAATGGAGTTGTAGATATTACTATTGGCTTTTAAACAAATCAAACCGATTGCAAATCGGTTAAGTCGTTTCCGAGAAAAACGAAAATTACATATTCCATCCGCACAAATCACTTCCAGAATGACCCAACATAAAACTATTCTATATCTCGGAAACTGTGAGTGCTAGGTAGACAAAACCAGTATGGTATTGTAGATATTATTATTGGCTTTCAAATGAATCAATCCGATTGCATATCGCTTAACTCGTTTCCGAGAAAAACGAAAATTCATTTTCCATCCGCACAAATCACTTCCAGAATGAAATCGCAAATCGGTTAAGTCGTTTCTGAGAAAAACGAAAATTACATATTTCATCTGCACAAGTCACTTCCAGAATGACCCAACCTAAAAATATTCTATATCTCGGAAACTGTGAGTGCTAGGTAGACAAAACTAGTATGGAATTATAGATATTATTATTGGCTTTCAAATGAATCAATCCGATTGCAAATCGGTTAAGTCGTTTCCGAGAAAAACGAAAATTACATATTTAATCCGCATAATTCACTTCCAGAATGGCCCAACATAAAATTATTCTATATCTCGGAAACTGTGAGTGCTAGGTAGACATAACCAATATGGAATTGTAAATATTATTATTGGCTTTCAACTGAATCAATCCGATTGCAAATCGGTTAAGTCGATTACGAGAAGAACGAAAATTACATATTACATCCGCACAAGTCACTTCCAGAATGACCCAACCTAAAAATATTCTATACCTCGGAAACTGTGAGTGCTAGGTAGACAAAAACAGTATGGAATTATAGATATTATAATTGGCTTTCAAATGAATCAATCCGATTGCAAATCGGTTAAGTCGTTTCCGAGAAAAACGAAAATAACATATTCCATCCGCACAAGTCACTTCCAGAATGAACCAACATAAAATTATTCTATGTCTCGGAAACTGTGAGTGCTAGGTAGACATAACCAATATGGAATTGCAGATATTATTATTGGCTTTCAACTGAATCAAATCGGTTAAGTCGTTTCCGAGAAAAACAAAAATTACATATTCCAACCGCACAAGTCACAAGCAAGAATGAACCAACATAAAATTATTTTAGGTCTCGGAAACTGTGAGTGCTAGGTAGACGAAACCAGTATGGAATTGTAGATATTATTATTGGCTTTCAAA
This sequence comes from Stomoxys calcitrans, assembly GCF_963082655.1. Classification (NCBI taxonomy): domain Eukaryota; kingdom Metazoa; phylum Arthropoda; class Insecta; order Diptera; family Muscidae; genus Stomoxys; species Stomoxys calcitrans. Next base: position 135,403,207 of record NC_081552.1, on the reverse strand, counting down.
TGAATCAATCCGATTGCAAATCGCTTAAGTCGTTTCCGAGAAAAACGAAAATTACATATTCCATTCGCGCAAGTCACTTACAGAATGAGGCAACCTAAAAATAATCCATATCTCGGAAACGGTAAGTGATAGGTAGACATATTCAGTATGGAATTGTAGATATTATTATTGGCTTTTAAACAAATCAAACCGATTGCAAATCGGTTAAGTCGTTTCCGAGAAAAACGAAAATTACATATTCCATCCGCACAAATCACTTCCAGAATGACGCAACATAAAATTATTCTATATCTCGGAAACTGTGAGTGCTAGGTAGACAAAACCAGTATGGAATTGTAGATATTATTATTGGCTTTCAAATGAATCAATCCGATTGCAAATCGCTTAACTCGTTTCCGAGAAAAACCAAAATTCATATTCCATCCGCACAAGTCACTTCCAGAATGAACCAACCTAAAAATAATCTAGATCTCGGAAACGGTAAGTGCTATGTAGACAAAACCTGAATGGTATTGTAGATATTATTATTGGCTTTCAAATGATTCAATCCGATTCCAAATCGCTTAAATCGTTTCCGAGAAAAACGAAAATTACATATTTCATCTGCACAAGTCACTTCCAGAAAGACCCAACATAAAATTATTCTATATCTCGAAACTGTGAGTGCTATTATTGGCTTTCAAATGAATCAGTCCGATTGCAAATCGGTTAAGTCGTTTCCGAGAAAAACGAAAATTACATATTCCATCCGCACAAATCACTTCCAGAATGACCCAACATAAAATTATTCTAGGTCTCGGAAACAGTGAGTGCTAGGTAGACGAAACCAGTATGGAATTGTAGATATTATTATTGGCTTTCAAATGAATCAATTCGATTGCAAATCGGTTAAGTCGTTTCCGAGAAGAACGAAAATTACATATTACATCCGCACAAGTCTTTTCCAGAATGACCCAACCTAAAAATATTATATATCTCGGAAACTGTGAGTGCTAGGTAGACAAAACCAGTATGGAGTTGTAGATATTATTATTGGCTTTCAAATGAATCACTCCGGTTGCAAATCGGTTAAGTCGTTTCCGAGAAAAACGAAAATTATATATTCCATTCGCACAAGTCACAAACCAGAATGAACCAACATAAAATTATTCTATATCTCGGAAACTGAGTGCTAGGTAGACAAAACCAGTATGGAATTGTAGATATTATTATTGGCTTTCAAATGAATCAATCCGATTGCAAATCGGTTAAGTCGTTTCCGGGAAAAACGAAAATTACATATTTCATCCCCACAAGTCACTTCCAGAATGACCCAACCTAAAAATATTCTATATCTCGGAAACTGTGAGTGCTAGGTAGACATAACCAGCATGGAATTGTAGATATTATTATTGGCTTTCAAATGAATCAGTCCGATTGCAAATCGGTTAAGTCGTTTCCGAGAAAAACGAAAATTACATATTACATCCGCACAAGTCACTTCCAGAATGACCCAACCTAAAAATATTATATATCTCGGAAACTGTGAGTGCTAGGTAGACAAAACCAGTATGGAATTGTAGATATTATTATTGGCTTTCAAATGAATCAATCCGATTGCAAATCGGTTAAGTCGTTTCCGAGAAAAACGAAAATTACATATTTCATCCGCACAAGTCACTTCCAGAATGAACCAACCTAAAATTATTCTATATCTCGGAAACTGTGAGTGCTAGGTAGACATAACCAATATGGAATTGTAGATATTATTATTGGCTTTCAAATAAATCAATCCGATTGAAAATCGGTTAAGACGTTTCAGAGAAAAACGAAAATTACATATTACAGCCGCACAATTCACTTCCAGAATGACCCAACCTAAAAATATTCTATATCTCGGAAACTGTGAGTGCTAGGTAGACAAAACCAGTATGGAATTGTATATGTTATTATTGGTTTTCAAATGAATCAATCCGATTGCAAATCGCTTAAGTCGTTTCCGAGAAAAACGAAAATTACATATTCCATTCGCACAAGTCACAAGCCAGAATGAACCAACATAAAATTATTCTATATCTCGAAACTGTGAGCGCTAGGTAGACAAAACCAGTATGGAATTGTAGATATTATTATTGGCTTTCAAATGAATCAATCCGATTGCAAATCGGTTAAGTCGTTTCCGAGAAAAACGAAAATTACATATTTCATCCGCACAAGTCACTTCCAGAATGACCCAACCTAAAAATATTCTATATCTCGGAAACTGTGAGTGCTAGGTAGACATAACCAGTATGGAATTGTAGATATTATTATTGGCTTTCAAATGAATCAGTCCGATTGCAAATCGGTTAAGTCGTTTCCGAGAAAAACGAAAATTACATATTCCAACAGCACAAGTCACTTCCAGAATGGCCCAACATAAAATTATTCTATATCTCAGAAACTGTGAGTGCTAGGTAGACATAACCAGTATGGATTTGTAGATATTATTTTGGGCTTTCAAATGAATCAGTCCGATTGCAAATCGGTTAAGTCGTTTCCTAGAAAAACGAAAATTACATATTCCAACCGCACAAGTCTCAAGCCAGAATGAACCAACATAAAATTATTCTATATCTCGGAAACTGAGTGCTAGGTAGACAAAACCAGTATGGAATTGTAGATATTATTATTGGCTTTCAAATGAATCAATCCGATTGCAAATCGGTTAAGTCGTTTCCGAGAAAAACGAAAATTACATATTTCATCTGCACAAGTCACTTCTAGAATGACCCAACCTAAAAATATTCTATATCTCGGAAACTGTGAGTGCTAGGTAGACAAAACTAGTATGGAATTGTAGATATTATTATTGGCTTTCAAATGAATCAATCCGATTGCAAATCGGTTGAGTCGTTTCCGAGAAAAACGAAAATTACATATTTAATCCGCATAAGTCACTTCCAGAATGGCCCAACATAAAATTATTCTATATCTCGGAAACTGTGAGTGCTAGGTAGACATAACCAATATGGAATTGTAGATATTATTATTGGATTTCAACTGAATCAATCCGATTGCAAATCGGTTAAGTCGTTTCCGAGAAGAACGAAAATTACATATTACATCCGCACAAGTCACTTCCAGAATGACCCAACCTAAAAATATTCTATACCTCGGAAACTGTGTGTGCTAGGTAGACATAAACAGTATGGAATTATAGATATTATTATTGGCTTTCAAATGAATCAATCCGATTGCAAATCGGTTAAGTCGTTTCCGAGAAAAACGAAAATTACATATTCCATCCCCACAAGTCACTTCCAGAATGAACCAACATAAAATTATTCTATATCTCGGAAACTGTGAGTGCTAGGTAGACATAACCAATATGGAATTGTAGATATTATTATTGGCTTTCAACTGAATCAATCCGATTGCAAATCGGTTAAGTCGTTTCCGAGAAAAACGAAAATTACATATTCCATCCGCACAAGTCACTTCCAGAATGAACCAACCTAAAAATAATCTAGATCTCGGAAACGGTAAGTGCTATGTAGACAAAACCTGTATGGTATTGTAGATATTATTATTGGCTTTTAAATGATTCAATCCGATTGCAAATCGCTTAAATCGTTTCCGAGAAAAACGAAAATTACATATTCCATCCGCACAAGTCACTTCCAGAAAGACCCAACATAAAATTATTCTATATCTCGAAACTGTGAGTGCTAGGTAGACATAACCAGTATGGAATTGTAGATATTATTATTGGCTTTCAAATGAATCAGTCCGATTGCAAATCGGTTAAGTCGTTTTCGAGAAAAACCAAAATTACATATACCAGCCGCACAAGTCACTTCCAGAATGACCCAACATAAATTTATTCTATATCTCGAAACTGTGAGTGCTAGGTAAACATAACCAGTATGGCTTTCAAATGAATCAAACCGATTGCAAATCGGTTAAGTCGTTTCCGAGAAAAACGAAAATTAAATATTTCATCCGCACAAGTCACTTCCAGAATGAGCCAACATAAAATTATTCTATATCTCGGAGACTGTGAGTGCTAGGTAGACATAACCAATATGGAATTGTAGATATTATTATTGGCTTTCAAATGAATCAGTCCGATTGAAAATCGGTTAAGATGTTTCAGAGAAAAACGAAAATTACATATTACAGCCGCACAATTCACTTCCAGAATGACCCAACCTAAAAATTTCTATATCTCGGAAACTGTGAGTGCTAGGTAGACAAAACCAGTATGGAATTGTAGATATTATTATTGGTTTTCAAATGAATCAATCCGATTGCAAATCGCTTAAGTCGTTTCCGAGAAAAACGAAAATTACATATTCCATTCGCACAAGTCACAAGCCAGAATGAACCAACATAAAATTATTCTATATCACGGAAACTGAGTGCTAGGTAGACAAAACCAGAATGGAATTGTAGATATTATTATTGGCTTTTAAATGAATCAATCCGATTGCAAATCGGTTAAGTCGTTTCCGAGAAGAACGAAAATTACATATTACATCCGCACAAGTCACTTCCAGAATGACCCAACCTAAAAATATTCTATACCTCGGAAACTGTGAGTGCTAGGTAGACAAAAACAGTATGGAATTATAGATATTATTATTGGTTTTCAAATGAATCAATCCGATTGCAAATCGGTTAAGTCGTTTCCGAGAAAAACGAAAATTACATATTTAATCCGCACAAGTCACTTCCAGAATGAACCAACATAAAATTATTCTATATCTCGGAAACTGTGAGTGCTATGTAGACATAACCAATATGGAATTGCAGATATTATTATTGGCTTTCAACTGAATCAATCCGATTGCAAATCGGTTAAGTCGTTTCAGAGAAAAACGAAAATTACATATTACATCCGCACAAGTCACTTCCAGAATGACCCAACCCAAAAATATTCTATATCTCGGAAGCTGTGAGTGCTAGGTAGACAAAACCAGTATGGAATTGTAGATATTATTATTGGCTTTCAAATGAATCAATCCGATTGCAAATCGGTTAAGTCGTTTCCGAGAAAAACGAAAATTACATATTCCATTCGCACAAGTCACTTCCCGAATGAGCCAACCTAAAAATAATCCATATCTCGGAAACGGTAAGTGATAGGTAGACATAACCAGTATGGAATTGTAGATATTATTATTGGCTTTTAAACAAATCAAACCGATTGCAAATCGGTTAAGTCGTTTCCGAGAAAAGCGAAAATTACATATTCCATCCGCACAAATCACTTCCAGAATGACCCAACATAAAATTATTCTATATCTCGGAAACTGTGAGTGCTAGGTAGACAAAACCAGTATGGTATTGTAGATATTATTATTGGCTTTCAAATGAATCAATCCGATTGCATATCGCTTAACTCGTTTCCGAGAAAAACGAAAATTCATTTTCCATCCGCACAAGTCACTTCCAGAATGAAATCGCAAATCGGTTAAGTCGTTTCTGAGAAAAACGAAAATTACATATTTCATCTGCACAAGTCACTTCCAGAATGACCCAACCTAAAAATATTCTATATCTCGGAAACTGTGAGTGCTAGGTAGACAAAACTAGTATGGAATTATATATATTATTATTGGCTTTCAAATGGATCAATCCGATTGCAAATCGGTTAAGTCGTTTCCGAGAAAAACGAAAATTACATATTTAATCCGCATAAGTCACTTCCAGAATGGCCCAACATAAAATTATTCTATATCTCGGAAACTGTGAGTGCTAGGTAGACATAACCAATATGGAATTGTAAATATTATTATTGGCTTTCAACTGAATCAATCCGATTGCAAATCGAATAAGTCGATTCCGAGAAGAACGAAAATTACATATTACATCCGCACAAGTCACTTCCAGAATGACCCAACCTAAAAATATTCTATACCTCGGAAACTGTGAGTGCTAGGTAGACAAAAACAGTATGGAATTATAGATATTATAATTGGCTTTCAAATGAATCAATCCGATTGCAAATCGGTTAAGTCGTTTCCGAGAAAAACGAAAATTACATATTCCATCCGCACAAGTCACTTCCAGAATGAACCAACATTTAATTATTCTATATATCGGAAACTGTGAGTGCTAGGTAGACATAACCAATATGGAATTGTAGATATTATTATTGGCTTTCAACTGAATCAATCCGATTGCAAATCGGTTAAGTCGTTTCAGAGAAAAACGAAAATTACATATTACATCCACACAAGTCACTTCCAGAATGACCCAACCCAAAAATATTCTATATCTCGGAAACTGTGAGTGCTAGGTAGACAAAACCAGTATGGAATTGTAGATATTATTATTGGCTTTCAAATGAATCAATCCGATTGCAAATCGGTTAAGTCGTTTCCGAGAAAAACGAAAATTACATATTCCATTCGCGCAAGTCACTTCCAGAATGAGGCAACCTAAAAATAATCTATATCTCGAAAACGGTACGTGATAGGTTGACATAACCAGTACGGAATTGTAGATATTATTATTGGCTTTTAAACAAATCAAACCGATTGCAAATCGGTTAAGTCGTTTCCGAGAAAAACGAAAATTACATATTCCATCCGCACAAATCACTTCCAGAATGACCCAACCCAAAAATATTCTATATCTCGGAAACTGTGAGTGCTAGGTAGACGAAACCAGTATGGAATTGTAGATATTATTATTGGCTTTCAAATGAATCAATCCGATTGCAAATCGGTTAAGTCGTTTCCGAGAAGAACGAAAATTACATATTACATCCGCACAAGTCACTTCCAGAATGACCCAACCAAAAAATATTCTATACCTCGGAAACTGTGTGTGCTAGGTAGACATAAACAGTATGGAATTATAGATATTATTATTGGCTTTCAAATGAATCAATCCGATTGCAAATCGGTTAAGTCGTTTCCGAGAAAAACGAAAATTACATATTCCATCCGCACAAGTCACTTCCAGAATGAACCAACATAAAATTATTCTATATCTCGGAAACTGTGAGTGCTAGGTAGACATAACCAATATGGAATTGTAGATATTATTATTGGCTTTCAACTGAATCAATCCGATTGCAAATCGGTTAAGTCGTTTCAGAGAAAAACGAAAATTACATATTACATCCGCACAAGTCACTTCCAGAATGACCCATCCCAAAAATATTCTATATCTTGGAAGCTGTGAGTGCTAGGTAGACAAAACCAGTATGGAATTGTAGATATTATTATTGGCTTTCAAATGAATCAATCCGATTGCAAATCGGTTAAGTCGTTTCCGAGAAAAACGAAAATTACATATTCCATTCGCACAAGTCACTTCCAGAATGAGCCAACCTAAAAATAATTCATATCTCGGAAACGGTAAGGGATAGGTAGACATAACCAGTATGGAGTTGTAGATATTATTATTGGCTTTTAAACAAATCAAACCGATTGCAAATCGGTTAAGTCGTTTCCGAGAAAAACGAAAATTACATATTCCAACCGCACAAGTCACAAGCAAGAATGAACCAACATAAAATTATTCTATATCTCGAAACTGTGAGTGCTATTATTGGCTTTCAAATGAATCAGTCCGATTGCAAATCGGTTAAGTCGTTTCCGAGAAAAACAAAAATTACATATTCCAACCGCACAAGTCACAAGCAAGAATGAACCAACATAAAATTATTCTAGGTCTCGGAAACTGTGAGTGCTAGGTAGACGAAACCAGTATGGAATTGTAGATATTATTACTTGCTTTCAAATGAATCAATCCGATTGCAAATCGCTTAAGTCGTTTCCGAGAAAAACGAAAATTACATATTCCATTCGCGCAAGTCACTTACAGAATGAGGCAACCTAAAAATAATCCATATCTCGGAAACGGTAAGTGACAGGTAGACATAACCAGTATGGAATTGTAGATATTATTATGGCTTTTAAACAAATCAAACCGATTGCAAATCGGTTAAGTCGTTTCCGAGAAAAACGAAAATTCATTTTCCATCCGCACAAGTCACTTCCAGAATGACCCAACCTAAAAATATTCTATACCTCGGAAACTGTGAGTGCTAGGTAGACGAAACCAGTATGGAATTGTAGATATTATTATTGGCTTTCAAATGAATCAATCCGATTGCAAATCGGCTAAGTCGTTTCCGAGAAGAACGAAAATTACATATTACATCCGCACAAGTCACTTCCAGAATGACCCAACCTAAAAATATTCTATACCTCGGAAACTGTGTGTGCTAGGTAGACATAAACAGTATGGAATTATAGATATTATTATTGGCTTTCAAATGAATCAATCCGATTGCAAATCGGTTAAGTCGTTTCCGAGAAAAACGAAAATTACATATTCCATCCGCACAAGTCACTTCCAGAATGAACCAACATAAAATTATTCTATGTCTCGGAAACTGTGAGTGCTAGGTAGACATAACCAATATGGAATTGTAGATATTATTATTGGCTTTCAACTGAATCAATCCGATTGCAAATCGCTTAAGTCGTTTCCGAGAAAAACGAAAATTACATATTCCATTCGCGCAAGTCACTTCCAGAATGAGGAAACCTAAAAATAATCTATATCTCGAAAACGGTAAGTGATAGGTAGACATTACCAGTACGGAATTGTAGATATTATTATTGGCTTTTAAACAAATCAAACCGATTGCAAATCGGTTAAGTCGTTTCCGAGAAAAACGAAAATTACATAATCCATCCGCACAAATCACTTCCAGAATGACCCAACATAAAACTATTCTATATCTCGGAAACTGTGAGTGCTAGGTAGACAAAACCAGTATGGAATTGTAGATATTATTATTGGCTTTCAAATGAATCAATCCGATCGCAAATCGCTTAACTCGTTTCCGAGAAAAACCAAAATTCATATTCCATCCGCACAAGTCACTTCCAGAATGAACTAACCTAAAAATAATCGCTTAAGTCGTTTCCGAGAAAAACGAAAATTACATATTCCATTCGCGCAAGTCACTTCCAGAATGAGGCAACCTAAAAATAATCTATATTTCGAAAACGGTAAGTGATAGGTAGACATTACCAGTACGGAATTGTAGATATTATTATTGGCTTTTAAACAAATCAAACCGATTGCAAATCGGTTAAGTCGTTTCCGAGAAAAACGAAAATTACATAATCCATCCGCACAAATCACTTCCAGAATGACCCAACATAAAACTATTCTATATCTCGGAAACTGTGAGTGCTAGGTAGACAAAACCAGTATGGAATTGTAGATATTATTATTGGCTTTCAAATGAATCAATCCGATCGCAAATCGCTTAACTCGTTTCCGAGAAAAACCAAAATTCATATTCCATCCGCACAAGTCACTTCCAGAATGAACTAACCTAAAAATAATCTAGATCTCGGAAACGGTAAGTGCTATGTAGACAAAACCTGTATGGTGTTGTAGATATTATTATTGGCTTTCAAATGATTCAATCCGATTGCAAATCGCTTAAATCGTTTCCGAGAAAAACGAAAATTACATATTCCATCCGCACAAGTCACTTCCAGAAAGACCCAACATAAAATTATTCTATATCTCGAAACTGTGAGTGCTATTATTGGCTTTCAAATGAATCAGTCCGATTGCAAATCGGTTAAGTCGTTTCCGAGAAAAACAAAAATTACATATTCCAACCGCACAAGTCACAAGCAAGAATGAACCAACATAAAATTATTCTAGGTCTCGGAAACTGTGAGTGCTAGGTAGACGAAACCAGTATGGAATTGTAGATATTATTACTTGCTTTCAAATGAATCAATCCGATTGCAAATCGCTTAAGTCGTTTCCGAGAAAAACGAAAATTACATATTCCATTCGCGCAAGTCACTTACAGAATGAGGCAACCTAAAAATAATCCATATCTCGGAAACGGTAAGTGACAGGTAGACATAACCAGTATGGAATTGTAGATATTATTATGGCTTTTAAACAAATCAAACCGATTGCAAATCGGTTAAGTCGTTTCCGAGAAAAACGAAAATTCATTTTCCATCCGCACAAGTCACTTCCAGAATGACCCAACCTAAAAATATTCTATACCTCGGAAACTGTGAGTGCTAGGTAGACGAAACCAGTATGGAATTGTAGATATTATTATTGGCTTTCAAATGAATCAATCCGATTGCAAATCGGCTAAGTCGTTTCCGAGAAGAACGATAATTACATATTACATCCGCACAAGTCACTTCCAGAATGACCCAACCTAAAAATATTCTATACCTCGGAAACTGTGTGTGCTAGGTAGACATAAACAGTATGGAATTATAGATATTATTATTGGCTTTCAAATGAATCAATCCGATTGCAAATCGGTTAAGTCGTTTCCGAGAAAAACGAAAATTACATATTCCATCCGCACAAGTCACTTCCAGAATGAACCAACATAAAATTATTCTATGTCTCGGAAACTGTGAGTGCTAGGTAGACATAACCAATATGGAATTGTAGATATTATTATTGGCTTTCAACTGAATCAATCCGATTGCAAATCGCTTAAGTCGTTTCCGAGAAAAACGAAAATTACATATTCCATTCGCGCAAGTCACTTCCAGAATGAGGCAACCTAAAAATAATCTATATCTCGAAAACGGTAAGTGATAGGTAGACATTACCAGTACGGAATTGTAGATATTATTATTGGCTTTTAAACAAATCAAACCGATTGCAAATCGGTTAAGTCGTTTCCGAGAAAAACGAAAATTACATAATCCATCCGCACAAATCACTTCCAGAATGACCCAACATAAAACTATTCTATATCTCAGAAACTGTGAGTGCTAGGTAGACAAAACCAGTATGGAATTGTAGATATTATTATTGGCTTTCAAATGAATCAATCCGATCGCAAATCGCTTAACTCGTTTCCGAGAAAAACCAAAATTCATATTCCATCCGCACAAGTCACTTCCAGAATGAACTAACCTAAAAATAATCTAGATCTCGGAAACGGTAAGTGCTATGTAGACAAAACCTGTATGGTGTTGTAGATATTATTATTGGCTTTCAAATGATTCAATCCGAGTGCAAATCGCTTAAATCGTTTCCGAGAAAAACGAAAATTACATATTCCATCCGCACAAGTCACTTCCAGAAAGACCCAACATAAAATTATTCTATATCTCGAAACTGTGAGTGCTATTATTGGCTTTCAAATGAATCAGTCCGATTGCAAATCGGTTAAGTCGTTTCCGAGAAAAACAAAAATTACATATTCCAACCGCACAAGTCACAAGCAAGAATGAACCAACATAAAATTATTCTAGGTCTCGGAAACTGTGAGTGCTAGGTAGACGAAACCAGTATGGAATTGTAGATATTATTACTTGCTTTCAAATGAATCAATCCGATTGCAAATCGCTTAAGTCGTTTCCGAGAAAAACGAAAATTACATATTCCCTTCGCGCAAGTCACTTACAGAATGAGGCAACCTAAAAATAATCCATATCTCGGAAACGGTAAGTGACAGGTAGACATAACCAGTATGGAATTGTAGATATTATTATGGCTTTTAAACAAATCAAACCGATTGCAAATCGGTTAAGTCGTTTCCGAGAAAAACGAAAATTCATTTTCCATCCGCACAAGTCACTTCCAGAATGACCCAACCTAAAAATATTCTATACCTCGGAAACTGTGAGTGCTAGGTAGACGAAACCAGTATGGAATTGTAGATATTATTATTGGCTTTCAAATGAATCAATCCGATTGCAAATCGGCTAAGTCGTTTCCGAGAAGAACGAAAATTACATATTACATCCGCACAAGTCACTTCCAGAATGACCCAACCTAAAAATATTCTATACCTCGGAAACTGTGTGTGCTAGGTAGACATAAACAGTATGGAATTATAGATATTATTATTGGCTTTCAAATGAATCAATCCGATTGCAAATCGGTTAAGTCGTTTCCGAGAAAAACGAAAATTACATATTCCATCCGCACAAGTCACTTCCAGAATGAACCAACATAAAATTATTCTATGTCTCGGAAACTGTGAGTGCTAGGTAGACATAACCAATATGGAATTGTAGATATTATTATTGGCTTTCAACTGAATCAATCCGATTGCAAATCGCTTAAGTCGTTTCCGAGAAAAACGAAAATTACATATTCCATTCGCGCAAGTCACTTCCAGAATGAGGCAACCTAAAAATAATCTATATCTCGAAAACGGTAAGTGATAGGTAGACATTACCAGTACGGAATTGTAGATATTATTATTGGCTTTTAAACAAATCAAACCGATTGCAAATCGGTTAAGTCGTTTCCGAGAAAAACGAAAATTACATAATCCATCCGCACAAATCACTTCCAGAATGACCCAACATAAAACTATTCTATATCTCGGAAACTGTGAGTGCTAGGTAGACAAAACCAGTATGGAATTGTAGATATTATTATTGGCTTTCAAATGAATCAATCCGATCGCAAATCGCTTAACTCGTTTCCGAGAAAAACCAAAATTCATATTCCATCCGCACAAGTCACTTCCAGAATGAACTAACCTAAAAATAATCGCTTAAGTCGTTTCCGAGAAAAACGAAAATTACATATTCCATTCGCGCAAGTCACTTCCAGAATGAGGCAACCTAAAAATAATCTATATTTCGAAAACGGTAAGTGATAGGTAGACATTACCAGTACGGAATTGTAGATATTATTATTGGCTTTTAAACAAATCAAACCGATTGCAAATCGGTTAAGTCGTTTCCGAGAAAAACGAAAATTACATAATCCATCCGCACAAATCACTTCCAGAATGACCCAACATAAAACTATTCTATATCTCGGAAACTGTGAGTGCTAGGTAGACAAAACCAGTATGGAATTGTAGATATTATTATTGGCTTTCAAATGAATCAATCCGATCGCAAATCGCTTAACTCGTTTCCGAGAAAAACCAAAATTCATATTCCATCCGCACAAGTCACTTCCAGAATGAACTAACCTAAAAATAATCTAGATCTCGGAAACGGTAAGTGCTATGTAGACAAAACCTGTATGGTGTTGTAGATATTATTATTGGCTTTCAAATGATTCAATCCGATTGCAAATCGCTTAAATCGTTTCCGAGAAAAACGAAAATTACATATTCCATCCGCACAAGTCACTTCCAGAAAGACCCAACATAAAATTATTCTATATCTCGAAACTGTGAGTGCTATTATTGGCTTTCAAATGAATCAGTCCGATTGCAAATCGGTTAAGTCGTTTCCGAGAAAAACAAAAATTACATATTCCAACCGCACAAGTCACAAGCAAGAATGAACCAACATAAAATTATTCTAGGTCTCGGAAACTGTGAGTGCTAGGTAGACGAAACCAGTATGGAATTGTAGATATTATTACTTGCTTTCAAATGAATCAATCCGATTGCAAATCGCTTAAGTCGTTTCCGAGAAAAACGAAAATTACATATTCCATTCGCGCAAGTCACTTACAGAATGAGGCAACCTAAAAATAATCCATATCTCGGAAACGGTAAGTGACAGGTAGACATAACCAGTATGGAATTGTAGATATTATTATGGCTTTTAAACAAATCAAACCGATTGCAAATCGGTTAAGTCGTTTCCGAGAAAAACGAAAATTCATTTTCCATCCGCACAAGTCACTTCCAGAATGACCCAACCTAAAAATATTCTATACCTCGGAAACTGTGAGTGCTAGGTAGACGAAACCAGTATGGAATTGTAGATATTATTATTGGCTTTCAAATGAATCAATCCGATTGCAAATCGGCTAAGTCGTTTCCGAGAAGAACGAAAATTACATATTACATCCGCACAAGTCACTTCCAGAATGACCCAACCTAAAAATATTCTATACCTCGGAAACTGTGTGTGCTAGGTAGACATAAACAGTATGGAATTATAGATATTATTATTGGCTTTCAAATGAATCAATCCGATTGCAAATCGGTTAAGTCGTTTCCGAGAAAAACGAAAATTACATATTCCATCCGCACAAGTCACTTCCAGAATGAACCAACATAAAATTATTCTATGTCTCGGAAACTGTGAGTGCTAGGTAGACATAACCAATATGGAATTGTAGATATTATTATTGGCTTTCAACTGAATCAATCCGATTGCAAATCGCTTAAGTCGTTTCCGAGAAAAACGAAAATTACATATTCCATTCGCGCAAGTCACTTCCAGAATGAGGCAACCTAAAAATAATCTATATCTCGAAAACGGTAAGTGATAGGTAGACATTACCAGTACGGAATTGTAGATATTATTATTGGCTTTTAAACAAATCAAACCGATTGCAAATCGGTTAAGTCGTTTCCGAGAAAAACGAAAATTACATAATCCATCCGCACAAATCACTTCCAGAATGACCCAACATAAAACTATTCTATATCTCGGAAACTGTGAGTGCTAGGTAGACAAAACCAGTATGGAATTGTAGATATTATTATTGGCTTTCAAATGAATCAATCCGATCGCAAATCGCTTAACTCGTTTCCGAGAAAAACCAAAATTCATATTCCATCCGCACAAGTCACTTCCAGAATGAACTAACCTAAAAATAATCTAGATCTCGGAAACGGTAAGTGCTATGTAGACAAAACCTGTATGGTGTTGTAGATATTATTATTGGCTTTCAAATGATTCAATCCGAGTGCAAATCGCTTAAATCGTTTCCGAGAAAAACGAAAATTACATATTCCATCCGCACAAGTCACTTCCAGAAAGACCCAACATAAAATTATTCTATATCTCGAAACTGTGAGTGCTATTATTGGCTTTCAAATGAATCAGTCCGATTGCAAATCGGTTAAGTCGTTTCCGAGAAAAACAAAAATTACATATTCCAACCGCACAAGTCACAAGCAAGAATGAACCAACATAAAATTATTCTAGGTCTCGGAAACTGTGAGTGCTAGGTAGACGAAACCAGTATGGAATTGTAGATATTATTACTTGCTTTCAAATGAATCAATCCGATTGCAAATCGCTTAAGTCGTTTCCGAGAAAAACGAAAATTACATATTCCCTTCGCGCAAGTCACTTACAGAATGAGGCAACCTAAAAATAATCCATATCTCGGAAACGGTAAGTGACAGGTAGACATAACCAGTATGGAATTGTAGATATTATTATGGCTTTTAAACAAATCAAACCGATTGCAAATCGGTTAAGTCGTTTCCGAGAAAAACGAAAATTCATTTTCCATCCGCACAAGTCACTTCCAGAATGACCCAACCTAAAAATATTCTATACCTCCGAAACTGTGAGTGCTAGGTAGACGAAACCAGTATGGAATTGTAGATATTATTATTGGCTTTCAAATGAATCAATCCGATTGCAAATCGGTTAAGTCGTTTCCGAGAAGAACGAAAATTACATATTACATCCGCACAAGTCACTTCCAGAATGACCCAACCTAAAAATATTCTATACCTCGGAAACTGTGTGTGCTAGGTAGACATAAATAGTATGGAATTATAGATATTATTATTGGCTTTCAAATGAATCAGTCCGATTGCAAATCGGTTAAGTCGTTTTCGAGAAAAACCAAAATTACATATACCAGCCGCACAAGTCACTTCCAGAATGACCCAACATAAATTTATTCTATATCTCGAAACTGTGAGTGCTAGGTAGACATAACCAGTATGGAATTGTAGATATTATTATTGGCTTTCAAATGAATCAGTCCGATTGCAAATCGGTTAAGTCGTTTCCGAGAAAAACGAAAATTACCTATTCCAACCGCACAAGTCACAAGCCAGAATGAACCAACATAAAATTATTCTATATCTCGGAAACTGTGAGTGCTAGGTAGACAAAACCAGTATGGCTTTCAAATGAATCAATCCGATTGCAAATCGGTTAAGTCGTTTCCGAGAAAAACGAAAATTACATATTTCATCCGCACAAGTCACTTCCAGAATGAACCAACATAAAATTATTCTATATCTCGGAAACTGTGAGTGCTAGGTAGACATAACCAATATGGAATTGTAGATATTATTATTGGCTTTCAAATGAATCAATCCGATTGAAAATCGGTTAAGACGTTTCAGAGAAAAACGAAAATTACATATTACATCCGCACAAGTCACTTCCAGAATGACCCAACCAAAAAATATTCTATACCTCGGAAACTGTGTGTGCTAGGTAGACATAAACAGTATGTAATTATAGATATTATTATTGGCTTTCAAATGAATCAATCCGATTGCAAATCGGTTAAGTCGTTTCCGAGAAAAACGAAAATTACATATTCCATCCGCACAAGTCACTTCCAGAATGAACCAACATAAAATTATTCTATATCACGGAAACTGTGAGTGCTAGGTAGACATAACCAGTATGGAATTGTAGATATTATTATTGGCTTTCAACTGAATCAATCCGATTGCAAATCGGTTAAGTCGTTTCAGAGAAAAACGAAAATTACATATTACATCCGCACAAGTCACTTCCAGAATGACCCAACCCAAAAATATTCTATATCTCGGAAGCTGTGAGTGCTAGGTAGACAAAACCAGTATGGAATTGTAGATATTATTATTGGCTTTCAAATGAATCAATCCGATTGCAAATCGGTTAAGTCGTTTCCGAGAAAAACGAAAATTACATATTCCATTCGCACAAGTCACTTCCAGAATGAGCCAACCTAAAAATAATCCATATCTCGGAAACGGTAAGGGATAGGTAGACATAACCAGTATGGAGTTGTAGATATTATTATTGGCTTTTAAACAAATCAAACCAATTGCAAATCGGTTAAGTCGTTTCCGAGAAAAACGAAAATTACATATTCCATCCGCACAAATCACTTCCAGAATGACCCAACATAAAATTATTCTATATCTCGGAAACTGTGAGTGCTAGGTAGACAAAACGAGTATGGTATTGTAGATATTATTATTGGCTTTCAAATGAATCAATCCGATTGCATATCGCTTAACTCGTTTCCGAGAAAAACGAAAATTCATTTTCCATCCGCACAAATCACTTCCAGAATGAAATCGCAAATCGGTTAAGTCGTTTCTGAGAAAAACGAAAATTACATATTACATCCGCACAAGTCACTTCCAGAATGACCCAACCTAAAAATATTCTATACCTCGGAAACTGTGAGTGCTAGGTAGACAAAAACAGTATGGAATTATAGATATTATTATTGGCTTTCAAATGAATCAATCCGATTGCAAATCGGTTAAGTCGTTTCCGAGAAAAACGAAAATTACATATTCCATCCGCACAAGTCACTTCCAGAATGACCCAACCTAAAAATATTCTATGTCTCGGAAACTGTGAGTGCTAGGTAGACATAACCAATATGGAATTGTAGATATTATTATTGGCTTTCAACTGAATCAATCCGATCGCAAATCGCTTAAGTCGTTTCCGAGAAAAACGAAAATTACATATTCCATTCGCGCAAGTCACTTCCAGAATGAGGCAACCTAAAAATAATCTATATCTCGAAAACGGTAAGTGATAGGTAGACATTACCAGTACGGAATTGTAGATATTATTATTGGCTTTTAAACAAATCAAACCGATTGCAAATCGGTTAAGTCGTTTCCGAGAAAAACGAAAATTACATAATCCATCCGCACAAATCAGTTCCAGAATGACCCAACATAAAACTATTCTATATCTCGGAAACTGTGAGTGCTAGGTAGACAAAACCAGTATGGAATTGTAGATATTATTATTGGCTTTCAAATGAATCAATCCGATTGCAAATCGCTTAACTCGTTTCCGAGAAAAACCAAAATTCATATTCCATCCGCACAAGTCACTTCCAGAATGAACTAACCTAAAAATAATCTAGATCTCGGAAACGGTAAGTGCTATGTAGACAAAACCTGTATGGTGTTGTAGATATTATTATTGGCTTTCAAATGATTCAATCCGATTGCAAATCGCTTAAATCGTTTCCGAGAAAAACGAAAATTACATATTCCATCCGCACAAGTCACTTCCAGAAAGACCCAACATAAAATTATTCTATATCTCGAAACTGTGAGTGCTATTATTGGCTTTCAAATGAATCAGTCCGATTGCAAATCGGTTAAGTCGTTTCCGAGAAAACAAAAATTACATATTCCAACCGCACAAGTCACAAGCAAGAATGAACCAACATAAAATTATTCTAGGTCTCGGAAACTGTGAGTGCTAGGTAGACGAAACCGATATGGAATTGTAGATATTATTATTTGCTTTCAAATGAATCAATCCGATTGCAAATCGCTTAAGTCGTTTCCGAGAAAAACGAAAATTACATATTCCATTCGCGCAAGTCACTTACAGAATGAGGCAACCTAAAAATAATCCATATCTCGGAAACGGTAAGTGATAGGTAGACATAACCAGTATGGAATTGTAGATATTATTATTGGCTTTTAAACAAATCAAACCGATTGCAAATCGGTTAAGTCGTTTCCGAGAAAAACGAAAATTCATTTTCCATCCGCACAAGTCACTTCCAGAATGACCCAACCTAAAAATATTCTATACCTCGGAAACTGTGAGTGCTATGTAGACGAAACCAGTATGGAATTGTAGATATTATTATTGGCTTTCAAATGAATCAATCCGATTGCAAACCGGTTAAGTCGTTTCCGAGAAGAACGAAAATTACATATTACATCCGCACAAGTCACTTCCAGAATGACCCAACCTAAAAATATTCTATACTTCGGAAACTGTGTGTGCTAGGTAGACATAAACAGTATGGAATTATAGATATTATTATTGGCTTTCAAATGAATCAATCCGATTGCAAATCGCTTAACTCGTTTCCGAGAAAAACGAAAATTACATATTCCATCCGCACAAGTCACTTCCAGAATGAACCAACATAAAATTATTCTAGGTCTCGGAAACTGTGAGTGCTACGTAGACATAACCAATATGGAATTGTAGATATTATTATTGGCTTTCAACTGAATCAATCCGATTGCAAATCGGTTAAGTCGTTTCAGAGAAAAACGAAAATTACATATTCCATCCGCACAAGTCACTTCCAGAATGAACCAACCTAAAAATAATCTAGATCTCGGAAACGGTAAGTGCTATGTAGACAAAACCTGTATGGTATTGTAGATATTATTATTGGCTTTTAAATGATTCAATCCGATTGCAAATCGCTTAAATCGTTTCCGAGAAAAACGAAAATTACATATTCCATCCGCACAAGTCACTTCCAGAAAGACCCAACATAAAATTATTCTATATCTCGAAACTGTGAGTGCTAGGTAGACATAACCAGTATGGAATTGTAAATATTATTATTGGCTTTCAAATGAATCAGTCCGATTGCAAATCGGTTAAGTCGTTTTCGAGAAAAACGAAAATTACATATACCAGCCGCACAAGTCACTTCCAGAATGACCCAACATAAATTTATTCTATATCTCGAAACTGTGAGTGCTAGGTAGACATAACCAGTATGGAATTGTAGATATTATTATTGGCTTTCAAATGAATCAGTCCGATTGCAAATCGGTTAAGTCGTTTCCGAGAAAAACGAAAATTACCTATTCCAACCGCACAAGTCACAAGCCAGAATGAACCAACATAAAATTATTCTATATCTCGGAAACTGTGAGTGCTAGGTAGACAAAACCAGTATGGCTTTCAAATGAAACGACTTAACCGATTTGCAATCGGATTGATTCAGTTGAAAGCCAATAATAATATCTACAATTCCATATTGGTTATGTCTACCTAGCACTCACAGTTTCCGAGACATAGAATAATTTTAGGTTGGTTCATTCTGGAAGTGACGTGTGCGGATGGAATATGTAATTTTCGTTTTTCTCGGAAACGACTTAACCGATTTGCAATCGGATTGATTCATTTGAAAGCCAATAATAATATCTACAATTCCATACTAGTTTTGTCTACCTAGCACTCACAGTTTCCGAGATATAGAATATTTTTAGGTTGGGTCATTCTGGAAGTGACTTGTGCAGATGAAATATGTAATTTTCGTTTTTCTCAGAAACGACTTAACCGATTTGCGATTTCATTCTGAAAGTGACTTGTGCGGATGGAAAATGAATTTTCGTTTTTCTCGGAAACGAGTTAAGCGATATGCAATCGGATTGATTCATTTGAAAGCCAATAATAATATCTACAATACCATACTGGTTTTGTCTACCTAGCACTCACAGTTTCCGAGATATAGCATAATTTTATGTTGGGTCATTCTGGAAGTGATTTGTGCGGATGGAATATGTAATTTTCGTTTTTCTCGGAAACGACTTAACCGATTTGCAATCGGTTTGATTTGTTTAAAAGCCAATAATAATATCTACAACTCCATACTGGTTATGTCTACCTATCACTTACCGTTTCCGAGATATGGATTATTTTTAGGTTGGCTCATTCTGGAAGTGACTTGTGCGAATGGAATATGTAATTTTCGTTTTTCTCGGAAACGACTTAACCGATTTGCAATCGGATTGATTCATTTGAAAGCCAATAATAATATCTACAATTCCATACTGGTTTTGTCTACCTAGCACTCAGTTTCCGAGATATAGAATAATTTTATGTTGGTTCATTCTGGCTTGTGACTTGTGCGGATGGAATATGTAATTTTCGTTTTTCTCGGAAACGACTTACCCGATTTGCAATCGGACTGATTCATTTGAAAGCCAATAATAATATCTACAATTCCATGTTGGTTATGTCTACCTAGCACGTGCAGTTTCCGAGATATAGAATGATTTAAGTTGGTTCATTCTGGAAGTGACTTGTGCGGATGAAATATGTAATTTTCGTTTTTCTCGGAAACGACTTAACCGATTTGCAATCGGATTGATTCATTTGAAAGCCAATAATAATATGTACAATTCCATACTGGTTTTGTCTACCTAGCGCTCAGTTTCCGAGATATAGAATAGTTTTATGTTGGGTCATTCTGGAAGTGACTTGTGCCGATGGAATATGTAATTTTCGTTTTTCTCGACAACGACTTAAACGATTTGCAATCGGATTGATTCATTTGAAAGCCAATAATAATATCTATAATTCCATACGACTTAACCGATTTGCAATCGGATTGATTCATTTGAAAGCCAATAATAATATCTACAATTCCATACTAGTTTTGTCTACCTAGCACTCACAGTTTCCGAGATATAGAATATTTTTAGGTTGGGTCATTCTGGAAGTGACTTGTGCAGATGAAATATGTAATTTTCGTTTTTCTCAGAAACGACTTAACCGATTTGCGATTTCATTCTGAAAGTGACTTGTGCGGATGGAAAATGAATTTTCGTTTTTCTCGGAAACGAGTTAAGCGATATGCAATCGGATTGATTCATTTGAAAGCCAATAATAATATCTACAATACCATACTGGTTTTGTCTACCTAGCACTCACAGTTTCCGAGATATAGCATAATTTTATGTTGGGTCATTCTGGAAGTGATTTGTGCGGATGGAATATGTAATTTTCGTTTTTCTCGGAAACGACTTAACCGATTTGCAATCGGTTTGATTTGTTTAAAAGCCAATAATAATATCTACAACTCCATACTGGTTATGTCTACCTATCACTTACCGTTTCCGAGATATGGATTATTTTTAGGTTGGCTCATTCTGGAAGTGACTTGTGCGAATGGAATATGTAATTTTCGTTTTTCTCGGAAACGACTTAACCGATTTGCAATCGGATTGATTCATTTGAAAGCCAATAATAATATCTACAATTCCATACTGGTTTTGTCTACCTATCACTCAGTTTCCGAGATATAGAATAATTTTATGTTGGTTCATTCTGGCTTGTGACTTGTGCGGATGGAATATGTAATTTTCGTTTTTCTCGGAAACGACTTACCCGATTTGCAATCGGACTGATTCATTTGAAAGCCAATAATAATATCTACAATTCCATGTTGGTTATGTCTACCTAGCACGTGCAGTTTCCGAGATATAGAATGATTTAAGTTGGTTCATTCTGGAAGTGACTTGTGCGGATGAAATATGTAATTTTCGTTTTTCTCGGAAACGACTTAACCGATTTGCAATCGGATTGATTCATTTGAAAGCCAATAATAATATGTACAATTCCATACTGGTTTTGTCTACCTAGCGCTCAGTTTCCGAGATATAGAATAGTTTTATGTTGGGTCATTCTGGAAGTGACTTGTGCCGATGGAATATGTAATTTTCGTTTTTCTCGACAACGACTTAAACGATTTGCAATCGGATTGATTCATTTGAAAGCCAATAATAATATCTATAATTCCATACTGGTTATGTCTACCTATCACTTACCGTTTTCGAGATATAGATTATTTTTAGGTTGCCTCATTCTGGAAGTGACTTGCGCGAATGGAATATGTAATTTTCGTTTTTCTCGGAAACGACTTAAGCGATTTGCAATCGGACTGATTCATTTGAAAGCCAATAATAATATCTACAATTCCATATTGGTTATATCTACCTAGCACTTGCAGTTTCCGAGATATAGAATATTTTTGGGTTGGGTCATTCTGGAAGTGACTTGTGTGGATGTAATATGTAATTTTCGTTTTTCTCTGAAACGACTTAACCGATTTGCAATCGGATTGATTCAGTTGAAAGCCAATAATAATATCTACAATTCCATATTGGTTATGTCTACCTAGCACTCACAGTTTCCGAGATATAGCATAATTTTATGTTGGGTCATTCTGGAAGTGATTTGTGCGGATGGAATATGTAATTTTCGTTTTTCTCGGAAACGACTTAACCGATTTGCAATCGGTTTGATTTGTTTAAAAGCCAATAATAATATCTACAACTCCATACTGGTTATGTCTACCTATCACTTACCGTTTCCGAGATATGGATTATTTTTAGGTTGGCTCATTCTGGAAGTGACTTGTGCGAATGGAATATGTAATTTTCGTTTTTCTCGGAAACGACTTAACCGATTTGCAATCGGATTGATTCATTTGAAAGCCAATAATAATATCTACAATACCATACTGGTTTTGTCTACCTAGCACTCACAGTTTCCGAGATATAGCATAATTTTATGTTGGGTCATTCTGGAAGTGATTTGTGCGGATGGAATATGTAATTTTCGTTTTTCTCGGAAACGACTTAACCGATTTGCAATCGGTTTGATTTGTTTAAAAGCCAATAATAATATCTACAACTCCATACTGGTTATGTCTACCTATCACTTACCGTTTCCGAGATATGGATTATTTTTAGGTTGGCTCATTCTGGAAGTGACTTGTGCGAATGGAATATGTAATTTTCGTTTTTCTCGGAAACGACTTAACCGATTTGCAATCGGATTGATTCATTTGAAAGCCAATAATAATATCTACAATTCCATACTGGTTTTGTCTACCTAGCACTCAGTTTCCGAGATATAGAATAATTTTATGTTGGTTCATTCTGGCTTGTGACTTGTGCGGATGGAATATGTAATTTTCGTTTTTCTCGGAAACGACTTACCCGATTTGCAATCGGACTGATTCATTTGAAAGCCAATAATAATATCTACAATTCCATGTTGGTTATGTCTACCTAGCACGTGCAGTTTCCGAGATATAGAATGATTTAAGTTGGTTCATTCTGGAAGTGACTTGTGCGGATGAAATATGTAATTTTCGTTTTTCTCGGAAACGACTTAACCGATTTGCAATCGGATTGATTCATTTGAAAGCCAATAATAATATGTACAATTCCATACTGGTTTTGTCTACCTAGCGCTCAGTTTCCGAGATATAGAATAGTTTTATGTTGGGTCATTCTGGAAGTGACTTGTGCCGATGGAATATGTAATTTTCGTTTTTCTCGACAAAGACTTAAACGATTTGCAATCGGATTGATTCATTTGAAAGCCAATAATAATATCTATAATTCCATACTGGTTATGTCTACCTATCACTTACCGTTTTCGAGATATAGATTATTTTTAGGTTGCCTCATTCTGGAAGTGACTTGTGTGGATGTAATATGTAATTTTCGTTTTTCTCTGAAACGACTTATCCGGTTTGCAATCGGATTGATTCAGTTGAAAGCCAATAATAATATCTACAATTCCATATTGGTTATGTCTACCTAGCACTCACAGTTTCCGAGACATAGAATAATTTTAGGTTGGTTCATTCTGGAAGTGACGTGTGCGGATGGAATATGTAATTTTCGTTTTTCTCGGAAACGACTTAACCGATTTGCAATCGGATTGATTCATTTGAAAGCCAATAATAATATCTACAATTCCATACTAGTTTTGTCTACCTAGCACTCACAGTTTCCGAGATATAGAATATTTTTAGGTTGGGTCATTCTGGAAGTGACTTGTGCAGATGAAATATGTAATTTTCGTTTTTCTCAGAAACGACTTAACCGATTTGCGATTTCATTCTGAAAGTGACTTGTGCGGATGGAAAATGAATTTTCGTTTTTCTCGGAAACGAGTTAAGCGATATGCAATCGGATTGATTCATTTGAAAGCCAATAATAATATCTACAATACCATACTGGTTTTGTCTACCTAGCACTCACAGTTTCCGAGATATAGCATAATTTTATGTTGGGTCATTCTGGAAGTGATTTGTGCGGATGGAATATGTAATTTTCGTTTTTCTCGGAAACGACTTAACCGATTTGCAATCGGTTTGATTTGTTTAAAAGCCAATAATAATATCTACAACTCCATACTGGTTATGTCTACCTATCACTTACCGTTTCCGAGATATGGATTATTTTTAGGTTGGCTCATTCTGGAAGTGACTTGTGCGAATGGAATATGTAATTTTCGTTTTTCTCGGAAACGACTTAACCGATTTGCAATCGGATTGATTCATTTGAAAGCCAATAATAATATCTACAATTCCATACTGGTTTTGTCTACCTAGCACTCAGTTTCCGAGATATAGAATAATTTTATGTTGGTTCATTCTGGCTTGTGACTTGTGCGAATGGAATATGTAATTTTCGTTTTTCTCGGAAACGACTTAACCGATTTGCAATCGGATTGATTCATTTGAAAACCAATAATAATATCTACAATTCCATACTGGTTTTGTCTACCTAGCACTCACAGTTTCCGAGATATAGAATATTTTTAGGTTGGGTTATTCTGGAAGTGACTTGTGCGGATGTAATATGTAATTTTCGTTTTTCTCTGAAACGACTTAACCGATTTGCAATCGGACTGATTCATTTGAAAGCCAATAATAATATCTACAATTCCATATTGGTTATGTCTACCTAGCACTTGCAGTTTCCGAGATATAGAATAATTTAAGTTGGTTCATTCTGGAAGTGACTTGTGCGGATGAAATATGTAATTTTCGTTTTTCTCGGAAACGACTTAACCGATTTGCAATCGGATTGATTCATTTGAAAGCCAATAATAATATCTACAACCCCATACTGGTTTTGTCTACCTAGCACTCACAGTTTCCGAGATATATAATATTTTTAGGTTGGGTCATTCTGGAAGTGACTTGTGCGGATGGAATATGTAATTTTCGTTCTTCTCGGAAACGACTTAACCGATTTGCAATCGGATTGATTCATTTGAAAGCCAATAATAATATCTACAATTCCATACTGGTTTCGTCTACCTAGCACTCACAGTTTCCGAGACCTAGAATAATTTTATGTTGGTTCATTCTTGCTTGTGACTTGTGCGGTTGGAATATGTAATTTTCGTTTTTCTCGGAAACGACTTAACCGATTTGCAATCGGACTGATTCATTTGAAAGCCAATAATAGCACTCACAGTTTCGAGATATAGAATAATTTTATGTTGGGTCTTTCTGGAAGTGACTTGTGCAGATGGAATATGTAATTTTCGTTTTTCTCGGAAACGATTTAAGCGATTTGGAATCGGATTGAATCATTTGAAAGCCAATAATAATATCTACAATACCATACAGGTTTTGTCTACATAGCACTTACCGTTTCCGAGATCTAGATTATTTTTAGGTTGGTTCATTCTGGAAGTGAATTGTGCGGATGGAATATGAATTTTGGTTTTTCTCGGAAACGAGTTAAGCGATTTGCAATCGGATTGATTCATTTGAAAGCCAATAATAATATCTACAATTCCATACTGGTTTTGTCTACCTAGCACTCACAGTTTCCGAGATATAGAATATTTTTGGGTTGGGTCATTCTGGAAGTGACTTGTGCGGATGGAAAATGAATTTTGGTTTTTCTCGGAAACGAGTTAAGCGATTTGCAATCGGATTGATTCATTTGAAAGCCAATAATAATATCTACAATTCCATACTAGTTTTGTCTACCTAGCACTCACAGTTTCCGAGATATAGAATATTTTTAGGTTGGGTCATTCTGGAAGTGACTTGTGCAGATGAAATATGTAATTTTCGTTTTTCTCAGAAACGACTTAACCGATTTGCGATTTCATTCTGAAAGTGACTTGTGCGGATGGAAAATGAATTTTCGTTTTTCTCGGAAACGAGTTAAGCGATATGCAATCGGATTGATTCATTTGAAAGCCAATAATAATATCTACAATACCATACTGGTTTTGTCTACCTAGCACTCATAGTTTCCGAGATATAGCATAATTTTATGTTGGGTCATTCTGGAAGTGATTTGTGCGGATGGAATATGTAATTTTCGTTTTTCTCGGAAACGACTTAACCGATTTGCAATCGGTTTGATTTGTTTAAAAGCCAATAATAATGTCTACAACTCCATACTGGTTATGTCTACCTATCACTTACCGTTTCCGAGATATGGATTATTTTTAGGTTGGCTCATTCTGGAAGTGACTTGTGCGAATGGAATATGTAATTTTCGTTTTTCTCGGAAACGACTTAACCGATTTGCAATCGGATTGATTCATTTGAAAGCCAATAATAATATCTACAATTCCATACTGGTTTTGTCTACCTAGCACTCAGTTTCCGAGATATAGAATAATTTTATGTTGGTTCATTCTGGCTTGTGACTTGTGCGAATGGAATATGTAATTTTCGTTTTTCTCGGAAACGACTTAACCGATTTGCAATCGGATTGATTCATTTGAAAACCAATAATAATATCTACAATTCCATACTGGTTTTGTCTACCTAGCACTCACAGTTTCCGAGATATAGAATATTTTTAGGTTGGGTTATTCTGGAAGTGACTTGTGCGGATGTAATATGTAATATTCGTTTTTCTCTGAAACGACTTAACCGATTTGCAATCGGACTGATTCATTTGAAAGCCAATAATAATATCTACAATTCCATATTGGTTATGTCTACCTAGCACTTGCAGTTTCCGAGATATAGAATAATTTAAGTTGGTTCATTCTGGAAGTGACTTGTGCGGATGAAATATGTAATTTTCGTTTTTCTCGGAAACGACTTAACCGATTTGCAATCGGATTGATTCATTTGAAAGCCAATAATAATATCTACAACCCCATACTGGTTTTGTCTACCTAGCACTCACAGTTTCCGAGATATATAATATTTTTAGGTTGGGTCATTCTGGAAGTGACTTGTGCGGATGGAATATGTAATTTTCGTTCTTCTCGGAAACGACTTAACCGATTTGCAATCGGATTGATTCATTTGAAAGCCAATAATAATATCTACAATTCCATACTGGTTTCGTCTACCTAGCACTCACAGTTTCCGAGACCTAGAATAATTTTATGTTGGTTCATTCTTGCTTGTGACTAGTGCGGTTGGAATATGTAATTTTCGTTTTTCTCGGAAACGACTTAACCGATTTGCAATCGGACTGATTCATTTGAAAGCCAATAATAGCACTCACAGTTTCGAGATATAGAATAATTTTATGTTGGGTCTTTCTGGAAGTGACTTGTGCAGATGGAATATGTAATTTTCGTTTTTCTCGGAAACGATTTAAGCGATTTGGAATCGGATTGAATCATTTGAAAGCCAATAATAATATCTACAATACCATACAGGTTTTGTCTACATAGCACTTACCGTTTCCGAGATTTAGATTATTTTTAGGTTGGTTCATTCTGGAAGTGAATTGTGCGGATGGAATATGAATTTTGGTTTTTCTCGGAAACGAGTTAAGCGATTTGCAATCGGATTGATTCATTTGAAAGCCAATAATAATATCTACAATTCCATACTGGTTTTGTCTACCTAGCACTCACAGTTTCCGAGATATAGAATATTTTTGGGTTGGGTCATTCTGGAAGTGACTTGTGCGGATGGAAAATGAATTTTGGTTTTTCTCGGAAACGAGTTAAGCGATTTGCAATCGGATTGATTCATTTGAAAGCCAATAATAATATCTACAATTCCATACTGGTTATGTCTACCTAACACTTGCAGTTTCCGAGATATAGAATAATTTAAGTTGGTTCATTCTGGAAGTGACTTGTGCGGATGAAATATGTAATTTTCGTTTTTCTCGGAAACGACTTAACCGATTTGCAATCGGATTGATTCATTTGAAAGCCAATAATAATATCTACAACTCCATACTGGTTTTGTCTACCTAGCACTCACAGTTTCCGAGATATATAATATTTTTAGGTTGGGTCATTCTGGAAGTGACTTGTGCGGATGGAAAATGAATTTTGGTTTTTCTCGGAAACGAGTTAACCGATTTGCAATCGGATTGATTCATTTGAAAGCCAATAATAATATCTACAATTCCATACTGGTTTTGTCTACCTAGCACTCACAGTTTCCGAGATATAGAATAGTTTTATGTTGGGTCATTCTGGAAGTGATTTGTGCGGATGGAATATGTAATTTTCGTTTTTCTCGGAAACGACTTAACCGATTTGCAATCGGTTTGATTTGTTTAAAAGCCGAGTTTCCGAGATATAGAATATTTTTGGGTTGGGTCATTCTGGAAGTGACTTGTGCGGATGGAAAATGAATTTTGGTTTTTCTCGGAAACGAGTTAAGCGATTTGCAATCGGATTGATTCATTTGAAAGCCAATAATAATATCTACAATTCCATACTAGTTTTGTCTACCTAGCACTCACAGTTTCCGAGATATAGAATATTTTTAGGTTGGGTCATTCTGGAAGTGACTTGTGCAGATGAAATATGTAATTTTCGTTTTTCTCAGAAACGACTTAACCGATTTGCGATTTCATTCTGAAAGTGACTTGTGCGGATGGAAAATGAATTTTCGTTTTTCTCGGAAACGAGTTAAGCGATATGCAATCGGATTGATTCATTTGAAAGCCAATAATAATATCTACAATACCATACTGGTTTTGTCTACCTAGCACTCACAGTTTCCGAGATATAGCATAATTTTATGTTGGGTCATTCTGGAAGTGATTTGTGCGGATGGAATATGTAATTTTCGTTTTTCTCGGAAACGACTTAACCGATTTGCAATCGGTTTGATTTGTTTAAAAGCCAATAATAATATCTACAACTCCATACTGGTTATGTCTACCTATCACTTACCGTTTCCGAGATATGGATTATTTTTAGGTTGGCTCATTCTGGAAGTGACTTGTGCGAATGGAATATGTAATTTTCGTTTTTCTCGGAAACGACTTAACCGATTTGCAATCGGATTGATTCATTTGAAAGCCAATAATAATATCTACAATTCCATACTGGTTTTGTCTACCTAGCACTCAGTTTCCGAGATATAGAATAATTTTATGTTGGTTCATTCTGTCTTGTGACTTGTGCGAATGGAATATGTAATTTTCGTTTTTCTCGGAAACGACTTAACCGATTTGCAATCGGATTGATTCATTTGAAAACCAATAATAATATCTACAATTCCATACTGGTTTTGTCTACCTAGCACTTGCAGTTTCCGAGATATAGAATAATTTAAGTTGGTTCATTCTGGAAGTGACTTGTGCGGATGAAATATGTAATTTTCGTTTTTCTCGGAAACGACTTAACCGATTTGCAATCGGATTGATTCATTTGAAAGCCAATAATAATATCTACAACCCCATACTGGTTTTGTCTACCTAGCACTCACAGTTTCCGAGATATATAATATTTTTAGGTTGGGTCATTCTGGAAGTGACTTGTGCGGATGGAATATGTAATTTTCGTTCTTCTCGGAAACGACTTAACCGATTTGCAATCGGATTGATTCATTTGAAAGCCAATAATAATATCTACAATTCCATACTGGTTTCGTCTACCTAGCACTCACAGTTTCCGAGACCTAGAATAATTTTATGTTGGTTCATTCTTGCTTGTGACTTGTGCGGTTGGAATATGTAATTTTCGTTTTTCTCGGAAACGACTTAACCGATTTGCAATCGGACTGATTCATTTGAAAGCCAATAATAGCACTCACAGTTTCGAGATATAGAATAATTTTATGTTGGGTATTTCTGGAAGTGACTTGTGCAGATGGAATATGTAATTTTCGTTTTTCTCGGAAACGATTTAAGCGATTTGGAATCGGATTGAATCATTTGAAAGCCAATAATAATATCTACAATACCATACAGGTTTTGTCTACATAGCACTTACCGTTTCCGAGATTTAGATTATTTTTAGGTTGGTTCATTCTGGAAGTGAATTGTGCGGATGGAATATGAATTTTGGTTTTTCTCGGAAACGAGTTAAGCGATTTGCAATCGGATTGATTCATTTGAAAGCCAATAATAATATCTACAATTCCATACTGGTTTTGTCTACCTAGCACTCACAGTTTCCGAGATATAGAATATTTTTGGGTTGGGTCATTCTGGAAGTGACTTGTGCGGATGGAAAATGAATTTTGGTTTTTCTCGGAAACGAGTTAAGCGATTTGCAATCGGATTGATTCATTTGAAAGCCAATAATAATATCTACAATTCCATACTGGTTATGTCTACCTAACACTTGCAGTTTCCGAGATATAGAATAATTTAAGTTGGTTCATTCTGGAAGTGACTTGTGCGGATGAAATATGTAATTTTCGTTTTTCTCGGAAACGACTTAACCGATTTGCAATCGGATTGATTCATTTGAAAGCCAATAATAATATCTACAACTCCATACTGGTTTTGTCTACCTAGCACTCACAGTTTCCGAGATATATAATATTTTTAGGTTGGGTCATTCTGGAAGTGACTTGTGCGGATGGAAAATGAATTTTGGTTTTTCTCGGAAACGAGTTAACCGATTTGCAATCGGATTGATTCATTTGAAAGCCAATAATAATATCTACAATTCCATACTGGTTTTGTCTACCTAGCACTCACAGTTTCCGAGATATAGAATAGTTTTATGTTGGGTCATTCTGGAAGTGATTTGTGCGGATGGAATATGTAATTTTCGTTTTTCTCGGAAACGACTTAACCGATTTGCAATCGGTTTGATTTGTTTAAAAGCCAATAATAATATCTACAATTCCGTACTGGTTATGTCTACCTATCACTTACCGTTTTCGAGATATAGATTATTTTTAGGTTGCCTCATTCTGGAAGTGACTTACGCGAATGGAATATGTAATTTTCGTTTTTCTCGGAAACGACTTAAGCGATTTGCAATCGGATTGATTCATTTGAAAGCCAATAATGATATCTACAATTCCATACTGGTTTTGTCTACCTAGCACTCACAGTTTCCGAGATATAGAATATTTTTGGGTTGGGTCATTCTGGAAGTGACTTGTGTGGATGTAATATGTAATTTTCGTTTTTCTCTGAAACGACTTAACCGATTTACAATCGGATTGATTCAGTGGAAAGCCAATAATAATATCTACAATTCCATATTGGTTATGTCTACCTAGCACTCACAGTTTCCGAGACATAGAATAATTTTATGTTGGTTCATTCTTGAAGTGACGTGTGCGGATGGAATATGTAATTTTCGTTTTTCTCGGAAACGACTTAACCGATTTGCAATCGGATTGATTCATTTGAAAGCCAATAATAATATCTATAATTCCATACTGTTTTTGTCTACCTAGCACTCACAGTTTCCGAGGTATAGAATATTTTTAGGTTGGGTCATTCTGGAAGTGACTTGTGCGGATGTAATATGTAATTTTCGTTCTTCTCGGAATTGACTTAACCGATTTGCAATCGGATTGATTCAGTTGAAAGCCAATAATAATATTTACAATTCCATATTGGTTATGTCTACCTAGCACTCACAGTTTCCGAGATATAGAATAATTTTATGTTGGGCCATTCTGGAAGTGACTTATGCGGATTAAATATGTAATTTTCATTTTTCTCGGAAACGACTTAACCGATTTGCAATCGGATTGATTCATTTGAAAGCCAATAATAATATCTACAATTCCATACTAGTTTTGTCTACCTAGCACTCACAGTTTCCGAGATATAGAATATTTTTAGGTTGGGTCATTCTGGAAGTGACTTGTGCAGATGAAATATGTAATTTTCGTTTTTCTCAGAAACGACTTAACCGATTTGCGATTTCATTCTGGAAGTGACTTGTGCGGATGGAAAATGAATTTTCGTTTTTCTCGGAAACGAGTTAAGCGATATGCAATCGGATTGATTCATTTGAAAGCCAATAATAATATCTACAATACCATACTGGTTTTGTCTACCTAGCACTCACAGTTTCCGAGATATAGAATAATTTTATGTTGGGTCATTCTGGAAGTGATTTGTGCGGATGGAATATGTAATTTTCGTTTTTCTCGGAAACGACTTAACCGATTTGCAATCGGTTTGATTTGTTTAAAAGCCAATAATAATATCTACAACTCCATACTGGTTATGTCTACCTATCACTTACCGTTTCCGAGATATGGATTATTTTTAGGTTGGCTCATTCTGGAAGTGACTTGTGCGAATGGAATATGTAATTTTCGTTTTTCTCGGAAACGACTTAACCGATTTGCAATCGGATTGATTCATTTGAAAGCCAATAATAATATCTACAATTCCATACTGGTTTTGTCTACCTAGCACTCAGTTTCCGAGACATAGAATAATTTTATCTTGGTTCATTCTGGCTTGTGACTTGTGCGAATGAAATATGTAATTTTCGTTTTTCTCGGAAACGACTTAACCGATTTGCAATCGGATTGATTCATTTGAAAACCAATAATAATATCTACAATTCCATACTGGTTTTGTCTACCTAGCACTCACAGTTTCCGAGATATCGAATATTTTTAGGTTGGGTCATTCTGGAAGTGACTTGTGCGGATGGAATATGTAATTTTCGTTCTTCTCGGAATCGACTTAACCGATTTGCAATCGGATTGATTCATTTGAAAGCCAATAATAATATCTACAATTCCATACTGGTTTCGTCTACCTAGCACTCACAGTTTCCGAGACCTAGAATAATTTTATGTTGGTTCATTCTTGCTTGTGACTTGTGCGGTTGGAATATGTAATTTTCGTTTTTCTCGGAAACGACTTAACCGATTTGCAATCGGACTGATTCATTTGAAAGCCAATAATAGCACTCACAGTTTCGAGATATAGAATAATTTTATGTTGGGTCTTTCTGGAAGTGACTTGTGCAGATGGAATATGTAATTTTCGTTTTTCTCGGAAACGATTTAAGCGATTTGGAATCGGATTGAATCATTTGAAAGCCAATAATAATATCTACAATACCATACAGGTTTTGTCTACATAGCACTTACCGTTTCCGAGATCTAGATTATTTTTAGGTTGGTTCATTCTGGAAGTGAATTGTGCGGATGGAATATGAATTTTGGTTTTTCTCGGAAACGAGTTAAGCGATTTGCAATCGGATTGATTCATTTGAAAGCCAATAATAATATCTACAATTCCATACTGGTTTTGTCTACCTAGCACTCACAGTTTCCGAGATATAGAATAATTTTATGTTGGGTCATTCTGGAAGTGATTTGTGCGGATGGAATATGTAATTTTCGTTTTTCTCGGAAACGACTTAATCGATTTGCAATCGGTTTGATTTGTTTAAAAGCCAATAATAATATCTACAATTCCATACTGGTTATGTCTACCTATCACTTACCGTTTCCGAGATATGGATTATTTTTAGGTTGCCTCATTCTGTAGGTGACTTGCGCGAATGGAATATGTAATTTTCGTTTTTCTCGGAAACGACTTAACCGATTTGCAATCGGATTGATTCATTTGAAAGCCAATAATAATATCTACAATTCCATACTGGTTTCGTCTACCTAGCACTCACAGTTTCCGAGACCTAGAATAATTTTATGTTGGTTCATTCTTGCTTGTGACTTGTGCGGTTGGAATATGTAATTTTTGTTTTTCTCGGAAACGACTTAACCGATTTGCAATCGGACTGATTCATTTGAAAGCCAATAATAGCACTCACAGTTTCGAGATATAGAATAATTTTATGTTGGGTCTTTCTGGAAGTGACTTGTGCGGATGGAATATGTAATTTTCGTTTTTCTCGGAAACGATTTAAGTGATTTGCAATCGGATTGAATCATTTGAAAGCCAATAATAATATCTACAACACCATACAGGTTTTGTCTACATAGCACTTACCGTTTCCGAGATCTAGATTATTTTTAGGTTGGTTCATTCTGGAAGTGACTTGTGCGGATGGAATATGAATTTTGGATTTTCTCGGAAACGAGTTAAGCGATTTGCAATCGGATTGATTCATTTGAAAGCCAATAATAATATCTACAATTCCATACTGGATTTGTCTACCTAGCACTCACAGTTTCCGAGATATAGAATAGTTTTATGTTGGATCATTCTGGAAGTGGTTTGTGCGGATGGAATATGTAATTTTCGTTTTTCTCGGAAACGACTTAACCGATTTGCAATCGGTTTGATTTGTTTAAAAGCCAATAATAATATCTACAATTCCGTACTGGTTATGTCTACCTATCACTTACCGTTTTCGAGATATAGATTATTTTTAGGTTGCCTCATTCTGGAATTGGCTTGCGCGAATGGAATATGTAATTTTCGTTTTTCTCGGAAACGACTTAAGCGATTTGCAATCGGATTGATTCATTTGAAAGCCAATAATAATATCTTCAATTCCATACTGGTTTTGTCTACCTACCACTCACAGTTTCCGAGATATAGAATATTTTTGGGTTGGGTCATTCTGGAAGTGACTTGTGTGGATGTAATATGTAATTTTCGTTTTTCTCTGAAACGACTTAACCGATTTGCAATCGGATTGATTCAGTTGAAAGCCAATAATAATATCTACAATTCCATATTGGTTATGTCTACCTAGCACTCAGTTTCCGAGACATAGAATAATTTTATGTTGGTTCATTCTTGAAGTGACGTGTGCGGATGGAATATGTAATTTTCGTTTTTCTCGGAAACGACTTAACCGATTTGCAATCGGATTGATTCATTTGAAAGCCAATAATAATATCTATAATTCCATACTGTTTTTGTCTACCTAGCACTCACAGTTTCCGAGGTATAGAATATTTTTAGGTTGGGTCATTCTGGAAGTGACTTGTGCGGATGTAATATGTAATTTTCGTTCTTCTCGGAATTGACTTAACCGATTTGCAATCGGATTGATTCAGTTGAAAGCCAATAATAATATTTACAATTCCATATTGGTTATGTCTACCTAGCACTCACAGTTTCCGAGATATAGAATAATTTTATGTTGGGCCATTCTGGAAGTGACTTATGCGGATTAAATATGTAATTTTCATTTTTCTCGGAAACGACTTAACCGATTTGCAATCGGATTGATTCATTTGAAAGCCAATAATAATATCTACAATTCCATACTAGTTTTGTCTACCTAGCACTCACAGTTTCCGAGATATAGAATATTTTTAGGTTGGGTCATTCTGGAAGTGACTTGTGCAGATGAAATATGTAATTTTCGTTTTTCTCAGAAACGACTTAACCGATTTGCGATTTCATTCTGGAAGTGACTTGTGCGGATGGAAAATGAATTTTCGTTTTTCTCGGAAACGAGTTAAGCGATATGCAATCGGATTGATTCATTTGAAAGCCAATAATAATATCTACAATACCATACTGGTTTTGTCTACCTAGCACTCACAGTTTCCGAGATATAGAATAATTTTATGTTGGGTCATTCTGGAAGTGATTTGTGCGGATGGAATATGTAATTTTCGTTTTTCTCGGAAACGACTTAACCGATTTGCAATCGGTTTGATTTGTTTAAAAGCCAATAATAATATCTACAACTCCATACTGGTTATGTCTACCTATCACTTACCGTTTCCGAGATATGGATTATTTTTAGGTTGGCTCATTCTGGAAGTGACTTGTGCGAATGGAATATGTAATTTTCGTTTTTCTCGGAAACGACTTAACCGATTTGCAATCGGATTGATTCATTTGAAAGCCAATAATAATATCTACAATTCCATACTGGTTTTGTCTACCTAGCACTCAGTTTCCGAGACATAGAATAATTTTATCTTGGTTCATTCTGGCTTGTGACTTGTGCGAATGAAATATGTAATTTTCGTTTTTCTCGGAAACGACTTAACCGATTTGCAATCGGATTGATTCATTTGAAAACCAATAATAATATCTACAATTCCATACTGGTTTTGTCTACCTAGCACTCACAGTTTCCGAGATATCGAATATTTTTAGGTTGGGTCATTCTGGAAGTGACTTGTGCGGATGGAATATGTAATTTTCGTTCTTCTCGGAATCGACTTAACCGATTTGCAATCGGATTGATTCATTTGAAAGCCAATAATAATATCTACAATTCCATACTGGTTTCGTCTACCTAGCACTCACAGTTTCCGAGACCTAGAATAATTTTATGTTGGTTCATTCTTGCTTGTGACTTGTGCGGTTGGAATATGTAATTTTCGTTTTTCTCGGAAACGACTTAACCGATTTGCAATCGGACTGATTCATTTGAAAGCCAATAATAGCACTCACAGTTTCGAGATATAGAATAATTTTATGTTGGGTCTTTCTGGAAGTGACTTGTGCAGATGGAATATGTAATTTTCGTTTTTCTCGGAAACGATTTAAGCGATTTGGAATCGGATTGAATCATTTGAAAGCCAATAATAATATCTACAATACCATACAGGTTTTGTCTACATAGCACTTACCGTTTCCGAGATCTAGATTATTTTTAGGTTGGTTCATTCTGGAAGTGAATTGTGCGGATGGAATATGAATTTTGGTTTTTCTCGGAAACGAGTTAAGCGATTTGCAATCGGATTGATTCATTTGAAAGCCAATAATAATATCTACAATTCCATACTGGTTTTGTCTACCTAGCACTCACAGTTTCCGAGATATAGAATAATTTTATGTTGGGTCATTCTGGAAGTGATTTGTGCGGATGGAATATGTAATTTTCGTTTTTCTCGGAAACGACTTAATCGATTTGCAATCGGTTTGATTTGTTTAAAAGCCAATAATAATATCTACAATTCCATACTGGTTATGTCTACCTATCACTTACCGTTTCCGAGATATGGATTATTTTTAGGTTGCCTCATTCTGTAGGTGACTTGCGCGAATGGAATATGTAATTTTCGTTTTTCTCGGAAACGACTTAACCGATTTGCAATCGGATTGATTCATTTGAAAGCCAATAATAATATCTACAATTCCATACTGGTTTCGTCTACCTAGCACTCACAGTTTCCGAGACCTAGAATAATTTTATGTTGGTTCATTCTTGCTTGTGACTTGTGCGGTTGGAATATGTAATTTTTGTTTTTCTCGGAAACGACTTAACCGATTTGCAATCGGACTGATTCATTTGAAAGCCAATAATAGCACTCACAGTTTCGAGATATAGAATAATTTTATGTTGGGTCTTTCTGGAAGTGACTTGTGCGGATGGAATATGTAATTTTCGTTTTTCTCGGAAACGATTTAAGTGATTTGCAATCGGATTGAATCATTTGAAAGCCAATAATAATATCTACAACACCATACAGGTTTTGTCTACATAGCACTTACCGTTTCCGAGATCTAGATTATTTTTAGGTTGGTTCATTCTGGAA
Source organism: Stomoxys calcitrans (assembly GCF_963082655.1). Taxonomy (NCBI): domain Eukaryota; kingdom Metazoa; phylum Arthropoda; class Insecta; order Diptera; family Muscidae; genus Stomoxys; species Stomoxys calcitrans. The sequence continues at coordinate 135,365,359 of NC_081552.1, read as the reverse complement.
GTGACTTGTGCGGATGGAATATGAATTTTGGATTTTCTCGGAAACGAGTTAAGCGATTTGCAATCGGATTGATTCATTTGAAAGCCAATAATAATATCTACAATTCCATACTGGATTTGTCTACCTAGCACTCACAGTTTCCGAGATATAGAATAGTTTTATGTTGGATCATTCTGGAAGTGGTTTGTGCGGATGGAATATGTAATTTTCGTTTTTCTCGGAAACGACTTAACCGATTTGCAATCGGTTTGATTTGTTTAAAAGCCAATAATAATATCTACAATTCCGTACTGGTTATGTCTACCTATCACTTACCGTTTTCGAGATATAGATTATTTTTAGGTTGCCTCATTCTGGAATTGGCTTGCGCGAATGGAATATGTAATTTTCGTTTTTCTCGGAAACGACTTAAGCGATTTGCAATCGGATTGATTCATTTGAAAGCCAATAATAATATCTTCAATTCCATACTGGTTTTGTCTACCTACCACTCACAGTTTCCGAGATATAGAATATTTTTGGGTTGGGTCATTCTGGAAGTGACTTGTGTGGATGTAATATGTAATTTTCGTTTTTCTCTGAAACGACTTAACCGATTTGCAATCGGATTGATTCAGTTGAAAGCCAATAATAATATCTACAATTCCATATTGGTTATGTCTACCTAGCACTCAGTTTCCGAGATATAGAATAATTTTATGTTGGTTCATTCTGGCTTGTGACTTGTGCGAATGGAATATGTAATTTTCGTTTTTCTCGGAAACGACTTAACCGATTTGCAATCGGATTGATTCATTTGAAAACCAATAATAATATCTACAATTCCATACTGGTTTTGTCTACCTAGCACTTGCAGTTTCCGAGATATAGAATAATTTAAGTTGGTTCATTCTGGAAGTGACTTGTGCGGATGAAATATGTAATTTTCGTTTTTCTCGGAAACGACTTAACCGATTTGCAATCGGATTGATTCATTTGAAAGCCAATAATAATATCTACAACCCCATACTGGTTTTGTCTACCTAGCACTCACAGTTTCCGAGATATATAATATTTTTAGGTTGGGTCATTCTGGAAGTGACTTGTGCGGATGGAATATGTAATTTTCGTTCTTCTCGGAAACGACTTAACCGATTTGCAATCGGATTGATTCATTTGAAAGCCAATAATAATATCTACAATTCCATACTGGTTTCGTCTACCTAGCACTCACAGTTTCCGAGACCTAGAATAATTTTATGTTGGTTCATTCTTGCTTGTGACTTGTGCGGTTGGAATATGTAATTTTCGTTTTTCTCGGAAACGACTTAACCGATTTGCAATCGGACTGATTCATTTGAAAGCCAATAATAGCACTCACAGTTTCGAGATATAGAATAATTTTATGTTGGGTATTTCTGGAAGTGACTTGTGCAGATGGAATATGTAATTTTCGTTTTTCTCGGAAACGATTTAAGCGATTTGGAATCGGATTGAATCATTTGAAAGCCAATAATAATATCTACAATACCATACAGGTTTTGTCTACATAGCACTTACCGTTTCCGAGATTTAGATTATTTTTAGGTTGGTTCATTCTGGAAGTGAATTGTGCGGATGGAATATGAATTTTGGTTTTTCTCGGAAACGAGTTAAGCGATTTGCAATCGGATTGATTCATTTGAAAGCCAATAATAATATCTACAATTCCATACTGGTTTTGTCTACCTAGCACTCACAGTTTCCGAGATATAGAATATTTTTGGGTTGGGTCATTCTGGAAGTGACTTGTGCGGATGGAAAATGAATTTTGGTTTTTCTCGGAAACGAGTTAAGCGATTTGCAATCGGATTGATTCATTTGAAAGCCAATAATAATATCTACAATTCCATACTGGTTATGTCTACCTAACACTTGCAGTTTCCGAGATATAGAATAATTTAAGTTGGTTCATTCTGGAAGTGACTTGTGCGGATGAAATATGTAATTTTCGTTTTTCTCGGAAACGACTTAACCGATTTGCAATCGGATTGATTCATTTGAAAGCCAATAATAATATCTACAACTCCATACTGGTTTTGTCTACCTAGCACTCACAGTTTCCGAGATATATAATATTTTTAGGTTGGGTCATTCTGGAAGTGACTTGTGCGGATGGAAAATGAATTTTGGTTTTTCTCGGAAACGAGTTAACCGATTTGCAATCGGATTGATTCATTTGAAAGCCAATAATAATATCTACAATTCCATACTGGTTTTGTCTACCTAGCACTCACAGTTTCCGAGATATAGAATAGTTTTATGTTGGGTCATTCTGGAAGTGATTTGTGCGGATGGAATATGTAATTTTCGTTTTTCTCGGAAACGACTTAACCGATTTGCAATCGGTTTGATTTGTTTAAAAGCCAATAATAATATCTACAATTCCGTACTGGTTATGTCTACCTATCACTTACCGTTTTCGAGATATAGATTATTTTTAGGTTGCCTCATTCTGGAAGTGACTTACGCGAATGGAATATGTAATTTTCGTTTTTCTCGGAAACGACTTAAGCGATTTGCAATCGGATTGATTCATTTGAAAGCCAATAATGATATCTACAATTCCATACTGGTTTTGTCTACCTAGCACTCACAGTTTCCGAGATATAGAATATTTTTGGGTTGGGTCATTCTGGAAGTGACTTGTGTGGATGTAATATGTAATTTTCGTTTTTCTCTGAAACGACTTAACCGATTTACAATCGGATTGATTCAGTGGAAAGCCAATAATAATATCTACAATTCCATATTGGTTATGTCTACCTAGCACTCACAGTTTCCGAGACATAGAATAATTTTATGTTGGTTCATTCTTGAAGTGACGTGTGCGGATGGAATATGTAATTTTCGTTTTTCTCGGAAACGACTTAACCGATTTGCAATCGGATTGATTCATTTGAAAGCCAATAATAATATCTATAATTCCATACTGTTTTTGTCTACCTAGCACTCACAGTTTCCGAGGTATAGAATATTTTTAGGTTGGGTCATTCTGGAAGTGACTTGTGCGGATGTAATATGTAATTTTCGTTCTTCTCGGAATTGACTTAACCGATTTGCAATCGGATTGATTCAGTTGAAAGCCAATAATAATATTTACAATTCCATATTGGTTATGTCTACCTAGCACTCACAGTTTCCGAGATATAGAATAATTTTATGTTGGGCCATTCTGGAAGTGACTTATGCGGATTAAATATGTAATTTTCGTTTTTCTCGGAAACGACTTAACCGATTTGCAATCGGATTGATTCATTTGAAAGCCAATAATAATATCTACAATTCCATACTAGTTTTGTCTACCTAGCACTCACAGTTTCCGAGATATAGAATATTTTTAGGTTGGGTCATTCTGGAAGTGACTTGTGCAGATGAAATATGTAATTTTCGTTTTTCTCAGAAACGACTTAACCGATTTGCGATTTCATTCTGGAAGTGACTTGTGCGGATGGAAAATGAATTTTCGTTTTTCTCGGAAACGAGTTAAGCGATATGCAATCGGATTGATTCATTTGAAAGCCAATAATAATATCTACAATACCATACTGGTTTTGTCTACCTAGCACTCACAGTTTCCGAGATATAGAATAATTTTATGTTGGGTCATTCTGGAAGTGATTTGTGCGGATGGAATATGTAATTTTCGTTTTTCTCGGAAACGACTTAACCGATTTGCAATCGGTTTGATTTGTTTAAAAGCCAATAATAATATCTACAACTCCATACTGGTTATGTCTACCTATCACTTACCGTTTCCGAGATATGGATTATTTTTAGGTTGGCTCATTCTGGAAGTGACTTGTGCGAATGGAATATGTAATTTTCGTTTTTCTCGGAAACGACTTAACCGATTTGCAATCGGATTGATTCATTTGAAAGCCAATAATAATATCTACAATTCCATACTGGTTTTGTCTACCTAGCACTCAGTTTCCGAGACATAGAATAATTTTATCTTGGTTCATTCTGGCTTGTGACTTGTGCGAATGAAATATGTAATTTTCGTTTTTCTCGGAAACGACTTAACCGATTTGCAATCGGATTGATTCATTTGAAAACCAATAATAATATCTACAATTCCATACTGGTTTTGTCTACCTAGCACTCACAGTTTCCGAGATATCGAATATTTTTAGGTTGGGTCATTCTGGAAGTGACTTGTGCGGATGGAATATGTAATTTTCGTTCTTCTCGGAATCGACTTAACCGATTTGCAATCGGATTGATTCATTTGAAAGCCAATAATAATATCTACAATTCCATACTGGTTTCGTCTACCTAGCACTCACAGTTTCCGAGACCTAGAATAATTTTATGTTGGTTCATTCTTGCTTGTGACTTGTGCGGTTGGAATATGTAATTTTCGTTTTTCTCGGAAACGACTTAACCGATTTGCAATCGGACTGATTCATTTGAAAGCCAATAATAGCACTCACAGTTTCGAGATATAGAATAATTTTATGTTGGGTCTTTCTGGAAGTGACTTGTGCAGATGGAATATGTAATTTTCGTTTTTCTCGGAAACGATTTAAGCGATTTGGAATCGGATTGAATCATTTGAAAGCCAATAATAATATCTACAATACCATACAGGTTTTGTCTACATAGCACTTACCGTTTCCGAGATCTAGATTATTTTTAGGTTGGTTCATTCTGGAAGTGAATTGTGCGGATGGAATATGAATTTTGGTTTTTCTCGGAAACGAGTTAAGCGATTTGCAATCGGATTGATTCATTTGAAAGCCAATAATAATATCTACAATTCCATACTGGTTTTGTCTACCTAGCACTCACAGTTTCCGAGATATAGAATAATTTTATGTTGGGTCATTCTGGAAGTGATTTGTGCGGATGGAATATGTAATTTTCGTTTTTCTCGGAAACGACTTAATCGATTTGCAATCGGTTTGATTTGTTTAAAAGCCAATAATAATATCTACAATTCCATACTGGTTATGTCTACCTATCACTTACCGTTTCCGAGATATGGATTATTTTTAGGTTGCCTCATTCTGTAGGTGACTTGCGCGAATGGAATATGTAATTTTCGTTTTTCTCGGAAACGACTTAACCGATTTGCAATCGGATTGATTCATTTGAAAGCCAATAATAATATCTACAATTCCATACTGGTTTCGTCTACCTAGCACTCACAGTTTCCGAGACCTAGAATAATTTTATGTTGGTTCATTCTTGCTTGTGACTTGTGCGGTTGGAATATGTAATTTTTGTTTTTCTCGGAAACGACTTAACCGATTTGCAATCGGACTGATTCATTTGAAAGCCAATAATAGCACTCACAGTTTCGAGATATAGAATAATTTTATGTTGGGTCTTTCTGGAAGTGACTTGTGCGGATGGAATATGTAATTTTCGTTTTTCTCGGAAACGATTTAAGTGATTTGCAATCGGATTGAATCATTTGAAAGCCAATAATAATATCTACAACACCATACAGGTTTTGTCTACATAGCACTTACCGTTTCCGAGATCTAGATTATTTTTAGGTTGGTTCATTCTGGAAGTGACTTGTGCGGATGGAATATGAATTTTGGATTTTCTCGGAAACGAGTTAAGCGATTTGCAATCGGATTGATTCATTTGAAAGCCAATAATAATATCTACAATTCCATACTGGTTTTGTCTACCTAGCACTCACAGTTTCCGAGATATAGAATAGTTTTATGTTGGATCATTCTGGAAGTGGTTTGTGCGGATGGAATATGTAATTTTCGTTTTTCTCGGAAACGACTTAACCGATTTGCAATCGGTTTGATTTGTTTAAAAGCCAATAATAATATCTACAATTCCGTACTGGTTATGTCTACCTATCACTTACCGTTTTCGAGATATAGATTATTTTTAGGTTGCCTCATTCTGGAATTGGCTTGCGCGAATGGAATATGTAATTTTCGTTTTTCTCGGAAACGACTTAAGCGATTTGCAATCGGATTGATTCATTTGAAAGCCAATAATAATATCTTCAATTCCATACTGGTTTTGTCTACCTACCACTCACAGTTTCCGAGATATAGAATATTTTTGGGTTGGGTCATTCTGGAAGTGACTTGTGTGGATGTAATATGTAATTTTCGTTTTTCTCTGAAACGACTTAACCGATTTGCAATCGGATTGATTCAGTTGAAAGCCAATAATAATATCTACAATTCCATATTGGTTATGTCTACCTAGCACTCACAGTTTCCGAGACATAGAATAATTTTATGTTGGTTCATTCTGGAAGTGACTTGTGCGGATGGAATATGTAATTTTCGTTCTTCTCGGAATCGACTTAACCGATTTGCAATCGGATTGATTCAGTTGAAAGCCAATAATAATATTTACAATTCCATATTGGTTATGTCTACCTAGCACTCACAGTTTCCGAGATATAGAATAATTTTATGTTGGGCCATTCTGGAAGTGACTTATGCGGATTAAATATGTAATTATCGTTTTTCTCGGAAACGACTTAACCGATTTGCAAACGGATTGATTCATTTGAAAGCCAATAATAATATCTACAATTCCATACTAGTTTTGTCTACCTAGCACTCACAGTTTCCGAGATATAGAATATTTTTAGGTTGGGTCATTCTGGAAGTGACTTGTGCAGATGAAATATGTAATTTTCGTTTTTCTCAGAAACGACTTAACCGATTTGCAATCGGATTGAATCATTTGAAAGCCAATAATAATATCTACAATTCCATACTGGCTTTGTCTACATAGCACTCACAGCTTCCGAGATATAGAATATTTTTGGGTTGGGTCATTCTGGAAGTGACTTGTGCGGATGTAATATGTAATTTTCGTTTTTCTCTGAAACGACTTAACCGATTTGCAATCGGATTGATTCAGTTGAAAGCCAATAATAATATCTACAATTCCATATTGGTTATGTCTACCTAGCACTCACAGTTTCCGAGATATAGAATAATTTTATGTTGGTTCATTCTGGAAGTGACTTGTGCGGATGAAATATGTAATTTTCGTTTTTCTCGGAAACGACTTAACCGATTTGCAATCGGATTGATTCATTTGAAAACCAATAATAATATCTATAATTCCATACTGTTTTTGTCTACCTAGCACTCACAGTTTTCGAGGTATAGAATATTTTTAGGTTGGGTCATTCTGGAAGTGACTTGTGCGGATGTAATATGTAATTTTCGTTCTTCTCGGAAACGACTTAACCGATTTGCAATCGGATTGAATTATTTAAAAGCCAATAATAATATCTAGAATTCCATACTGGTTTTGTCTACCTAGCACTCAGTTTCCGAGATATAGAATAATTTTATGTTGGTTCATTCTAGCTTGTGACTTGTGCGAATGGAATATGTAATTTTCGTTTTTCTCGGAAACGACTTAAGCGATTTGCAATCGGATTGATTCATTTGAAAACCAATAATAATATCTACAATTCCATACTGGTTTTGCCTACCTAGCACTCACAGTTTCCGAGATATAGAATATTTTTAGGTTGGGTCATTCTGGAAGTGAATTGTGCGGCTGTAATATGTAATTTTCGTTTTTCTCTGAAACGTCTTAACCGATTTTCAATCGGACTGATTCATTTGAAAGCCAATAATAATATCTACAATTCCATATTGGTTATGTCTACCTAGCACTCACAGTTTCCGAGATATAGAATAATTTTATGTTGGTTCATTCTGGCAGTGACTTGTGCGGATGAAATATGTAATTTTCGTTTTTCTCGGAAACGACTTAACCGATTTACAATCGGATTGATTCATTTGAAAGCCATACTGGTTTTGTCTAGCTAGCACTCACAGTTTCCGAGATATAGAATAATTTTATGTTGGTTCATTCTGGCTTGTGACTTGTGCGGTTGGAATATGTAATTTTCGTTTTTCTCGGAAACGACTTAACCGATTTGCAATCGGACTGATTCATTTGAAAGCCAATAATAATATCTACAATTCCATACTGGTTATGTCTACCTAGCACTCACAGTTTCCGAGATATAGAATAATTTTATGTTGCGTCATTCTGGAAGTGACTTGTGCGGCTGGTATATGTAATTATGGTTTTTCTCGAAAACGACTTAACCGATTTGCAATCGGACTGATTCATTTGAAAGCCAATAATAATATCTACAATTCCATACTGGTTATGTCTACCTAGCACTCACAGTTTCGAGATATAGAATAATTTAATGTTGGGTCTTTCTGGAAGTGACTTGTGCGGATGGAATATGTAATTTTCGTTTTTCTCGGAAACGATTTAAGCGATTTGCAATCGGATTGAATCATATAAAAGCCAATAATAATATCTACAATACCATACAGGTTTTGTCTACATAGCACTTACCGATTCCGAGATCTAGATTATTTTTAGGTTGGTTCATTCTGGAAGTGACTTGTGCGGATGGAATATGTAATTTTCGTTTTTCTCTGAAACGACTTAACCGATTTGCAATCGGATTGATTCAGTTGAAAGCCAATAATAATATCTACAATTCCATATTGGTTATGTCTACCTAGCACTCACAGTTTCCGAGATATAGAATAATTTTATGTTGGTTCATTCTGGAAGTGACTTGTGGAATATGTAATGGAATATGTAATTTTCGTTTTTTTCGGAAACGCCTTAACCGATTTGCAATCGGATTGATTCATTTGAAAGCCAATAATAATATCTATAATTCCATACTGTTTATGTCTACCTAGCACACACAGTTTTTGAGGTATAGAATAATTTTATGTTGGTTCATTCTGGAAGTGACTTGTGCGGATGGAATATGTAATTTTCGTTTTTCTCGGAAACGACTTAACCGATTTGCAATCGGATTGATTCATTTGAAAGCCAATAATAATATCTACAATTCCATACTAGTTTTGTCTACCTAGCACTCACGTTTCCGAGATACAGAATATTTTTAGGTTGGGTCATTCTGGAAGTGACTTGTGCAGATGAAATATGTAATTTTCGTTTTTCTCAGAAACGACTTAACCGATTTGCGATTTCATTCTGAAAGTGACTTGTGCGGATGGAAAATGAATTTTCGTTTTTCTCGGAAACGAGTTAAGCGATATGCAATCGGATTGATTCATTTGAAAGCCAATAATAATATCTACAATACCATACTGGTTTTGTCTACCTAGCACTCACAGTTTCCGAGATATAGCATAATTTTATGTTGGGTCATTCTGGAAGTGATTTGTGCGGATGGAATATGTAATTTTCGTTTTTCTCGGAAACGACTTAACCGATTTGCAATCGGACTGATTCATTTGAAAGCCAATAATAGCACTCACAGTTTCGAGATATAGAATAATTTTATGTTGGGTCTTTCTGGAAGTGACTTGTGCAGATGGAATATGTAATTTTCGTTTTTCTCGGAAACGATTTAAGCGATTTGGAATCGGATTGAATCATTTGAAAGCCAATAATAATATCTACAATACCATACAGGTTTTGTCTACATAGCACTTACCGTTTTCGAGATCTAGATTATTTTTAGGTTGGTTCATTCTGGAAGTGAATTGTGCGGATGGAATATGAATTTTGGTTTTTCTCGGAAACGAGTTAAGCGATTTGCAATCGGATTGATTCATTTGAAAGCCAATAATAATATCTACAATTCCATACTGGTTTTGTCTACCTAGCACTCACAGTTTCCGAGATATAGAATATTTTTGGGTTGGGTCATTCTGGAAGTGACTTGTGCGGATGGAAAATGAATTTTGGTTTTTCTCGGAAACGAGTTAAGCGATTTGCAATCGGATTGATTCATTTGAAAGCCAATAGTAATATCTACAAGTCCATACTAGTTATGTCTACCTAGCACTTGCAGTTTCCGAGATATAGAATAATTTAAGTTGGTTCATTCTGGAAGTGACTTGTGCGGATGAAATATGTAATTTTCGTTTTTCTCGGAAACGACTTAACCGACTTGCAATCGGATTGATTCATTTGAAAGCCAATAATAATATCTACAACTCCATACTGGTTTTGTCTACCTAGCACTCACAGTTTCCGAGATATATAATATTTTTAGGTTGGGTCATTCTGGAAGTGATTTGTGCGGATGGAATATGTAATTTTCGTTTTTCTCGGAAACGACTTAACCGATTTGCAATCGGTTTGATTTGTTTAAAAGCCAATAAAAATATCTACAATTCCGTACTGGTTATGTCTACCTATCACTTACCGTTTTCGAGATATAATTTCTTTTTAGGTTGCCTCATTCTGGAAGTGACTTGCGCGAATGGAATATGTAATTTTCGTTTTTCTCGGAAACGACTTAAGCGATTTGCAATCGGATTGATTCATTTGAAAGCCAATAATAATATCTACAATTCCATATTGGTTATGTCTACCTAGCACTCACAGTTTCCGAGACATAGAATAATTTTATGTTGGTTCATTCTGGAAGTGACGTGTGCGGATGGAATATGTAATTTTCGTTTTTCTCGGAAACGACTTAACCGATTTGCAATCGGTTTGATTTGTTTAAAAGCCAATAATAATATCTACAATTCCGTACTGGTTATGTCTACCTATCACTTACCGTTTTCGAGATATAGATTCTTTTTAGGTTGCCTCATTCTGGAAGTGACTTGTGCGGATGGAAAATGAATTTTGGTTTTTCTCGGAAACGAGTTAAGCGATTTGCAATCGGATTAATTCATTTGAAAGCCAATAATAATATCTACAATTCCATACTGGTTTTGTCTACCTAGCACTCACAGTTTCCGAGATATAGAATAGTTTTATGTTGGGTCATTCTGGAAGTGATTTGTGCGGATGGAATATGTAATTTTCGTTTTTCTCGGAAACGACTTAACCGATTTGCAATCGGTTTGATTTGTTTAAAAGCCAATAATAATATCTACAATTCCGTACTGGTTATGTCTACCTATCACTTACCGTTTTCGAGATATAGATTATTTTTAGGTTGCCTCATTCTGGAAGTGACTTGCGCGAATGGAATATGTAATTTTTGGGTTGGGTCATTCTGGAAGTGACTTGTGTGGATGTAATATGTAATTTTTTTATGTTGGGTCATTCTGGAAGTGATTTGTGCGGATGGAATATGTAATTTTCGTTTTTCTCGGAAACGACTTAACCGATTTGCAATCGGTTTGATTTGTTTAAAAGCCAATAATAATATCTACAATTCCGTACTGGTTATGTCTACCTATAACTTACCGTTTTCGAGATATAGATTATTTTTAGGTTGCCTCATTCTGGAAGTGACTTGCGCGAATGGAATATGTAATTTTCGTTTTTCTCGGAAACGACTTAAGCGATTTGCAATCGGATTGATTCATTTGAAAGCCAATAATAATATCTACAATTCCATACTGGTATTGTCTACCTAGCACTCACAGTTTCCGAGATATAGAATATTTTTGGGTTGGGTCATTCTGGAAGTGACTTGTGTGGATGTAATATGTAATTTTCGTTTTTCTCTGAAACGACTTAACCGATTTACAATCGGATTGATTCAGTTGAAAGCCAATAAAAATATCTACAATTCCATATTGGTTATGTCTACCTAGCACTCACAGTTTCCGAGACATAGAATAATTTTATGTTGGTTCATTCTGGAAGTGACGTGTGCGGATGGAATATGTAATTTTCGTTTTTCTCGGAAACGACTTAACCGATTTGCAATCGGATTGATTCATTTGAAAGCCAATAATAATATCTATAATTCCATACTGTTTTTGTCTACCTAGCACTCACAGTTTCCGAGGTATAGAATATTTTTAGGTTGGGTCATTCTGGAAGTGACTTGTGCGGATGTAATATGCAATTTTCGTTCTTCTCGGAATTGACTTAACCGATTTGCAATCGGATTGATTCAGTTGAAAGCCAATAATAATATTTACAATTCCATATTGGTTATGTCTACCTAGCACTCACAGTTTCCGAGATATAGAATAATTTTATGTTGGGCCATTCTGGAAGTGACTTATGCGGATTAAATATGTAATTTTCGTTTTTCTCGGAAACGACTTAACCGATTTGCAATCGGATTGATTCATTTGAAAGCCAATAATAATATCTACAATTCCATACTAGTTTTGTCTACATAGCACTTACCGTTTCCGAGATCTAGATTAATTTTAGGTTGGTTCATTCTGGAAGTGAATTGTGCGGATGGAATATGAATTTTGGTTTTTCTCGGAAACGATTTAAGCGATTTGCAATCGGATTGATTCATTTGAAAGCCAATAATAATATCTACAATTCCATACTGGTTTTGTATACCTAGCACTCACAGTTTCCAAGATATAGAATAATTTTATGTTGGGTCATTCTGGAAGTGATTTGTGCGGATGGAATATGTAATTTTCGTTTTTCTCGGAAACGACTTAACCGATTTGCAATCGGTTTGATTTGTTTAAAAGCCAATAATAATATCTACAATTCCATACTGGTTATGTCTACCTATCACTTACCGTTTCCGAGATATGGATTATTTTTAGGTTGCCTCATTCTGTAGGTGACTTGCGCGAATGGAATATGTAATTTTCGTTTTTCTCGGAAACGACTTAAGCGATTTGCAATCGGATTGATTCATTTGAAAACCAATAATAATATCTACAATTCCATACTGGTTTCGTCTACCTAGCACTCACAGTTTCCGAGACCTAGAATAGTTTTATGTTGGTTCATTCTTGCTTGTGACTTGTGCGGTTGGAATATGTAATTTTTGTTTTTCTCGGAAACGACTTAACCGATTTGCAATCGGACTGATTCATTTGAAAGCCAATAATAGCACTCACAGTTTCGAGATATAGAATAATTTTATGTTGGGTCTTTCTGGAAGTGACTTGTGCGGATGGAATATGTAATTTTCGTTCTTCTCGGAAACGATTTAAGTGATTTGCAATCGGATTGAATCATTTGAAAGCCAATAATAATATCTACAACACCATACAGGTTTTGTCTACATAGCACTTACCGTTTCCGAGATCTAGATTATTTTTAGGTTGGTTCATTCTGGAAGTGACTTGTGCGAATGGAATATGTAATTTTTGTTTTTCTCGGAAACGACTTAAGCGATTTGCAATCGGATTGATTCATTTGAAAGCCAATAATAATATCTACAATTCCATACTGGTTTTGTCTACCTAGCACTCACAGACTGATTCATTTGAAAGCCAATAATAGCACTCACAGTTTCGAGATATAGAATAATTTTATGTTGGGTCTTTCTGGAAGTGACTTGTGCGGATGGAATATGTAATTTTCGTTCTTCTCGGAAACGATTTAAGTGATTTGCAATCGGATTGAATCATTTGAAAGCCAATAATAATATCTACAACACCATACAGGTTTTGTCTACATAGCACTTACCGTTTCCGAGATCTAGATTATTTTTAGGTTGGTTCATTCTGGAAGTGACTTGTGCGAATGGAATATGTAATTTTCGTTTTTCTCGGAAACGACTTAAGCGATTTGCAATCGGATTGATTCATTTGAAAGCCAATAATAATATCTACAATTCCATACTGGTTTTGTCTACCTAGCACTCACAGTTTCCGAGATATAGAATAGTTTTATGTTGGATCATTCTGGAAGTGATTTGTGCGGATGGAATATGTAATATTCGTTTTTCTCTGAAACGACTTAACCGATTTGCAATCGGATTGATTCAGTTGAAAGCCAATAATAATATCTACAATTCCATATTGGTTATGTCTACCTAGCACTCACAGTTTCCGAGATATAGAATAATTTTATGTTGGTTCATTCTGGAAGTGACTTGTGCGGATGGAATATGTAATTTTCGTTTTTCTCGGAAACGACTTAACCGATTTGCAATCGGATTGATTCATTTGAAAACCAATAATAATATCTATAATTCCATACTGTTTTTGTCTACCTAGCACTCACAGTTTTCGAGGTACAGAATATTTTTAGGTTGGGTCATTCTGGAAGTGACTTGTGCGGATGTAATATGTAATTTTCGTTCTTCTCGGAAACGACTTAACCGATTTGCAATCGGATTGATTCATTTAAAAGCCAATAATAATATCTACAATTCCATACTGGTTTTGTCTACCTAGCACTCAGTTTCCGAGATATAGAATAATTTTATGTTGGTTCATTCTAGCTTGTGACTTGTGCGAATGGAATATGTAATTTTCGTTTTTCTCGGAAACGACTTAAGCGATTTGCAATCGGATTGATTCATTTGAAAACCAATAATAATATCTACAATTCCATACTGGTTTTGTCTACCTAGCACTCACAGTTTCCGAGATATAGAATATTTTTAGGTTGGGTCATTCTGGAAGTGAATTGACGGCTGTAATATGTAATTTTCGTTTTTCTCTGAAACGTCTTAACCGATTTTCAATCGGACTGATTCATTTGAAAGCCAATAATAATATCTACAATTCCATATTGGTTATGTCTACCTAGCACTCACAGTTTCCGAGACATAGAATAATTTTATGTTGGTTCATTCTGGAAGTGACGTGTGCGGATGGAATATGTAATTTTCGTTCTTCTCGGAAACGACTTAACCGATTTGCAATCGGATTGATTCATTTGAAAGCCAATAATAATATCTACAATTCCATACTGGTTTTGTCTACCTAGCACTCACAGTTTCCGAGATATAGAATATTTTTAGGTTGGGTCATTCTGGAAGTGAATTGACGGCTGTAATATGTAATTTTCGTTTTTCTCTGAAACGTCTTAACCGATTTTCAATCGGATTGATTCATTTGAAAGCCATACTGGTTTTGTCTACCTAGCACTCACAGTTTCCGAGATATAGAATAATTTTATGTTGGTTCATTCTGGAAGTGACTTGTGCGGATGAAATATGTAATTTTCGTTTTTCTCGGAAACGACTTAACCGATTTGCAATCGGATTGATTCATTTGAAAGCCAATAATAATATCTACAACCCCATACTGGTTTTGTCTACCTAGCACTCACAGTTTCCGAGATATAGAATAATTTTATGTTGGTTCATTCTGGAAGTGACTTGTGCGGATGAAATATGTAATTTTCGTTTTTCTCGGAAACGACTTAACCGATTTGCAATCGGATTGATTCATTTGAAAGCCAATAATAATATCTACAACCCCATACTGGTTTTGTCTACCTAGCACTCACAGTTTCCGAGACATAGAATATTTTTAGGTTGGGTCATTCTGGAAGTGACTTGTGCGGATGGAATATGTAATTTTCGTTCTTCTCGGAAACGACTTAACCGATTTGCAATCGGATTGATTCATTTGAAAGCCAATAATAATATCTACAATTCCATACTGGTTTCGTCTACCTAGCACTCACAGTTTCCGAGACCTAGAATAATTTTATGTTGGTTCATTCTTGCTTGTGACTTGTGCGGTTGGAATATGTAATTTTCGTTTTTCTCGGAAACGACTTAACCGATTTGCAATCGGACTGATTCATTTGAAAGCCAATAATAGCACTCACAGTTTCGAGATATAGAATAATTTTATGTTGGGTCTTTCTGGAAGTGACTTGTGCAGATGGAATATGTAATTTTCGTTTTTCTCGGAAACGATTTAAGCGATTTGGAATCGGATTGAATCATTTGAAAGCCAATAATAATATCTACAATACCATACAGGTTTTGTCTACATAGCACTTACCGTTTCCGAGATCTCGATTATTTTTAGGTTGGTTCATTCTGGAAGTGAATTGTGCGGATGGAATATGAATTTTGGTTTTTCTCGGAAACGAGTTAAGCGATTTGCAATCGGATTGATTCATTTGAAAGCCAATAATAATATCTACAATTCCATAGTGGTTTTGTCTACCTAGCACTCACAGTTTCCGAGATATAGAATATTTTTGGGTTGGGTCATTCTGGAAGTGACTTGTGCGGATGGAAAATGAATTTTGGTTTTTCTCGGAAACGAGTTAAGCGATTTGCAATCGGATTGATTCATTTGAAAGCCAATAGTAATATCTACAATTCCATACTGGTTATGTCTACCTAGCACTTGCAGTTTCCGAGATATAGAATAATTTAAGTTGGTTCATTCTGGAAGTGACTTGTGCGGATGAAATATGTAATTTTCGTTTTTCTCGGAAACGACTTAACCGATTTGCAATCGGATTGATTCATTTGAAAGCCAATAATAATATCTACAACTCCATACTGGTTTTGTCTACCTAGCACTCACAGTTTCCGAGATATATAATATTTTTAGGTTGGGTCATTCTGGAAGTGACTTGTGCGGATGGAAAATGAATTTTGGTTTTTCTCGGAAACGAGTTAAGCGATTTGCAATCGGATTGATTCATTTGAAAGCCAATAATAATATCTACAATTCCATACTGGTTTTGTCTACCTAGCACTCACAGTTTCCGAGATATAGAATAGTTTTATGTTGGGTCATTCTGGAAGTGATTTGTGCGGATGGAATATGTAATTTTCGTTTTGAAAGCCAATAATAATATCTACAATTCCATATTGGTTATGTCTACCTAGCACTCACAGTTTCCGAGACATAGAATAATTTTATGTTGGTTCATTCTGGAAGTGACGTGTGCGGATGGAATATGTAATTTTCGTTCTTCTCGGAAACGACTTAACCGATTTGCAATCGGATTGATTCATTTGAAAGCCAATAATAATATCTACAATTCCATACTGGTTATGTCTACCTATCACTTACCGTTTTCGAGATATAGATTATTTTTAGGTTGCCTCATTCTGGAAGTGACTTATGCGGATGTAATATGTAATTTTCGTTTTTCTCTGAAACGACTTAACCGATTTGCAATCGGACTGATTCATTTGAAAGCCAATAATAATATCTACAATTCCATATTGGTTATGTCTACCTAGCACTTGCAGTTTCCGAGATATAGAATAATTTAAGTTGGTTCATTCTGGAAGTGACTTGTGCGGATGAAATATGTAATTTTCGTTTTTCTCGGAAACGACTTAACCGATTTGCAATCGGATTGATTCATTTGAAAGCCAATAATAATATCTACAATTCCATACTGGTTTTGTCTACCTAGCACTCAGTTTCCGAGATATAGAATAATTTTATGTTGGATCATTCTGGCTTGTGACTTGTGCGAATGAAATATGTAATTTTCGTTTTTCTCGGAAACGACTTAACCGATTTGCAATCGGATTGATTCATTTGAAAGCCAATAATAATATCTACAACCCCATACTGGTTTTGTCTACCTAGCACTCACAGTTTCCGAGATATATAATATTTTTAGGTTGGGTCATTCTGGAAGTGACTTGTGCGGATGGAATATGTAATTTTCGTTTTTCTCGGAAACGACTTAACCGATTTGCAATCGGATTGATTCATTTGAAAGCCAATAATAATATCTACAATTCCATACTGGTTTCGTCTACCTAGCTCTCACAGTTTCCGAGACCTAGAATAATTTTATGTTGGTTCATTCTTGCTTGTGACTTGTGCGGTTGGAATATGTAATTTCCGTTTTTCTCGGAAACGACTTAAGCGATTTGCAATCGGACTGATTCATTTGAAAGCCAATAATAGCACTCACAGTTTCGAGATATAGAATAATTTTATGTTGGGTCTTTCTGGAAGTGACTTGTGCAGATGGAATATGTAATTTTCGTTTTTCTCGGAAACGATTTAAGCGATTTGGAATCGGATTGAATCATTTGAAAGCCAATAATAATATCTACAATACCATACAGGTTTTGTCTACATAGCACTTACCGTTTCCGAGATCTAGATTAATTTTAGGTTGGTTCATTCTGGAAGTGAATTGTGCGGATGGAATATGAATTTTGGTTTTTCTCGGAAACGATTTAAGCGATTTGCAATCGGATTGATTCATTTGAAAGCCAATAATAATATCTACAATTCCATACTGGTTTTGTCTACCTAGCACTCACAGTTTCCAAGATATAGAATAATTTTATGTTGGGTCATTCTGGAAGTGATTTGTGCGGATGGAATATGTAATTTTCGTTTTTCTCGGAAACGACTTAACCGATTTGCAATCGGTTTGATTTGTTTAAAAGCCAATAATAATATCTACAATTCCATACTGGTTATGTCTACCTATCACTTACCGTTTCCGAGATATGGATTATTTTTAGGTTGCCTCATTCTGTAGGTGACTTGCGCGAATGGAATATGTAATTTTCGTTTTTCTCGGAAACGACTTAAGCGATTTGCAATCGGATTGATTCATTTGAAAACCAATAATAATATCTACAATTCCATACTGGTTTCGTCTACCTAGCACTCACAGTTTCCGAGACCTAGAATAGTTTTATGTTGGTTCATTCTTGCTTGTGAGTTGTGCGGTTGGAATATGTAATTTTTGTTTTTCTCGGAAACGACTTAACCGATTTGCAATCGGACTGATTCATTTGAAAGCCAATAATAGCACTCACAGTTTCGAGATATAGAATAATTTTATGTTGGGTCTTTCTGGAAGTGACTTGTGCGGATGGAATATGTAATTTTCGTTCTTCTCGGAAACGATTTAAGTGATTTGCAATCGGATTGAATCATTTGAAAGCCAATAATAATATCTACAACACCATACAGGTTTTGTCTACATAGCACTTACCGTTTCCGAGATCTAGATTATTTTTAGGTTGGTTCATTCTGGAAGTGACTTGTGCGAATGGAATATGTAATTTTCGTTTTTCTCGGAAACGACTTAAGCGATTTGCAATCGGATTGATTCATTTGAAAGCCAATAATAATATCTACAATTCCATACTGGTTTTGTCTACCTAGCACTCACAGTTTCCGAGATATAGAATAGTTTTATGTTGGATCATTCTGGAAGTGATTTGTGCGGATGGAATATGTAATATTCGTTTTTCTCTGAAACGACTTAACCGATTTGCAATCGGATTGATTCAGTTGAAAGCCAATAATAATATTGATTGATTCATTTGAAAGCCAATAATAATATCTACAATTCCATACTGGTTTTGTCTACCTAGCACTCACAGTTTCCAAGATATAGAATAATTTTATGTTGGGTCATTCTGGAAGTGATTTGTGCGGATGGAATATGTAATTTTCGTTTTTCTCGGAAACGACTTAACCGATTTGCAATCGGTTTAATTTGTTTAAAAGCCAATAATAATATCTACAATTCCATACTGGTTATGTCTACCTATCACTTACCGTTTCCGAGATATGGATTATTTTTAGGTTGCCTCATTCTGTAGGTGACTTGCGCGAATGGAATATGTAATTTTCGTTTTTCTCGGAAACGACTTAAGCGATTTGCAATCGGATTGATTCATTTGAAAACCAATAATAATATCTACAATTCCATACTGGTTTCGTCTACCTAGCACTCACAGTTTCCGAGACCTAGAATAGTTTTATGTTGGTTCATTCTTGCTTGTGACTTGTGCGGTTGGAATATGTAATTTTTGTTTTTCTCGGAAACGACTTAACCGATTTGCAATCGGACTGATTCATTTGAAAGCCAATAATAGCACTCACAGTTTCGAGATATAGAATAATTTTATGTTGGGTCTTTCTGGAAGTGACTTGTGCGGATGGAATATGTAATTTTCGTTCTTCTCGGAAACGATTTAAGTGATTTGCAATCGGATTGAATCATTTGAAAGCCAATAATAATATCTACAACACCATACAGGTTTTGTCTACATAGCACTTACCGTTTCCGAGATCTAGATTATTTTTAGGTTGGTTCATTCTGGAAGTGACTTGTGCGAATGGAATATGTAATTTTCGTTTTTCTCGGAAACGACTTAAGCGATTTGCAATCGGATTTATTCATTTGAAAGCCAATAATAATATCTACAATTCCATACTGGTTTTGTCTACCTAGCACTCACAGTTTCCGAGATATAGAATAGTTTTATGTTGGATCATTCTGGAAGTGATTTGTGCGGATGGAATATGTAATATTCGTTTTTCTCTGAAACGACTTAACCGATTTGCAATCGGATTGATTCAGTTGAAAGCCAATAATAATATCTACAATTCCATATTGGTTATGTCTACCTAGCACTCACAGTTTCCGAGATATAGAATAATTTTATGTTGGTTCATTCTGGAAGTGACTTGTGCGGATGGAATATGTAATTTTCGTTTTTCTCGGAAACGACTTAACCGATTTGCAATCGGATTGATTCATTTAAAAGCCAATAATAATATCTACAATTCCATACTGGTTTTGTCTACCTAGCACTCAGTTTCCGAGATATAGAATAATTTTATGTTGGTTCATTCTAGCTTGTGACTTGTGCGAATGGAATATGTAATTTTCGTTTTTCTCGGAAACGACTTAAGCGATTTGCAATCGGATTGATTCATTTGAAAACCAATAATAATATCTACAATTCCATACTGGTTTTGTCTACCTAGCACTCACAGTTTCCGAGATATAGAATATTTTTAGGTTGGGTCATTCTGGAAGTGAATTGACGGCTGTAATATGTAATTTTCGTTTTTCTCTGAAACGTCTTAACCGATTTTCAATCGGACTGATTCATTTGAAAGCCAATAATAATATCTACAATTCCATATTGGTTATGTCTACCTAGCACTCACAGTTTCCGAGATATAGAATAATTTTATGTTGGTTCATTCTGGCAGTGACTTGTGCGGATGAAATATGTAATTTTCGTTTTTCTCGGAAACGACTTAACCGATTTACAATCGGATTGATTCATTTGAAAGCCATACTGGTTTTGTCTACCTAGCACTCACAGTTTCCGAGATATAGAATAATTTTATGTTGGTTCATTCTGGAAGTGACTTGTGCGGATGAAATATGTAATTTTCGTTTTTCTCGGAAACGACTTAACCGATTTGCAATCGGATTGATTCATTTGAAAGCCAATAATAATATCTACAACCCCATACTGGTTTTGTCTACCTAGCACTCACAGTTTCCGAGACATAGAATATTTTTAGGTTGGGTCATTCTGGAAGTGATTTGTGCGGATGGAATATGTAATTTTCGTTCTTCTCGGAAACGACTTAACCGATTTGCAATCGGATTGATTCATTTGAAAGCCAATAATAATATCTACAATTCCATACTGGTTTCGTCTACCTAGCACTCACAGTTTCCGAGACCTAGAATAATTTTATGTTGGTTCATTCTTGCTTGTGACTTGTGCGGTTGGAATATGTAATTTTCGTTTTTCTCGGAAACGACTTAACCGATTTGCAATCGGACTGATTCATTTGAAAGCCAATAATAGCACTCACAGTTTCGAGATATAGAATAATTTTATGTTGGGTCTTTCTGGAAGTGACTTGTGCAGATGGAATATGTAATTTTCGTTTTTCTCGGAAACGATTTAAGCGATTTGGAATCGGATTGAATCATTTGAAAGCCAATAATAATATCTACAATACCATACAGGTTTTGTCTACATAGCACTTACCGTTTCCGAGATCTAGATTATTTTTAGGTTGGTTCATTCTGGAAGTGAATTGTGCGGATGGAATATGAATTTTGGTTTTTCTCGGAAACGAGTTAAGCGATTTGCAATCGGATTGATTCATTTGAAAGCCAATAATAATATCTACAATTCCATACTGGTTTTGTCTACCTAGCACTCACAGTTTCCGAGATATAGAATAGTTTTATGTTGGATCATTCTGGAAGTGATTTGTGCGGATGGAAAATGAATTTTGGTTTTTCTCGGAAACGAGTTAAGCGATTTGCAATCGGATTGATTCATTTGAAAGCCAATAGTAATATCTACAATTCCATACTGGTTTTGTCTACCTAGCACTCACAGTTTCCGAGACATAGAATATTTTTAGGTTGGGTCATTCTGGAAGTGACTTGTGCGGATGGAATATGTAATTTTCGTTTTTCTCGGAAACGATTTAAGCGATTTGGAATCGGATTGAATCATTTGAAAGCCAATAATAATATCTACAATACCATACAGGTTTTGTCTACATAGCACTTACCGTTTCCGAGATCTAGATTATTTTTAGGTTGGTTCATTCTGGAAGTGAATTGTGCGGATGGAATATGAATTTTGGTTTTTCTCGGAAACGAGTTAAGCGATTTGCAATCGGATTGATTCATTTGAAAGCCAATAATAATATCTACAATTCCATACTGGTTTTGTCTACCTAGCACTCACAGTTTCCGAGATATAGAATAGTTTTATGTTGGATCATTCTGGAAGTGATTTGTGCGGATGGAATATGTAATATTCGTTTTTCTCTGAAACGACTTAACCGATTTGCAATCGGATTGATTCAGTTGAAAGCCAATAATAATATCTACAATTCCATATTGGTTATGTCTACCTAGCACTCACAGTTTCCGAGATATAGAATAATTTTATGTTGGTTCATTCTGGAAGTGACTTGTGCGGATGGAATATGTAATTTTCGTTTTTCTCGGAAACGACTTAACCGATTTGCAATCGGACTGATTCATTTGAAAGCCAATAATAGCACTCACAGTTTCGAGATATAGAATAATTTTATGTTGGGTCTTTCTGGAAGTGACTTGTGCAGATGGAATATGTAATTTTCGTTTTTCTCGGAAACGATTTAAGCGATTTGGAATCGGATTGAATCATTTGAAAGCCAATAATAATATCTACAATACCATACAGGTTTTGTCTACATAGCACTTACCGTTTCCGAGATCTAGATTATTTTTAGGTTGGTTCATTCTGGAAGTGAATTGTGCGGATGGAATATGAATTTTGGTTTTTCTCGGAAACGATTTAAGTGATTTGCAATCGGATTGAATCATTTGAAAGCCAATAATAATATCTACAACACCATACAGGTTTTGTCTACATAGCACTTACCGTTTCCGAGATCTAGATTATTTTTAGGTTGGTTCATTCTGGAAGTGACTTGTGCGAATGGAATATGTAATTTTCGTTTTTCTCGGAAACGACTTAAGCGATTTGCAATCGGATTGATTCATTTGAAAGCCAATAATAATATCTACAATTCCATACTGGTTTTGTCTACCTAGCACTCACAGTTTCCGAGATATAGAATAGTTTTATGTTGGATCATTCTGGAAGTGATTTGTGCGGATGGAATATGTAATATTCGTTTTTCTCTGAAACGACTTAACCGATTTGCAATCGGATTGATTCAGTTGAAAGCCAATAATAATATCTACAATTCCATATTGGTTTTGTCTACCTAGCACTCACAGTTTCCGAGATATAGAATAATTTTATGTTGGTTCATTCTGGAAGTGACTTGTGCGGATGGAATATGTAATTTTCGTTTTTCTCGGAAACGACTTAACCGATTTGCAATCGGATTGATTCATTTGAAAACCAATAATAATATCTATAATTCCATACTGTTTTTGTCTACCTAGCACTCACAGTTTTCGAGGTACAGAATATTTTTAGGTTGGGTCATTCTGGAAGTGACTTGTGCGGATGTAATATGTAATTTTCGTTCTTCTCGGAAACGACTTAACCGATTTGCAATCGGATTGATTCATTTAAAAGCCAATAATAATATCTACAATTCCATACTGGTTTTGTCTACCTAGCACTCAGTTTCCGAGATATAGAATAATTTTATGTTGGTTCATTCTAGCTTGTGACTTGTGCGAATGGAATATGTAATTTTCGTTTTTCTCGGAAACGACTTAAGCGATTTGCAATCGGATTGATTCATTTGAAAACCAATAATAATATCTACAATTCCATACTGGTTTTGTCTACCTAGCAATCACAGTTTCCGAGATATAGAATATTTTTAGGTTGGGTCATTCTGGAAGTGAATTGACGGCTGTAATATGTAATTTTCGTTTTTCTCTGAAACGTCTTAACCGATTTTCAATCGGACTGATTCATTTGAAAGCCAATAATAATATCTACAATTCCATATTGGTTATGTCTACCTAGCACTCACAGTTTCCGAGATATAGAATAATTTTATGTTGGTTCATTCTGGCAGTGACTTGTGCGGATGAAATATGTAATTTTCGTTTTTCTCGGAAACGACTTAACCGATTTACAATCGGATTGATTCATTTGAAAGCCATACTGGTTTTGTCTACCTAGCACTCACAGTTTCCGAGATATAGAATAATTTTATGTTGGTTCATTCTGGAAGTGACTTGTGCGGATGAAATATGTAATTTTCGTTTTTCTCGGAAACGACTTAACCGATTTGCAATCGGATTGATTCATTTGAAAGCCAATAATAATATCTACAACCCCATACTGGTTTTGTCTACCTAGCACTCACAGTTTCCGAGACATAGAATATTTTTAGGTTGGGTCATTCTGGAAGTGACTTGTGCGGATGGAATATGTAATTTTCGTTCTTCTCGGAAACGACTTAACCGATTTGCAATCGGATTGATTCATTTGAAAGCCAATAATAATATCTACAATTCCATACTGGTTTCGTCTACCTAGCACTCACAGTTTCCGAGACCTAGAATAATTTTATGTTGGTTCATTCTTGCTTGTGACTTGTGCGGTTGGAATATGTAATTTTCGTTTTTCTCGGAAACGACTTAACCGATTTGCAATCGGACTGATTCATTTGAAAGCCAATAATAGCACTCACAGTTTCGAGATATAGAATAATTTTATGTTGGGTCTTTCTGGAAGTGACTTGTGCAGATGGAATATGTAATTTTCGTTTTTCTCGGAAACGATTTAAGCGATTTGGAATCGGATTGAATCATTTGAAAGCCAATAATAATATCTACAATACCATACAGGTTTTGTCTACATAGCACTTACCGTTTCCGAGATCTAGATTATTTTTAGGTTGGTTCATTCTGGAAGTGAATTGTGCGGATGGAATATGAATTTTGGTTTTTCTCGGAAACGAGTTAAGCGATTTGCAATCGGATTGATTCATTTGAAAGCCAATAATAATATCTACAATTCCATACTGGTTTTGTCTACCTAGCACTCACAGTTTCCGAGATATAGAATATTTTTGGGTTGGGTCATTCTGGAAGTGACTTGTGCGGATGGAAAATGAATTTTGGTTTTTCTCGGAAACGAGTTAAGCGATTTGCAATCGGATTGATTCATTTGAAAGCCAATAGTAATATCTACAATTCCATACTGGTTATGTCTACCTAGCACTTGCAGTTTCCGAGATATAGAATAATTTAAGTTGGTTCATTCTGGAAGTGACTTGTGCGGATGAAATATGTAATTTTCGTTTTTCTCGGAAACGACTTAACCGATTTGCAATCGGATTGATTCATTTGAAAGCCAATAATAATATCTACAACTCCATACTGGTTTTGTCTACCTAGCACTCACAGTTTCCGAGATATATAATATTTTTAGGTTGGGTCATTCTGGAAGTGACTTGTGCGGATGGAAAATGAATTTTGGTTTTTCTCGGAAACGAGTTAAGCGATTTGCAATCGGATTGATTCATTTGAAAGCCAATAATAATATCTACAATTCCATACTGGTTTTGTCTACCTAGCACTCACAGTTTCCGAGATATAGAATAGTTTTATGTTGGGTCATTCTGGAAGTGATTTGTGCGGATGGAATATGTAATTTTCGTTTTTCTCGGAAACGACTTAACCGATTTGCAATCGGATTGATTCATTTGAAAGCCAATAATAATATCTACAACCCCATACTGGTTTTGTCTACCTAGCACTCACAGTTTCCGAGATATATAATATTTTTAGGTTGGGTCATTCTGGAAGTGACTTGTGCGGATGGAATATGTAATTTTCGTTCTTCTCGGAAACGACTTAACCGATTTGCAATCGGATTGATTCATTTGAAAGCCAATAATAATATCTACAATTCCATACTGGTTATGTCTACCTATCACTTACCGTTTTCGAGATATAGATTATTTTTAGGTTGCCTCATTCTGGAAGTGACTTATGCGGATGTAATATGTAATTTTCGTTTTTCTCTGAAACGACTTAACCGATTTGCAATCGGACTGATTCATTTGAAAGCCAATAATAATATCTATAATTCCATATTGGTTATGTCTACCTAGCACTTGCAGTTTCCGAGATATAGAATAATTTAAGTTGGTTCATTCTGGAAGTGACTTGTGCGGATGAAATATGTAATTTTCGTTTTTCTCGGAAACGACTTAACCGATTTGCAATCGGATTGATTCATTTGAAAGCCAATAATAATATCTACAACCCCATACTGGTTTTGTCTACCTAGCACTCACAGTTTCCGAGATATATAATATTTTTAGGTTGGGTCATTCTGGAAGTGACTTGTGCGGATGGAATATGTAATTTTCGTTCTTCTCGGAAACGACTTAACCGATTTGCAATCGGATTGATTCATTTGAAAGCCAATAATAATATCTACAATTCCATACTGGTTTTGTCTACCTAGCACTCACAGTTTCCGAGACCTAGAATAATTTTATGTTGGTTCATTCTTGCTTGTGACTTGTGCGGTTGGAATATGTAATTTTCGTTTTTCTCGGAAACGACTTAACCGATTTGCAATCGGACTGATTCATTTGAAAGCCAATAAAAGCACTCACAGTTTCGAGATATAGAATAATTTTATGTTGGGTCTTTCTGGAAGTGACTTGTGCAGATGGAATATGTAATTTTCGTTTTTCTCGGAAACGATTTAAGCGATTTGGAATCGGATTGAATCATTTGAAAGCCAATAATAATATCTACAATACCATACAGGTTTTGTCTACATAGCACTTACCGTTTCCGAGATCTAGATTATTTTTAGGTTGGTTCATTCTGGAAGTGAATTGTGCGGATGGAATATGAATTTTGGTTTTTCTCGGAAACGAGTTAAGCGATTTGCAATCGGATTGATTCATTTGAAAGCCAATAATAATATCTACAATTCCATACTGGTTTTGTCTACCTAGCACTCACAGTTTCCGAGATATAGAATATTTTTGGGTTGGGTCATTCTGGAAGTGACTTGTGCGGATGGAAAATGAATTTTGGTTTTTCTCGGAAACGAGTTAAGCGATTTGCAATCGGATTGATTCATTTGAAAGCCAATAGTAATATCTACAATTCCATACTGGTTATGTCTACCTAGCACTTGCAGTTTCCGAGATATAGAATAATTTAAGTTGGTTCATTCTGGAAGTGACTTGTGCGGATGAAATATGCAATTTTCGTTTTTCTCCGAAACGACTTAACCGATTTGCAATCGGATTGATTCATTTGAAAGCCAATAATAATATCTACAACTCCATACTGGTTTTGTCTACCTAGCACTCACAGTTTCCGAGATATATAATATTTTTAGGTTGGGTCATTCTGGAAGTGACTTGTGCGGATGGAAAATGAATTTTGGTTTTTCTCGGAAACGAGTTAAGCGATTTGCAATCGGATTGATTCATTTGAAAGCCAATAATAATATCTACAATTCCATACTGGTTTTGTCTACCTAGCACTCACAGTTTCCGAGATATAGAATATTTTTGGGTTGGGTCATTCTGGAAGTGACTTGTGTGGATGTAATATGTAATTTTCGTTTTTCTCTGAAACGACTTAACCGATTTACAATCGGATTGATTCAGTTGAAAGCCAATAATAATATCTACAATTCCATATTGGTTATGTCTACCTAGCACTCACAGTTTCCGAGACATAGAATAATTTTATGTTGGTTCATTCTGGAAGTGACGTGTGCGGATGGAATATGTAATTTTCGTTCTTCTCGGAAACGACTTAACCGATTTGCAATCGGATTGATTCATTTGAAAGCCAATAATAATATCTACAATTCCATACTGGTTATGTCTACCTAGCACTTACCGTTTTCGAGATATAGATTATTTTTAGGTTGCCTCATTCTGGAAGTGACTTATGCGGATGTAATATGTAATTTTCGTTTTTCTCTGAAACGACTTAACCGATTTGCAATCGGACTGATTCATTTGAAAGCCAATAATAATATCTACAATTCCATATTGGTTATGTCTACCTAGCACTTGCAGTTTCCGAGATATAGAATAATTTAAGTTGGTTCATTCTGGAAGTGACTTGTGCGGATGAAATATGTAATTTTCGTTTTTCTCGGAAACGACTTAACCGATTTGCAATCGGATTGATTCATTTGAAAGCCAATAATAATATCTACAACCCCATACTGGTTTTGTCTACCTAGCACTCACAGTTTCCGAGATATATAATATTTTTAGGTTGGGTCATTCTGGAAGTGACTTGTGCGGATGGAATATGTAATTTTCGTTCTTCTCGGAAACTACTTAACCGATTTGCAATCGGATTGATTCATTTGAAAGCCAATAATAATATCTACAATTCCATACTGGTTTTGTCTACCTAGCACTCACAGTTTCCGAGACCTAGAATAATTTTATGTTGGTTCATTCTTGCTTGTGACTTGTGCGGTTGGAATATGTAATTTTCGTTTTTCTCGGAAACGACTTAACCGATTTGCAATCGGACTGATTCATTTGAAAGCCAATAAAAGCACTCACAGTTTCGAGATATAGAATAATTTTATGTTGGGTCTTTCTGGAAGTGACTTGTGCAGATGGAATATGTAATTTTCGTTTTTCTCGGAAACGATTTAAGCGATTTGGAATCGGATTGAATCATTTGAAAGCCAATAATAATATCTACAATACCATACAGGTTTTGTCTACATAGCACTTACCGTTTCCGAGATCTAGATTATTTTTAGGTTGGTTCATTCTGGAAGTGAATTGTGCGGATGGAATATGAATTTTGGTTTTTCTCGGAAACGAGTTAAGCGATTTGCAATCGGATTGATTCATTTGAAAGCCAATAATAATATCTACAATTCCATACTGGTTTTGTCTACCTAGCACTCACAGTTTCCGAGATATAGAATATTTTTGGGTTGGGTCATTCTGGAAGTGACTTGTGCGGATGGAAAATGAATTTTGGTTTTTCTCGGAAACGAGTTAAGCGATTTGCAATCGGATTGATTCATTTGAAAGCCAATAGTAATATCTACAATTCCATACTGGTTATGTCTACCTAGCACTTGCAGTTTCCGAGATATAGAATAATTTAATTTGGTTCATTCTGGAAGTGACTTGTGCGGATGAAATATGCAATTTTCGTTTTTCTCGGAAACGACTTAACCGATTTGCAATCGGATTGATTCATTTGAAAGCCAATAATAATATCTACAACTCCATACTGGTTTTGTCTACCTAGCACTCACAGTTTCCGAGATATATAATATTTTTAGGTTGGGTCATTCTGGAAGTGACTTGTGCGGATGGAAAATGAATTTTGGTTTTTCTCGGAAACGAGTTAAGCGATTTGCAATCGGATTGATTCATTTGAAAGCCAATAATAATATCTACAATTCCATACTGGTTTTGTCTACCTAGCACTCACAGTTTCCGAGATATAGAATATTTTTGGGTTGGGTCATTCTGGAAGTGACTTGTGTGGATGTAATATGTAATTTTCGTTTTTCTCTGAAACGACTTAACCGATTTACAATCGGATTGATTCAGTTGAAAGCCAATAATAATATCTACAATTCCATATTGGTTATGTCTACCTAGCACTCACAGTTTTCGAGACATAGAATAATTTTATGTTGGTTCATTCTGGAAGTGACGTGTGCGGATGGAATATGTAATTTTCGTTTTTCTCGGAAACGACTTAACCGATTTGCAATCGGATTGATTCATTTGAAAGCCAATAATAATATCTATAATTCCATACTGTTTTTGTCTACCTAGCACTCACAGTTTCCGAGGTATAGAATATTTTTAGGTTGGGTCATTCTGGAAGTGACTTGTGCGGATGTAATATGCAATTTTCGTTCTTCTCGGAATTGACTTAACCGATTTGCAATCGGATTGATTCAGTTGAAAGCCAATAATAATATTTACAATTCCATATTGGTTATGTCTACCTAGCACTCACAGTTTCCGAGATATAGAATAATTTTATGTTGGGCCATTCTGGAAGTGACTTATGCGGATTAAATATGTAATTTTCGTTTTTCTCGGAAACGACTTAACCGATTTGCAATCGGATTGATTCATTTGAAAGCCAATAATAATATCTACAATCCCATACTAGTTTTGTCTACCTAGCACTCACAGTTTCCGAGATATAGAATATTTTTAGGTTGGGTCATTCTGGAAGTGACTTGTGCAGATGAAATATGTAATTTTCGTTTTTCTCAGAAACGACTTAACCGATTTGCGATTTCATTCTGGAAGTGACTTGTGCGGATGGAAAATGAATTTTCGTTTTTCTCGGAAACGAGTTAAGCGATATGCAATCGGATTGATTCATTTGAAAGCCAATAATAATATCTACAATACCATACTGGTTTTGTCTACCTAGCACTCACAGTTTCCGAGATATAGAATAATTTTATGTTGGGTCATTCTGGAAGTGATTTGTGCGGATGGAATATGTAATTTTCGTTTTTCTCGGAAACGACTTAACCGATTTGCAATCGGTTTGATTTGTTTAAAAGCCAATAATAATATCTACAACTCCATACTGGTTATGTCTACGACTTAACCGATTTGCAATCGGACTGATTCATTTGAAAGCCAATAAAAGCACTCACAGTTTCGAGATATAGAATAATTTTATGTTGGGTCTTTCTGGAAGTGACTTGTGCAGATGGAATATGTAATTTTCGTTTTTCTCGGAAACGATTTAAGCGATTTGGAATCGGATTGAATCATTTGAAAGCCAATAATAATATCTACAATACCATACAGGTTTTGTCTACATAGCACTTACCGTTTCCGAGATCTAGATTATTTTTAGGTTAGTTCATTCTGGAAGTGAATTGTGCGGATGGAATATGAATTTTGGTTTTTCTCGGAAACGAGTTAAGCGATTTGCAATCGGATTGATTCATTTGAAAGCCAATAATAATATCTACAATTCCATACTGGTTTTGTCTACCTAGCACTCACAGTTTCCGAGATATAGAATATTTTTGGGTTGGGTCATTCTGGAAGTGACTTGTGCGGATGGAAAATGAATTTTGGTTTTTCTCGGAAACGAGTTAAGCGATTTGCAATCGGATTGATTCATTTGAAAGCCAATAGTAATATCTACAATTCCATACTGGTTATGTCTACCTAGCACTTGCAGTTTCCGAGATATAGAATAATTTAAGTTGGTTCATTCTGGAAGTGACTTGTGCGGATGAAATATGCAATTTTCGTTTTTCTCGGAAACGACTTAACCGATTTGCAATCGGATTGATTCATTTGAAAGCCAATAATAATATCTACAACTCCATACTGGTTTTGTCTACCTAGCACTCACAGTTTCCGAGATATATAATATTTTTAGGTTGGGTCATTCTGGAAGTGACTTGTGCGGATGGAAAATGAATTTTGGTTTTTCTCGGAAACGAGTTAAGCGATTTGCAATCGGATTGATTCATTTGAAAGCCAATAATAATATCTACAATTCCATACTGGTTTTGTCTACCTAGCACTCACAGTTTCCGAGATATAGAATATTTTTGGGTTGGGTCATTCTGGAAGTGACTTGTGTGGATGTAATATGTAATTTTCGTTTTTCTCTGAAACGACTTAACCGATTTACAATCGGATTGATTCAGTTGAAAGCCAATAATAATATCTACAATTCCATATTGGTTATGTCTACCTAGCACTCACAGTTTCCGAGACATAGAATAATTTTATGTTGGTTCATTCTGGAAGTGACGTGTGCGGATGGAATATGTAATTTTCGTTTTTCTCGGAAACGACTTAACCGATTTGCAATCGGATTGATTCATTTGAAAGCCAATAATAATATCTATAATTCCATACTGTTTTTGTCTACCTAGCACTCACAGTTTCCGAGGTATAGAATATTTTTAGGTTGGGTCATTCTGGAAGTGACTTGTGCGGATGTAATATGCAATTTTCGTTCTTCTCGGAATTGACTTAACCGATTTGCAATCGGATTGATTCAGTTGAAAGCCAATAATAATATTTACAATTCCATATTGGTTATGTCTACCTAGCACTCACAGTTTCCGAGATATAGAATAATTTTATGTTGGGCCATTCTGGAAGTGACTTATGCGGATTAAATATGCAATTTTCGTTTTTCTCGGAAACGACTTAACCGATTTGCAATCGGATTGATTCATTTGAAAGCCAATAATAATATCTACAATTCCATACTAGTTTTGTCTACCTAGCACTCACAGTTTCCGAGATATAGAATATTTTTAGGTTGGGTCATTCTGGAAGTGACTTGTGCAGATGAAATATGTAATTTTCGTTTTTCTCAGAAACGACTTAACCGATTTGCGATTTCAATATGGAAGTGACTTGTGCGGATGGAAAATGAATTTTCGTTTTTCTCGGAAACGAGTTAAGCGATATGCAATCGGATTGATTCATTTGAAAGCCAATAATAATATCTACAATACCATACTGGTTTTGTCTACCTAGCACTCACAGTTTCCGAGATATAGAATAATTTTATGTTGGGTCATTCTGGAAGTGATTTGTGCGGATGGAATATGTAATTTTCGTTTTTCTCGGAAACGACTTAACCGATTTGCAATCGGTTTGATTTGTTTAAAAGCCAATAATAATATCTACAACTCCATACTGGTTATGTCTACCTATCACTTACCGTTTCCGAGATATGGATTATTTTTAGGTTGGCTCATTCTGGAAGTGACTTGTGCGAATGGAATATGTAATTTTCGTTTTTCTCGGAAACGACTTAACCGATTTGCAATCGGATTGGTTCATTTGAAAGCCAATAATAATATCTACAATTCCATACTGGTTTTGTCTACCTAGCACTCTCAGTTTCCGAGATATAGAATATTTTTAGGTTGGGTCATTCTGGCTTGTGACTTGTGCGAATGAAATATGTAATTTTCGTTTTTCTCGGAAACGACTTAACCGATTTGCAATCGGATTGATTCATTTGAAAACCAATAATAATATCTACAATTCCATACTGGTTTTGTCTACCTAGCACTCACAGTTTCCGAGATATAGAATATTTTTAGGTTGGGTCATTCTGGAAGTGAATTGTGCGGATGTAATATGTAATTTTCGTTTTTCTCTGAAACGACTTAACCGATTTGCAATCGGACTGATTCATTTGAAAGCCAATAATAATATCTACAATTCCATATTGGTTATGTCTACCTAGCACTTGCAGTTTCTGAGATATAGAATAATTTAAGTTGGTTCATTCTGGAAGTGACTTGTGCGGATGAAATATGTAATTTTCGTTTTTCTCGGAAACGACTTAACCGATTTGCAATCGGATTGATTCATTTGAAAGCCAATAATAATATCTACAACCCCATACTGGTTTTGTCTACCTAGCACTCACAGTTTCCGAGATATATTAAATTTTTGGTTGGGTCATTCTGGAAGTGACTTGTGCGGATGGAATATGTAATTTTCGTTCTTCTCGGAAACGACTTAACCGATTTGCAATCGGATTGATTCATTTGAAAGCCAATAATAATATCTACAATTCCATACTGGTTTCGTCTACCTAGCACTCACAGTTTCCGAGACCTAGAATAATTTTATGTTGGTTCATTCTTGCTTGTGACTTGTGCGGTTGGAATATGTAATTTTCGTTTTTCTCGGAAACGACTTAACCGATTTGCAATCGGACTGATTCATTTGAAAGCCAATAATAGCACTCACAGTTTCGAGATATAGAATAATTTTATGTTGGGTCTTTCTGGAAGTGACTTGTGCAGATGGAATATGTAATTTTCGTTTTTCTCGGAAACGATTTAAGCGATTTGGAATCGGATTGAATCATTTGAAAGCCAATAATAATATCTACAATACCATACAGGTTTTGTCTACATAGCACTTACCGTTTCCGAGATCTAGATTATTTTTAGGTTGGTTCATTCTGGAAGTGAATTGTGCGGATGGAATATGAATTTTGGTTTTTCTCGGAAACGAGTTAAGCGATTTGCAATCGGATTGATTCATTTGAAAGCCAATAATAATATCTACAATTCCATACTGGTTTTGTCTACCTAGCACTCACAGTTTCCGAGATATAGAATAATTTTATGTTGGGTCATTCTGGAAGTGATTTGTGCGGATGGAATATGTAATTTTCGTTTTTCTCGGAAACGACTTAACCGATTTGCAATCGGTTTGATTTGTTTAAAAGCCAATAATAATATCTACAATTCCGTACTGGTTATGTCTACCTATCACTTACCGTTTTCGAGATATAGATTATTTTTAGGTTGCCTCATTCTGGAAGTGACTTATGCGGATGTAATATGTAATTTTCGTTTTTCTCTGAAACGACTTAACCGATTTGCAATCGGACTGATTCATTTGAAAGCCAATAATAATATCTACAATTCCATATTGGTTATGTCTACCTAGCACTTGCAGTTTCCGAGATATAGAATAATTTAAGTTGGTTCATTCTGGAAGTGACTTGTGCGGATGAAATATGTAATTTTCGTTTTTCTCGGAAACGACTTAACCGATTTGCAATCGGATTGATTCATTTGAAAGCCAATAATAATATCTACAACCCCACACTGGTTTTGTCTACCTAGCACTCACAGTTTCCGAGATATATAATATTTTTAGGTTGGGTCATTCTGGAAGTGACTTGTGCGGATGGAATATGTAATTTTCGTTCTTCTCGGAAACGACTTAACCGATTTGCAATCGGATTGATTCATTTGAAAGCCAATAATAATATCTACAATTCCATACTGGTTTCGTCTACCTAGCACTCACAGTTTCCGAGACCTAGAATAATTTTATGTTGGTTCATTCTTGCTTGTGACTTGTGCGGTTGGAATATGTAATTTTCGTTTTTCTCGGAAACGATTTAAGCGATTTGGAATCGGATTGAATCATTTGAAAGCCAATAATAATATCTACAATACCATACAGGTTTTGTCTACATAGCACTTACCGTTTCCGAGATCTAGATTATTTTTAGGTTGGGTCATTCTGGAAGTGACTTGTACGGATGAAATATGTAATTTTCGTTTTTCTCGGAAACGACTTAACCGATTCGCAATCGAATTGATTCATTTGAAAGCCAATAATAATATCTACAATTCCATACTAGTTTTGTCTACCTAGCGCTCACAGTTTCGAGATATAGAATAATTTTGTTGGTTCATTCTGGCTTGTGACTTGTGCGAATGGAATATGTAATTTTCGTTTTTCTCGGAAACGACTTAAGCGATTTGCAATCGGATTGATTCATTCGAAAACCAATAATAATATCTACAATTCCATATTGGTTTTGTCTACCTAGCACAAACAGTTTCCGAGATATAGAATATTTTTAGGTTGGGTCATTCTGGAAGTCAATTGTGCGGCTGTAATATGTAATTTTCGTTTTTCTCTGAAACGTCTTAACCGATTTTCAATCGGACTGATTCATTTGAAAGCCAATAATAATATCTACAATTCCATACTGGTTTTGTCTACCTAGCACTCACAGTTTCCGAGATATATAATATTTTAAGGTTGGGTCATTCTGGAAGTGACTTATGCGGATGTAATATGTAATTTTCGTTCTTCTCGGAAACGACTTAACCGATTTGCAATCGGATTGATTCATTTGAAAGCCAATAATAATATCTACTATTTAATATTGGTTATGTCTACCTAGCACTCACAGTTTCCGAGATATAAAATAATTTTATGTTGGGCCATTCTGGAAGTGGCTTGTGCGGATGAAATATGTAATTTTCGTTTTTCTCGGAAACGACTTAACCGATTTGCAATTGGATTGATTCATTTGAAAGCCAATAATAATATCTACAATTCCATACTGGTTTCGTCTACCTAGCACTTACAGTTTCCGAGACATAGAATAATTTTATGTTGGTTCATTCTGGCTTGTGACTTGTGCGGTTGGAATATGTAATTTTCGTTTTTCTCGGAAACGACTTAACCGATTTGCAATCGGATTGATTCATTTGAAAGCCATACTGGTTTTGTCTACCTAGCACTCACAGTTTCCGCGATATAGAATAATTTTATGTTGGTTCATTCTGGCTTGTGACTTGTGCGGTTGGAATATGTAATTTTCGTTTTTCTCGGAAACGACTTAACCGATTTGCAATCGGACTGATTCATTTGAAAGCCAATAATAATATCTACAATTGCATACTGGTTATCTCTACCTAGCACTCACAGTTTCGAGATATAGAATAAATTTATGTTGGGTCATTCTGGAAGTGACTTGTGTGGCTGGTATATGTAATTTTGGTTTTTCTCGAAAACGACTTAACCGATTTGCAATCGGACTGATTCATTTGAAAGCCAATAATAATATCTACAATTCCATACTGGTAATGTCTACCTAGCACTCACAGTTTCGAGATATAGAATAATTTTATGTTAGGTCTTTCTGGAAGTGACTTGTGCGAATGGAATATGAATTTTCGTTTTTCTCGGAAACGAGTTAAGCTATTTGCAATCGGATTGATTCATTTGAAAGCCAATAATAATATCTACAATACCATACTGGTTTTGTCTACCTAGCACTTACAGTTTCCGAGATATAGGATATTTTTAGGTTGGGTTATTCTGGAAGTGACTTGTGCGGATGTAATATGTAATTTTCGTTCTTCTCGGAAACGACTTAACCGTTTTGCAATCGGATTGATTCAGTTGAAAGCCAATAATAATATCTACAATTCCATATTGGTTATGTCTACCTAGCACTCACAGTTTCCGAGATATAGAATAATTTTATGTTGGGCCATTCTGGAAGTGACTTATGCGGATAAAATATGTAATTTTTGTTTTTCTCGGAAACGACTTAACCGATTTGCAATCGGATTGATTCATTTGAAAGCCAATAATAATATCTACAATTCCATACTGGTTATGTCTACCTAGCACTCACAGTTTCCGAGATATAGAATAATTTTAGGTTGGGTCATTCTGAAAGTGACTTGTGCGGATGTAATATGTAATTTTCGTTCTTCTCGGAAACGACTTAACCGATTTGCAATCGGATTGATTCATTTGAAAGCCAATAATAATATCTACAATACCATACTGGTTTTGTCTACCTAGCACTTACAGTTTCCGAGATATAGGATATTTTTAGGTTGGGTTATTCTGGAAGTGACTTGTGCGGATGTAATATGTAATTTTCGTTCTTCTCGGAAACGACTTAACCGATTTGCAATCGGATTGATTCATTTGAAAGCCAATAATAATATCTACAATTCCATACTGGTTATGTCTACCTAGCACTCACAGTTTCCGAGATATAGAATAATTTAAGGTTGGGTCATTCTGAAAGTGACTTGTGTGGATGAAATATGTAATTTCGTTTTTCTCGGAAACGACTTAAACGATTTGCAATCGGATTGATTCATTTGAAAGCCATACTGGTTTTGTCTACCTAGCATTCACAGTTTCCGAGATATAGAATAATTTTATGTTGGTTCATTCTGGCTTGTGACTTGTGCGGTTGGAATATGTAATTTTTGTTTTTCTCGGAAACGACTTAACCGATTTGGAATCGGACTGATTCACTTGAAAGCCAATAATAATATCTACAATTCCATACTGGTTCTGTGTACATAGCGCACACAGTTTCCGAGATATAGAATAATTTTATCTTGGGCCATTCTGGAAGTGACTTGTGCGGATGAAATATGTAATTTTCGTTTTTCTCGGAAACGACTTAATCGATTTGCAATCGGATTGATTCATTTGAAAGCCAATAATAATATCTACAATTCCATACTGGTTTTGTCTACCTAGCATTCACAGTTTCCGAGATATAGAAAAATTTTATGTTGGTTCATTCTGGAAGTGACTTGTGCGGCTGTAATATGTAATTTTCGTTTTTCTCGGAAACGACTTAACCGATTTGCAATCGGACTGATTCATTTGAAAGCCAATAATAATATCTACAATTCCATACTGGTTTTGTCTACCTAGCACTCACAGTTTCCGAGATATAGAATAATTTTATGTTGGGCCATTCTGGAAGTGACTTATGCGGATAAAATATGTAATTTTCGTTTTTCTCGGAAACGACTTAACCGATTTGCAATCGGATTGATTCATTTGAAAGCCAATAATAATATCTACAATTCCATACTGGTTATGTCTACCTAGCACTCACAGTTTCCGAGATATAGAATAATTTTAGGTTGGGTCATTCTGAAAGTGACTTGTGCGGATGAAATATGTAATTTTCGTTTTTCTCGGTAACGACTTAACCGATTTGCAATCGGATTGATTCATTTGAAAGCCATACTGGTTTTGTCTACCTAGCACTCACAGTTTCCGAGATATAGAATAATTTTATGTTGGTTCATTCTGGCTTGTGACTTGTGCGGTTGGAATATGTAATTTTCGTTTTTCTCGGAAACGACTTAACCGATTTGCAATCGGACTGATTCATTTGAAAGCCAATAATAATATCTTCAATTCCATACTGGTTCTGTGTACATAGCGCACACAGTTTCCGAGATATAGAATAATTTTATCTTGGGCCATTCTGGAAGTGACTTGTGCGGATGAAATATGTAATTTTCGTTTTTCTCGGAAACGACTTAATCGATTTGCAATCGGATTGATTCATTTGAAAGCCAATAATAATATCTACAATTCCATACTGGTTTTGTCTACCTAGCATTCACAGTTTCCGAGATATAGAATAATTTAAGGTTGGGTCATTCTGAAAGTGACTTGTGTGGATGAAATATGTAATTTCGTTTTTCTCGGAAACGACTTAAACGATTTGCAATCGGATTGATTCATTTGAAAGCCATACTGGTTTTGTCTACCTAGCATTCACAGTTTCCGAGATATAGAATAATTTTATGTTGGTTCATTCTGGCTTGTGACTTGTGCGGTTGGAATATGTAATTTTTGTTTTTCTCGGAAACGACTTAACCGATTTGGAATCGGACTGATTCACTTGAAAGCCAATAATAATATCTACAATTCCATACTGGTTCTGTGTACATAGCGCACACAGTTTCCGAGATATAGAATAATTTTATCTTGGGCCATTCTGGAAGTGACTTGTGCGGATGAAATATGTAATTTTCGTTTTTCTCGGAAACGACTTAATCGATTTGCAATCGGATTGATTCATTTGAAAGCCAATAATAATATCTACAATTCCATACTGGTTTTGTCTACCTAGCATTCACAGTTTCCGAGATATAGAAAAATTTTATGTTGGTTCATTCTGGAAGTGACTTGTGCGGCTGTAATATGTAATTTTCGTTTTTCTCGGAAACGACTTAACCGATTTGCAATCGGACTGATTCATTTGAAAGCCAATAATAATATCTACAATTCCATACTGGTTTTGTCTACCTAGCACTCACAGTTTCCGAGATATAGAATAATTTTATGTTGGGCCATTCTGGAAGTGACTTATGCGGATAAAATATGTAATTTTCGTTTTTCTCGGAAACGACTTAACCGATTTGCAATCGGATTGATTCATTTGAAAGCCAATAATAATATCTACAATTCCATACTGGTTATGTCTACCTAGCACTCACAGTTTCCGAGATATAGAATAATTTTAGGTTGGGTCATTCTGAAAGTGACTTGTGCGGATGAAATATGTAATTTTCGTTTTTCTCGGTAACGACTTAACCGATTTGCAATCGGATTGATTCATTTGAAAGCCATACTGGTTTTGTCTACCTAGCACTCACAGTTTCCGAGATATAGAATAATTTTATGTTGGTTCATTCTGGCTTGTGACTTGTGCGGTTGGAATATGTAATTTTCGTTTTTCTCGGAAACGACTTAACCGATTTGCAATCGGACTGATTCATTTGAAAGCCAATAATAATATCTTCAATTCCATACTGGTTCTGTGTACATAGCGCACACAGTTTCCGAGATATAGAATAATTTTATCTTGGGCCATTCTGGAAGTGACTTGTGCGGATGAAATATGTAATTTTCGTTTTTCTCGGAAACGACTTAATCGATTTGCAATCGGATTGATTCATTTGAAAGCCAATAATAATATCTACAATTCCATACTGGTTTTGTCTACCTAGCATTCACAGTTTCCGAGATATAGAATAATTTTATGTTGGTTCATTCTGGCTTGTGACTTGTGCGGTTGGAATATGTATTTTCGTTTTTCTCGGAAACGAGTTAAGCTATTTGCAATCGGATTGATTAATTTGAAAGCCAATAATAATATCTACAATACCATACTGGTTTTGTCTACCTAGCACTTACAGTTTCCGAGATATAGGATATTTTTAGGTTGGGTTATTCTGGAAGTGACTTGTGCGGATGTAATATGTAATTTTCGTTCTTCTCGGAAACGACTTAACCGTTTTGCAATCGGATTGATTCAGTTGAAAGCCAATAATAATATCTACAATTCCATATTGGTTATGACTACCTAGCACTCACAGTTTCCGAGATATAGAATAAATTTATGTTGGGTCATTCTGGAAGTGACTTGTGTGGCTGGTATATGTAATTTTGGTTTTTCTCGAAAACGACTTAACCGATTTGCAATCGGATTGATTCATTTGAAAGCCATACTGGTTTTGTCTACCTAGCACTCACAGTTTCCGCGATATAGAATAATTTTATGTTGGTTCATTCTGGCTTGTGACTTGTGCGGTTGGAATATGTAATTTTCGTTTTTCTCGGAAACGACTTAACCGATTTGCAATCGGACTGATTCATTTGAAAGCCAATAATAATATCTACAATTGCATACTGGTTTTCTCTACCTAGCACTCACAGTTTCGAGATATAGAATAAATTTATGTTGGGTCATTCTGGAAGTGACTTGTGTGGCTGGTATATGTAATTTTGGTTTTTCTCGAAAACGACTTAACCGATTTGCAATCGGACTGATTCATTTGAAAGCCAATAATAATATCTACAATTCCATACTGGTAACGTCTACCTAGCACTCACAGTTTCGAGATATAGAATAATTTTATGTTAGGTCTTTCTGGAAGTGACTTGTGCGAATGGAATATGAATTTTCGTTTTTCTCGGAAACGAGTTAAGCTATTTGCAATCGGATTGATTCATTTGAAAGCCAATAATAATATCTACAATACCATACTGGTTTTGTCTACCTAGCACTTACAGTTTCCGAGATATAGGATATTTTTAGGTTGGGTTATTCTGGAAGTGACTTGTGCGGATGTAATATGTAATTTTCGTTCTTCTCGGAAACGACTTAACCGTTTTGCAATCGGATTGATTCAGTTGAAAGCCAATAATAATATCTACAATTCCATATTGGTTATGTCTACCTAGCACTCACAGTTTCCGAGATATAGAATAATTTTATGTTGGGCCATTCTGGAAGTGACTTATGCGGATAAAATATGTAATTTTCGTTTTTCTCGGAAACGACTTAACCGATTTGCAATCGGATTGATTCATTTGAAAGCCAATAATAATATCTACAATTCCATACTGGTTATGTCTACCTAGCACTCACAGTTTCCGAGATATAGAATAATTTAAGGTTGGGTCATTCTGAAAGTGACTTGTGTGGATGAAATATGTAATTTCGTTTTTCTCGGAAACGACTTAAACGATTTGCAATCGGATTGATTCATTTGGAAGCCATACTGGTTTTGTCTACCTAGCATTCACAGTTTCCGAGATATAGAATAATTTTATGTTGGTTCATTCTGGCTTGTGACTTGTGCGGTTGGAATATGTAATTTTTGTTTTTCTCGGAAACGACTTAACCGATTTGCAATCGGACTGATTCACTTGAAAGCCAATAATAATATCTACAATTCCATACTGGTTCTGTGTACATAGCGCACACAGTTTCCGAGATATAGAATAATTTTATCTTGGGCCATTCTGGAAGTGACTTGTGCGGATGAAATATGTAATTTTCGTTTTTCTCGGAAACGACTTAATCGATTTGCAATCGGATTGATTCATTTGAAAGCCAATAATAATATCTACAATTCCATACTGGTTTTGTCTACCTAGCATTCACAGTTTCCGAGATATAGAAAAATTTTATGTTGGTTCATTCTGGAAGTGACTTGTGCGGCTGTAATATGTAATTTTCGTTTTTCTCGGAAACGACTTAACCGATTTGCAATCGGACTGATTCATTTGAAAGCCAATAATAATATCTACAATTCCATACTGGTTTTGTCTACCTAGCACTCACAGTTTCCGAGATATAGAATAATTTTATGTTGGGCCATTCTGGAAGTGACTTATGCGGATAAAATATGTAATTTTCGTTTTTCTCGGAAACGACTTAACCGATTTGCAATCGGATTGATTCATTTGAAAGCCAATAATAATATCTACAATTCCATACTGGTTATGTCTACCTAGCACTCACAGTTTCCGAGATATAGAATAATTTTAGGTTGGGTCATTCTGAAAGTGACTTGTGCGGATGAAATATGTAATTTTCGTTTTTCTCGGAAACGACTTAACCGATTTGCAATCGGATTGATTCATTTGAAAGCCATACTGGTTTTGTCTACCTAGCACTCACAGTTTCCGAGATATAGAATAATTTTATGTTGGTTCATTCTGGCTTGTGACTTGTGCGGTTGGAATATGTAATTTTCGTTTTTCTCGGAAACGACTTAACCGATTTGCAATCGGACTGATTCATTTGAAAGCCAATAATAATATCTTCAATTCCATACTGGTTCTGTGTACATAGCGCACACAGTTTCTGAGATATAGAATAATTTTATCTTGGGCCATTCTGGAAGTGACTTGTGCGGATGAAATATGTAATTTTCGTTTTTCTCGGAAACGACTTAATCGATTTGCAATCGGATTGATTCATTTGAAAGCCAATAATAATATCTACAATTCCATACTGGTTTTGTCTACCTAGCATTCACAGTTTCCGAGATATAGAATAATTTTATGTTGGTTCATTCTGGCTTGTGACTTGTGCGGTTGGAATATGTATTTTCGTTTTTCTCGGAAACGAGTTAAGCTATTTGCAATCGGATTTATTCATTTGAAAGCCAATAATAATATCTACAATACCATACTGGTTTTGTCTACCTAGCACTTACAGTTTCCGAGATATAGGATATTTTTAGGTTGGGTTATTCTGGAAGTGACTTGTGCGGATGTAATATGTAATTTTCGTTCTTCTCGGAAACGACTTAACCGTTTTGCAATCGGATTGATTCAGTTGAAAGCCAATAATAATATCTACAATTCCATATTGGTTATGTCTACCTAGCACTCACAGTTTCCGAGATATAGAATAATTTTATGTTGGGCCATTCTGGAAGTGACTTGTGCGGATAAAATATGTAATTTTCGTTTTTCTCGGAAACGACCTAACCGATTTGCAATCGGATTGATTCATTTGAAAGCCAATAATAATATCTACAATTCCATACTGGTTATGTCTACCTAGCACTCACAGTTTCCGAGATATAGAATAATTTTAGGTTGGGTCATTCTGGAAGTGACTTGTGCGGCTGTAATATGTAATTTTCGTTTTTCTCGGAAACGACTTAACCGATTTGCAATCGGACTGATTCATTTGAAAGCCAATAATAATATCTACAATTCCATACTGGTTTTGTCTACCTAGCACTCACAGTTTCCGAGATATAGAATAATTTTATGTTGGGCCATTCTGGAAGTGACTTATGCGGATAAAATATGTAATTTTCGTTTTTCTCGGAAACGACTTAACCGATTTGCAATCGGATTGATTCATTTGAAAGCCAATAATAATATCTACAATTCCATACTGGTTATGTCTACCTAGCACTCACAGTTTCCGAGATATAGAATAATTTTAGGTTGGGTCATTCTGAAAGTGACTTGTGCGGATGAAATATGTAATTTTCGTTTTTCTCGGAAACGACTTAACCGATTTGCAATCGGATTGATTCATTTGAAAGCCATACTGGTTTTGTCTACCTAGCACTCACAGTTTCCGAGATATAGAATAATTTTATGTTGGTTCATTCTGGCTTGTGACTTGTGCGGTTGGAATATGTAATTTTTGTTTTTCTCGGAAACGACTTAACCGATTTGCAATCGGACTGATTCACTTGAAAGCCAATAATAATATCTACAATTCCATACTGGTTCTGTGTACATAGCGCACACAGTTTCCGAGATATAGAATAATTTTATCTTGGGCCATTCTGGAAGTGACTTGTGCGGATGAAATATGTAATTTTCGTTTTTCTCGGAAACGACTTAATCGATTTGCAATCGGATTGATTCATTTGAAAGCCAATAATAATATCTACAATTCCATACTGGTTTTG
The DNA here is from genome assembly GCF_963082655.1 of Stomoxys calcitrans. Classification (NCBI taxonomy): domain Eukaryota; kingdom Metazoa; phylum Arthropoda; class Insecta; order Diptera; family Muscidae; genus Stomoxys; species Stomoxys calcitrans. The sequence continues at coordinate 135,321,141 of NC_081552.1, read as the reverse complement.
TCTACCTAGCATTCACAGTTTCCGAGATATAGAAAAATTTTATGTTGGTTCATTCTGGAAGTGACTTGTGCGGCTGTAATATGTAATTTTCGTTTTTCTCGGAAACGACTTAACCGATTTGCAATCGGACTGATTCATTTGAAAGCCAATAATAATATCTACAATTCCATACTGGTTTTGTCTACCTAGCACTCACAGTTTCCGAGATATAGAATAATTTAATGTTGGGCCATTCTGGAAGTGACTTATGCGGATAAAATATGTAATTTTCGTTTTTCTCGGAAACGACTTAACCGATTTGCAATCGGATTGATTCATTTGAAAGCCAATAATAATATCTACAATTCCATACTGGTTATGTCTACCTAGCACTCACAGTTTCCGAGATATAGAATAATTTTAGGTTGGGTCATTCTGAAAGTGACTTGTGCGGATGAAATATGTAATTTTCGTTTTTCTCGGAAACGACTTAACCGATTTGCAATCGGATTGATTCATTTGAAAGCCATACTGGTTTTGTCTACCTAGCACTCACAGTTTCCGAGATATAGAATAATTTTATGTTGGTTCATTCTGGCTTGTGACTTGTGCGGTTGGAATATGTAATTTTCGTTTTTCTCGGAAACGACTTAACCGATTTGCAATCGGACTGATTCATTTGAAAGCCAATAATAATATCTTCAATTCCATACTGGTTCTGTGTACATAACGCACACAGTTTCCGAGATATAGAATAATTTTATCTTGGGCCATTCTGGAAGTGACTTGTGCGGATGAAATATGTAATTTTCGTTTTTCTCGGAAACGACTTAATCGATTTGCAATCGGATTGATTCATTTGAAAGCCAATAATAATATCTACAATTCCATACTGGTTTTGTCTACCTAGCATTCACAGTTTCCGAGATATAGAATAATTTTATGTTGGTTCATTCTGGCTTGTGACTTGTGCGGTTGGAATATGTATTTTCGTTTTTCTCGAAAACGACTTAACCTATTTGCAATCGGACTGATTCATTTGAAAGCCAATAATAATATCTACAATTCCATACTGGTTTTGTCTACCTAGCACTCACAGTTTCGAGATATAGAATAATTTTATGTTGGTTCATTCTGGAAGTGACTTATGCGGATAAAATATGTAATTTTCGTTTTTCTCGGAAACGACTTAACCGATTTGCAATCGGATTGATTCATTTGAAAGCCAATAATAATATCTACAATTCCATACTGGTTATGTCTACCTAGCACTCACAGTTTCCGAGATATAGAATATTTTTAGGTTGGGTCATTCTGAAAGTGACTTGTGCGGATGAAATATGTAATTTTCGTTTTTCTCGGAAACGACTTAACCGATTTGCAATCGGATTGATTCATTTGAAAGCCATACTGGTTTTGTCTACCTAGCACTCACAGTTTCCGAGATATAGAATAATTTTATGTTGGTTCATTCTGGCTTGTGACTTGTGCGGTTGGAATATGTAATTTTCGTTTTTCTCGGAAACGACTTAACCGATTTGCAATCGGACTGATTCATTTGAAAGCCAATAATAATATCTACAATTCCATACTGGTTCTGTGTACATAGCATTCACAGTTTCCGAGATATAGAATAATTTTATGTTGGTTCATTCTGGCTTGTGACTTGTGCGGTTGGAATATGTATTTTCGTTTTTCTCGAAAACGACTTAACCTATCTGCAATCAGACTGATTCATTTGAAAGCCAATAATAATATCTACAATTCCATACTGGTTATGTCTACCTAGCACTCACAGTTTCCGAGATATAGAATATTTTTAGGTTGGGTCATTCAGGAAGTGACTTGTGCGGATGAAATATGTAATTTTCGTTTTTCTCGGAAACGACTTAACCGATTTGCAACCGGATTGATTCATTTGAAAGCCAATAATAATATCTACAATTCCATACTGGTTTTGTCTACCTAGCACTCACAGTTTCCGAGATATAGAATAATTTTATGTTGGTTCATTCTGGAAGTGACTTGTGCGGCTGTAATATGTAATTTTCGTTTTTCTCGGAAACGACTTAACCGATTTGCAATCGGACTGATTCATTTGAAAGCCAATAATAATATCTACAATTCCATACTGGTTATTTCTACCTAGCACTCACAGTTTCGAGATATAGAATAATTTTATGTTGGTTCATTCTGGAAGTGACTTGTGCGGCTGGAATATGTAATTTTCGTTTTTCTCGGAAACGACTTAACCGATTTGCAATCGGACTGATTCATTTGAAAGCCAATAATAATATCTACAATTCCATACTTGTTTTGTCTACCTAGCACTCACGGTTTCCGAGATAACGAATAATTTTATGTTGCGTCATTCTGGAAGTGATTGTGCGGATGGAATATGTAATTTTTGTTTTTTTCGGAAACGATTTAAGCGATTTGCAATCGGATTGAATCATTTGAAAGCCAATAATAATATCTACAATTCTATACGGTTTTGTCTACCTAGCACTAACAGTTTCTAGATATAGAATAATTTTATGTTGGGTCATTCTGGAAGTGACTTGTGCGGCTGGTATATGTAATTTTGGTTTTTCTCGAAAACGACTTAACCGATTTGCAATCGGACTGATTCATTTGAAAGCCAATAATAATATCTACAATTCCATACTGGTTATGTCTACCTAACACTCACAGTTTCGAGATATAGAATAATTTTATGTTGGGTCTTTCTGGAAGTGACTTGTGCGGATGGAATATGTAATTTTCGTTTTTCTCGGAAACGATTTAAGCGATTTGCAATCGGATTGAATCATTTGAAAGCCAATAATAATATCTACAATACAATACAGGTTTTGTCTACATAGCACTTACCGTTTAAGAGATCTAGATTATTTTTAGGTTGGTTCATTCTGGAAGTGACTTGTGCGGATGGAATATGAATTTTCGTTTTTCTCGGAAACGAGTTAAGCTAATTGCTATCGGATTGATTCATTTGAAAGCCAATAATAATATCTACAATACCATACTGGTTTTGTCTACCTAGCACTCACAGTTTCCGAGATATAGAATAATTTTATGTTGGGTCATTCTGGAAGTGACTTGTGCGAATGGAATATGTAATTTTCGTTTTTCTCGGAAACGACTTAAGCGATTTGCAATCGGATTGATTCATTTGAAAGCCAATAATAATATCTACAATTCCATACTGGTTTTGTCTACGTAGCACTCACAGTTTCCGAGGTATAGAATATTTTTAGGTTGGGTCATTCTGGAAGTGACTTGTGCGGATGTAATATGTAATTTTCGTTCTTCTCGGAAACGACTTAACCGTTTTGCAATCGGATTGATTCAGTTGAAAGCCAATAATAATATCTACAGTTCCATATTGGTTATGTCTACCTAGCACTCACAGTTTCCGAGATATAGAATAATTTTATGTTGGGCCATTCTGGAAGTGACTTAAGCGGATAAAATATGTAATTTTCGTTTTTCTCGGAAACGACTTAACCGATTTGCAATCGGATTGATTCATTTGAAAGCCAATAATAATATATATAATTCCATACTGGTTATGTCTACCTAGCACTCATAGTTCCCATATATAGAATATTTTTATGTTGGGCCATTCTGGAGGTGACTTGTGCTGATTAAATATGTAATTTTCGTTTTTCTCGGAAACGACTTAACCGATTTGCAATCTGACTGATTCATTTGAAAGCCAATAATAATATATACAATTCCATACTGGTTATGTCTACCTAGCACTCATAGTTCCCATATATAGAATATTTTTATGTTGGGCCATTCTGGAAGTGACTTGTTCTGATTAAATATGTAATTTTCGTTTTTCTCGGAAACGACTTAACCGATTTGCAATCGGATTGATTCATTTGAAAGCCAATAATAATATATACAATTCCATACTGGTTATGTCTACCTAGCACTCATAGTTCCCATATATAGATTATTTTTAGGTTGGGTCATACTGGAAGTGACTTGTGCGAATGGAATGTGATTTGTATGAATGGAATAGCACTCACAGTTTCCGAGATATAGAATAATTTTATGTTAGGTCATTCTGAAATGACTTGTTCGGATGAAATATGTAATTTCCGTTTTTCTCGGAAACGACTTTACCGGTTTGCAATCGGATTGATTCATTTGAAAGCTAATAATAATATCTACAATTCCATACTGGTTTTGTCTACCTAGCAATCACAGTTTCCGAGTTATAGAATATTTTTAGGTTGGGTCATTCTGGAAGTGACTTGTGCGGATGTAATATGTAATTTTCGTTCTTCTCGGAAACGACTTTACCGATTTGCAATCGGACTGATTCGTTTGAAAGCCATTAATAATATCTACAATTCCATACGGTTTTGTCTACCTAGCACTCACAGTTTCCGAGATATAGAATAATTTTATATCGGGTCATTCTGGAAGTGACTTGTGCGGATGAAATATGTAATTTTCGTTTTTCTCGGAAACGACTTAACCGATTTGCAATCTGACTGATTCATTTGAAAGCCAATAATAATATATACAATTCCATACTGGTTATGTCTACCTAGCACTCATAGTTCCCATATATAGAATATTTTTATGTTGGGCCATTCTGGAAGTGACTTGTTCTGATTAAATATGTAATTTTCGTTTTTCTCGGAAACGACTTAACCGATTTGCAATCGGATTGATTCATTTGAAAGCCAATAATAATATATACAATTCCATACTGGTTATGTCTACCTAGCACTAATAGTTCCCATATATAGATTATTTTTAGGTTGGGTCATACTGGAAGTGACTTGTGCGAATGGAATGTGATTTGTATGAATGGAATAGCACTCACAGTTTCCGAGATATAGAATAATTTTATGTTAGGTCATTCTGAAATGACTTGTTCGGATGAAATATGTAATTTCCGTTTTTCTCGGAAACGACTTTACCGGTTTGCAATCGGATTGATTCATTTGAAAGCTAATAATAATATCTACAATTCCATACTGGTTTTGTCTACCTAGCAATCACAGTTTCCGAGTTATAGAATATTTTTAGGTTGGGTCATTCTGGAAGTGACTTGTGCGGATGTAATATGTAATTTTCGTTCTTCTCGGAAACGACTTTAACGATTTGCAATCGGACTGATTCGTTTGAAAGCCATTAATAATATCTACAATTCCATACGGTTTTGTCTACCTAGCACTCACAGTTTCCGAGATATAGAATAATTTTATATCGGGTCATTCTGGAAGTGACTTGTGCGGATGAAATATGTAATTTTCGTTTTTCTCGGAAACGACTTAACCAATTTGCAATCTGACTGATTCATTTGAAAGCCAATAATAATATATACAATTCCATACTGGTTATGTCTACCTAGCACTCATAGTTCCCATATATAGAATATTTTTATGTTGGGCCATTCTGGAAGTGACTTGTGCTGATTAAATATGTAATTTTCGTTTTTCTTGGAAACGACTTAACCGATTTGCAATCGGATTGATTCTTTTGAAAGCCAATAATAATATCTACAATTCCATACTGGTTTTGTCTATGTAATTAGTATATGTAATTTTCGTTTTTCTCGGAAACGACGTAACCGATTTGCAATCGGACTGATTCATTTGAAAGCCAATAATAATATCTACAATTCCATACTGGTTATGTCTACCTAGCACTCACAGTTTCGAGTTATAGAATAATTTTATGTTGGGTCATTCTGGAAGTGACCGATTTGCAATCGGATTGATTCATTTGAAAGCCAATAATAATATCTACAATTCCATACTGGTTTTGTCTACCTAGCACTCACAGTTTCCGAGGTATAGAATATTTTTAGGTTGAGTCATTCTGGAAGTGACTTGTGCGGATGTAATATGTAATTTTCGTTCTTCTCGGAAACGACTTAACCGATTTGCAATCGGATTGATTCAGTTGAAAGCCAATAAAAATATCTACAATTTCATATTGTTGGTCTACCTAGCACTCACAGTTTCCGAGATATAGAATAATTTTATGTTGGGTCATTCTGAAATGACTTGTTCGGATGAAATATGTAATTTCCGTTTTTCTCGGAAACGACTTAACCGGTTTGCAATCGGATTGATTCATTTGAAAGCTAATAATAATATCTACAATTCCATACTGGTTTTGTCTACCTAGCAATCACAGTTTCCGAGTTATAGAATATTTTTAGGTTGGGTCATTCTGGAAGTGACTTGTGCGGATGTAATATGTAATTTTCGTTCTTCTCGGAAACGACTTTACCGATTTGCAATCGGACTGATTCGTTTGAAAGCCATTAATAATATCTACAATTCCATACGGTTTTGTCTACCTAGCACTCACAGTTTCCGAGATATAGAATAATTTTATATCGGGTCATTCTGGAAGTGACTTGTGCGGATGAAATATGTAATTTTCGTTTTTCTCGGAAACGACTTAACCGATTTGCAATCTGACTGATTCATTTGAAAGCCAATAATAATATATACAATTCCATACTGGTTATGTCTACCTAGCACTCATAGTTCCCATATATAGAATATTTTTATGTTGGGCCATTCTGGAAGTGACTTGTGCTGATTAAATATGTAATTTCCGTTTTTCTTGGAAACGACTTAACCGATTTGCAATCGGATTGATTCTTTTGAAAGCCAATAATAATATCTACAATTCCATACTGGTTTTGTCTATGTAATTAGTATATGTAATTTTCGTTTTTCTCGGAAACGACGTAACCGATTTGCAATCGGACTGATTCATTTGAAAGCCAATAATAATATCTACAATTCCATACTGGTTATGTCTACCTAGCACTCACAGTTTCGAGTTATAGAATAATTTTATGTTGGGTCATTCTGGAAGTGACCGATTTGCAATCGGATTGATTCATTTGAAAGCCAATAATAATATCTACAATTCCATACTGGTTTTGTCTACCTAGCACTCACAGTTTCCGAGGTATAGAATATTTTTAGGTTGGGTCATTCTGGAAGTGACTTGTGCGGATGTAATATGTAATTTTCGTTCTTCTCGGAAACGACTTAACCGATTTGCAATCGGATTGATTCAGTTGAAAGCCAATAAAAATATCTACAATTTCATATTGTTGGTCTACCTAGCACTCACAGTTTCCGAGACCTAGAATAATTTTATGTTGGTTCATTATGGCTTGTGACTTGTGCGGTTGGAATATGTAATTTTCGTTTTACTCGGAAACGACTTAACCGATTTGCAATCGGATTGATTCATTTAAAAGCCAATAATAATATCTACAATTCCATACTGGTTTTGTCTACCTAGCACTCACAGTTTCCGAGATATAGAATATTTTTAAGATGGGTCATTCTGGAAGTGACTTGTGCGGATGTAATATGTAATTTTCGTTCTTCTCGGAAACGACTTAACCGATTTGCAATCGGACTGATTCATTTGAAAGCCAATAATAATATCTATAATTCCATACTGTTTATGTCTACCTAGCACACACAGTTTCCGAGGTATAGAATAATTTTATGTTGGTTCATTCTGGAAGTGACTTGTGCGGATGGAATATGTAATTTTCGTTTTTCTCGGAAACGACTTAACCGATTTGCAATCGGATTGATTCATTTGAAAGCCAATAATAATATCTACAATTCCATACTAGTTTTGTCTACCTAGCACTCACAGTTTCCGAGATATAGAATATTTTTAGGTTGGGTCATTCTGGAAGTGACTTGTGCAGATGAAATATGAATTTTCGTTTTTCTCAGAAACGACTTAACCGATTTGCGATTTCATTCTGAAAGTGACTTGTGCGGATGGAAAATGAATTTTCGTTTTTCTCGGAAACGAGTTAAGCGATATGCAATCGGATTGATTCATTTAAAAGCCAATAATAATATCTACAATACCATACTGGTTTTGTCTACCTAGCACTCACAGTTTCCGAGATATAGCATAATTTTATGTTGGGTCATTCTGGAAGTGATTTGTGCGGATGGAATATGTAATTTTCGTTTTTCTCGGAAACGACTTAACCGATTTGCAATCGGACTGATTCATTTGAAAGCCAATAATAATATCTATAATTCCATACTGTTTATGTCTACCTAGCACACACAGTTTCCGAGGTATAGAATAATTTTATGTTGGTTCATTCTGGAAGTGACTTGTGCGGATGGAATATGTAATTTTCGTTTTTCTCGGAAACGACTTAACCGATTTGCAATCGGATTGATTCATTTGAAAGCCAATAATAATATCTACAATTCCATACTAGTTTTGTCTACCTAGCACTCACAGTTTCCGAGATATAGAATATTTTTAGGTTGGGTCATTCTGGAAGTGACTTGTGCAGATGAAATATGAATTTTCGTTTTTCTCAGAAACGACTTAACCGATTTGCGATTTCATTCTGAAAGTGACTTGTGCGGATGGAAAATGAATTTTCGTTTTTCTCGGAAACGAGTTAAGCGATATGCAATCGGATTGATTCATTTAAAAGCCAATAATAATATCTACAATACCATACTGGTTTTGTCTACCTAGCACTCACAGTTTCCGAGATATAGAATAAATTTATGTTGGGTCATTCTGGAAGTGACTTGTGTGGCTGGTATATGTAATTTTGGTTTTTCTCGAAAACGACTTAACCGATTTGCAATCGGATTGATTCATTTGAAAGCCATACTGGTTTTGTCTACCTAGCACTCACAGTTTCCGCGATATAGAATAATTTTATGTTGGTTCATTCTGGCTTGTGACTTGTGCGGTTGGAATATGTAATTTTCGTTTTTCTCGGAAACGACTTAACCGATTTGCAATCGGACTGATTCATTTGAAAGCCAATAATAATATCTACAATTGCATACTGGTTTTCTCTACCTAGCACTCACAGTTTCGAGATATAGAATAAATTTATGTTGGGTCATTCTGGAAGTGACTTGTGTGGCTGGTATATGTAATTTTGGTTTTTCTCGAAAACGACTTAACCGATTTGCAATCGGACTGATTCATTTGAAAGCCAATAATAATATCTACAATTCCATACTGGTAACGTCTACCTAGCACTCACAGTTTCGAGATATAGAATAATTTTATGTTAGGTCTTTCTGGAAGTGACTTGTGCGAATGGAATATGAATTTTCGTTTTTCTCGGAAACGAGTTAAGCTATTTGCAATCGGATTGATTCATTTGAAAGCCAATAATAATATCTACAATACCATACTGGTTTTGTCTACCTAGCACTTACAGTTTCCGAGATATAGGATATTTTTAGGTTGGGTTATTCTGGAAGTGACTTGTGCGGATGTAATATGTAATTTTCGTTCTTCTCGGAAACGACTTAACCGTTTTGCAATCGGATTGATTCAGTTGAAAGCCAATAATAATATCTACAATTCCATATTGGTTATGTCTACCTAGCACTCACAGTTTCCGAGATATAGAATAATTTTATGTTGGGCCATTCTGGAAGTGACTTATGCGGATAAAATATGTAATTTTCGTTTTTCTCGGAAACGACTTAACCGATTTGCAATCGGATTGATTCATTTGAAAGCCAATAATAATATCTACAATTCCATACTGGTTATGTCTACCTAGCACTCACAGTTTCCGAGATATAGAATAATTTAAGGTTGGGTCATTCTGAAAGTGACTTGTGTGGATGAAATATGTAATTTCGTTTTTCTCGGAAACGACTTAAACGATTTGCAATCGGATTGATTCATTTGGAAGCCATACTGGTTTTGTCTACCTAGCATTCACAGTTTCCGAGATATAGAATAATTTTATGTTGGTTCATTCTGGCTTGTGACTTGTGCGGTTGGAATATGTAATTTTTGTTTTTCTCGGAAACGACTTAACCGATTTGCAATCGGACTGATTCACTTGAAAGCCAATAATAATATCTACAATTCCATACTGGTTCTGTGTACATAGCGCACACAGTTTCCGAGATATAGAATAATTTTATCTTGGGCCATTCTGGAAGTGACTTGTGCGGATGAAATATGTAATTTTCGTTTTTCTCGGAAACGACTTAATCGATTTGCAATCGGATTGATTCATTTGAAAGCCAATAATAATATCTACAATTCCATACTGGTTTTGTCTACCTAGCATTCACAGTTTCCGAGATATAGAAAAATTTTATGTTGGTTCATTCTGGAAGTGACTTGTGCGGCTGTAATATGTAATTTTCGTTTTTCTCGGAAACGACTTAACCGATTTGCAATCGGACTGATTCATTTGAAAGCCAATAATAATATCTACAATTCCATACTGGTTTTGTCTACCTAGCACTCACAGTTTCCGAGATATAGAATAATTTTATATTGGGCCATTCTGGAAGTGACTTATGCGGATAAAATATGTAATTTTCGTTTTTCTCGGAAACGACTTAACCGATTTGCAATCGGATTGATTCATTTGAAAGCCAATAATAATATCTACAATTCCATACTGGTTATGTCTACCTAGCACTCACAGTTTCCGAGATATAGAATAATTTTAGGTTGGGTCATTCTGAAAGTGACTTGTGCGGATGAAATATGTAATTTTCGTTTTTCTCGGAAACGACTTAACCGATTTGCAATCGGATTGATTCATTTGAAAGCCATACTGGTTTTGTCTACCTAGCACTCACAGTTTCCGAGATATAGAATAATTTTATGTTGGTTCATTCTGGCTTGTGACTTGTGCGGTTGGAATATGTAATTTTCGTTTTTCTCGGAAACGACTTAACCGATTTGCAATCGGACTGATTCATTTGAAAGCCAATAATAATATCTTCAATTCCATACTGGTTCTGTGTACATAGCGCACACAGTTTCTGAGATATAGAATAATTTTATCTTGGGCCATTCTGGAAGTGACTTGTGCGGATGAAATATGTAATTTTCGTTTTTCTCGGAAACGACTTAATCGATTTGCAATCGGATTGATTCATTTGAAAGCCAATAATAATATCTACAATTCCATACTGGTTTTGTCTACCTAGCATTCACAGTTTCCGAGATATAGAATAATTTTATGTTGGTTCATTCTGGCTTGTGACTTGTGCGGTTGGAATATGTATTTTCGTTTTTCTCGGAAACGAGTTAAGCTATTTGCAATCGGATTTATTCATTTGAAAGCCAATAATAATATCTACAATACCATACTGGTTTTGTCTACCTAGCACTTACAGTTTCCGAGATATAGGATATTTTTAGGTTGGGTTATTCTGGAAGTGACTTGTGCGGATGTAATATGTAATTTTCGTTCTTCTCGGAAACGACTTAACCGTTTTGCAATCGGATTGATTCAGTTGAAAGCCAATAATAATATCTACAATTCCATATTGGTTATGTCTACCTAGCACTCACAGTTTCCGAGATATAGAATAATTTTATGTTGGGCCATTCTGGAAGTGACTTGTGCGGATAAAATATGTAATTTTCGTTTTTCTCGGAAACGACTTAACCGATTTGCAATCGGATTGATTCATTTGAAAGCCAATAATAATATCTACAATTCCATACTGGTTATGTCTACCTAGCACTCACAGTTTCCGAGATATAGAATAATTTTAGGTTGGGTCATTCTGGAAGTGACTTGTGCGGCTGTAATATGTAATTTTCGTTTTTCTCGGAAACGACTTAACCGATTTGCAATCGGACTGATTCATTTGAAAGCCAATAATAATATCTACAATTCCATACTGGTTTTGTCTACCTAGCACTCACAGTTTCCGAGATATAGAATAATTTTATGTTGGGCCATTCTGGAAGTGACTTATGCGGATAAAATATGTAATTTTCGTTTTTCTCGGAAACGACTTAACCGATTTGCAATCGGATTGATTCATTTGAAAGCCAATAATAATATCTACAATTCCATACTGGTTATGTCTACCTAGCACTCACAGTTTCCGAGATATAGAATAATTTTAGGTTGGGTCATTCTGAAAGTGACTTGTGCGGATGAAATATGTAATTTTCGTTTTTCTCGGAAACGACTTAACCGATTTGCAATCGGATTGATTCATTTGAAAGCCATACTGGTTTTGTCTACCTAGCACTCACAGTTTCCGAGATATAGAATAATTTTATGTTGGTTCATTCTGGCTTGTGACTTGTGCGGTTGGAATATGTAATTTTTGTTTTTCTCGGAAACGACTTAACCGATTTGCAATCGGACTGATTCACTTGAAAGCCAATAATAATATCTACAATTCCATACTGGTTCTGTGTACATAGCGCACACAGTTTCCGAGATATAGAATAATTTTATCTTGGGCCATTCTGGAAGTGACTTGTGCGGATGAAATATGTAATTTTCGTTTTTCTCGGAAACGACTTAATCGATTTGCAATCGGATTGATTCATTTGAAAGCCAATAATAATATCTACAATTCCATACTGGTTTTGTCTACCTAGCATTCACAGTTTCCGAGATATAGAAAAATTTTATGTTGGTTCATTCTGGAAGTGACTTGTGCGGCTGTAATATGTAATTTTCGTTTTTCTCGGAAACGACTTAACCGATTTGCAATCGGACTGATTCATTTGAAAGCCAATAATAATATCTACAATTCCATACTGGTTTTGTCTACCTAGCACTCACAGTTTCCGAGATATAGAATAATTTTATGTTGGGCCATTCTGGAAGTGACTTATGCGGATAAAATATGTAATTTTCGTTTTTCTCGGAAACGACTTAACCGATTTGCAATCGGATTGATTCATTTGAAAGCCAATAATAATATCTACAATTCCATACTGGTTATGTCTACCTAGCACTCACAGTTTCCGAGATATAGAATAATTTTAGGTTGGGTCATTCTGAAAGTGACTTGTGCGGATGAAATATGTAATTTTCGTTTTTCTCGGAAACGACTTAACCGATTTGCAATCGGATTGATTCATTTGAAAGCCATACTGGTTTTGTCTACCTAGCACTCACAGTTTCCGAGATATAGAATAATTTTATGTTGGTTCATTCTGGCTTGTGACTTGTGCGGTTGGAATATGTAATTTTCGTTTTTCTCGGAAACGACTTAACCGATTTGCAATCGGACTGATTCATTTGAAAGCCAATAATAATATCTTCAATTCCATACTGGTTCTGTGTACATAGCGCACACAGTTTCCGAGATATAGAATAATTTTATCTTGGGCCATTCTGGAAGTGACTTGTGCGGATGAAATATGTAATTTTCGTTTTTCTCGGAAACGACTTAATCGATTTGCAATCGGATTGATTCATTTGAAAGCCAATAATAATATCTACAATTCCATACTGGTTTTGTCTACCTAGCATTCACAGTTTCCGAGATATAGAATAATTTTATGTTGGTTCATTCTGGCTTGTGACTTGTGCGGTTGGAATATGTATTTTCGTTTTTCTCGAAAACGACTTAACCTATTTGCAATCGGACTGATTCATTTGAAAGCCAATAATAATATCTACAATTCCATACTGGTTTTGTCTACCTAGCACTCACAGTTTCGAGATATAGAATAATTTTATGTTGGTTCATTCTGGAAGTGACTTATGCGGATAAAATATGTAATTTTCGTTTTTCTCGGAAACGACTTAACCGATTTGCAAACGGATTGATTCATTTGAAAGCCAATAATAATATCTACAATTCCATACTGGTTATGTCTACCTAGCACTCACAGTTTCCGAGATATAGAATATTTTTAGGTTGGGTCATTCTGAAAGTGACTTGTGCGGATGAAATATGTAATTTTCGTTTTTCTCGGAAACGACTTAACCGATTTGCAATCGGATTGATTCATTTGAAAGCCATACTGGTTTTGTCTACCTAGCACTCACAGTTTCCGAGATATAGAATAATTTTATGTTGGTTCATTCTGGCTTGTGACTTGTGCGGTTGGAATATGTAATTTTCGTTTTTCTCGGAAACGACTTAACCGATTTGCAATCGGACTGATTCATTTGAAAGCCAATAATAATATCTACAATTCCATACTGGTTCTGTGTACATAGCATTCACAGTTTCCGAGATATAGAATAATTTTATGTTGGTTCATTCTGGCTTGTGACTTGTGCGGTTGGAATATGTATTTTCGTTTTTCTCGAAAACGACTTAACCTATCTGCAATCGGACTGATTCATTTGAAAGCCAATAATAATATCTACAATTCCATACTGGTTATGTCTACCTAGCACTCACAGTTTCCGAGATATAGAATATTTTTAGGTTGGGTCATTCAGGAAGTGACTTGTGCGGATGAAATATGTAATTTTCGTTTTTCTCGGAAACGACTTAACCGATTTGCAACCGGATTGATTCATTTGAAAGCCAATAATAATATCTACAATTCCATACTGGTTTTGTCTACCTAGCACTCACAGTTTCCGAGATATAGAATAATTTTATGTTGGTTCATTCTGGAAGTGACTTGTGCGGCTGTAATATGTAATTTTCGTTTTTCTCGGAAACGACTTAACCGATTTGCAATCGGACTGATTCATTTGAAAGCCAATAATAATATCTACAATTCCATACTGGTTATTTCTACCTAGCACTCACAGTTTCGAGATATAGAATAATTTTATGTTGGTTCATTCTGGAAGTGACTTGTGCGGCTGGAATATGTAATTTTCGTTTTTCTCGGAAACGACTTAACCGATTTGCAATCGGACTGATTCATTTGAAAGCCAATAATAATATCTACAATTCCATACTTGTTTTGTCTACCTAGCACTCACGGTTTCCGAGATAACGAATAATTTTATGTTGCGTCATTCTGGAAGTGATTGTGCGGATGGAATATGTAATTTTTGTTTTTTTCGGAAACGATTTAAGCGATTTGCAATCGGATTGAATCATTTGAAAGCCAATAATAATATCTACAATTCTATACGGTTTTGTCTACCTAGCACTAACAGTTTCTAGATATAGAATAATTTTATGTTGGGTCATTCTGGAAGTGACTTGTGCGGCTGGTATATGTAATTTTGGTTTTTCTCGAAAACGACTTAACCGATTTGCAATCGGACTGATTCATTTGAAAGGCAATAATAATATCTACAATTCCATACTGGTTATGTCTACCTAACACTCACAGTTTCGAGATATAGAATAATTTTATGTTGGGTCTTTCTGGAAGTGACTTGTGCGGATGGAATATGTAATTTTCGTTTTTCTCGGAAACGATTTAAGCGATTTGCAATCGGATTGAATCATTTGAAAGCCAATAATAATATCTACAATACAATACAGGTTTTGTCTACATAGCACTTACCGTTTAAGAGATCTAGATTATTTTTAGGTTGGTTCATTCTGGAAGTGACTTGTGCGGATGGAATATGAATTTTCGTTTTTCTCGGAAACGAGTTAAGCTAATTGCTATCGGATTGATTCATTTGAAAGCCAATAATAATATCTACAATACCATACTGGTTTTGTCTACCTAGCACTCACAGTTTCCGAGATATAGAATAATTTTATGTTGGGTCATTCTGGAAGTGACTTGTGCGAATGGAATATGTAATTTTCGTTTTTCTCGGAAACGACTTAAGCGATTTGCAATCGGATTGATTCATTTGAAAGCCAATAATAATATCTACAATTCCATACTGGTTTTGTCTACGAAGCACTCACAGTTTCCGAGGTATAGAATATTTTTAGGTTGGGTCATTCTGGAAGTGACTTGTGCGGATGTAATATGTAATTTTCGTTCTTCTCGGAAACGACTTAACCGTTTTGCAATCGGATTGATTCAGTTGAAAGCCAATAATAATATCTACAGTTCCATATTGGTTATGTCTACCTAGCACTCACAGTTTCCGAGATATAGAATAATTTTATGTTGGGCCATTCTGGAAGTGACTTAAGCGGATAAAATATGTAATTTTCGTTTTTCTCGGAAACGACTTAACCGATTTGCAATCGGATTGATTCATTTGAAAGCCAATAATAATATATATAATTCCATACTGGTTATGTCTACCTAGCACTCATAGTTCCCATATATAGAATATTTTTATGTTGGGCCATTCTGGAAGTGACTTGTGCTGATTAAATATGTAATTTTCGTTTTTCTCGGAAACGACTTAACCGATTTGCAATCTGACTGATTCATTTGAAAGCCAATAATAATATATACAATTCCATACTGGTTATGTCTACCTAGCACTCATAGTTCCCATATATAGAATATTTTTATGTTGGGCCATTCTGGAAGTGACTTGTTCTGATTAAATATGTAATTTTCGTTTTTCTCGGAAACGACTTAACCGATTTGCAATCGGATTGATTCATTTGAAAGCCAATAATAATATATACAATTCCATACTGGTTATGTCTACCTAGCACTCATAGTTCCCATATATAGATTATTTTTAGGTTGGGTCATACTGGAAGTGACTTGTGCGAATGGAATGTGATTTGTATGAATGGAATAGCACTCACAGTTTCCGAGATATAGAATAATTTTATGTTAGGTCATTCTGAAATGACTTGTTCGGATGAAATATGTAATTTCCGTTTTTCTCGGAAACGACTTTACCGGTTTGCAATCGGATTGATTCATTTGAAAGCTAATAATAATATCTACAATTCCATACTGGTTTTGTCTACCTAGCAATCACAGTTTCCGAGTTATAGAATATTTTTAGGTTGGGTCATTCTGGAAGTGACTTGTGCGGATGTAATATGTAATTTTCGTTCTTCTCGGAAACGACTTTACCGATTTGCAATCGGACTGATTCGTTTGAAAGCCATTAATAATATCTACAATTCCATACGGTTTTGTCTACCTAGCACTCACAGTTTCCGAGATATAGAATAATTTTATATCGGGTCATTCTGGAAGTGACTTGTGCGGATGAAATATGTAATTTTCGTTTTTCTCGGAAACGACTTAACCGATTTGCAATCTGACTGATTCATTTGAAAGCCAATAATAATATATACAATTCCATACTGGTTATGTCTACCTAGCACTCATAGTTCCCATATATAGAATATTTTTATGTTGGGCCATTCTGGAAGTGACTTGTTCTGATTAAATATGTAATTTTCGTTTTTCTCGGAAACGACTTAACCGATTTGCAATCGGATTGATTCATTTGAAAGCCAATAATAATATATACAATTCCATACTGGTTATGTCTACCTAGCACTCATAGTTCCCATATATAGATTATTTTTAGGTTGGGTCATACTGGAAGTGACTTGTGCGAATGGAATGTGATTTGTATGAATGGAATAGCACTCACAGTTTCCGAGATATAGAATAATTTTATGTTAGGTCATTCTGAAATGACTTGTTCGGATGAAATATGTAATTTCCGTTTTTCTCGGAAACGACTTTACCGGTTTGCAATCGGATTGATTCATTTGAAAGCTAATAATAATATCTACAATTCCATACTGGTTTTGTCTACCTAGCAATCACAGTTTCCGAGTTATAGAATATTTTTAGGTTGGGTCATTCTGGAAGTGACTTGTGCGGATGTAATATGTAATTTTCGTTCTTCTCGGAAACGACTTTACCGATTTGCAATCGGACTGATTCGTTTGAAAGCCATTAATAATATCTACAATTCCATACGGTTTTGTCTACCTAGCACTCACAGTTTCCGAGATATAGAATAATTTTATATCGGGTCATTCTGGAAGTGACTTGTGCGGATGAAATATGTAATTTTCGTTTTTCTCGGAAACGACTTAACCGATTTGCAATCTGACTGATTCATTTGAAAGCCAATAATAATATATACAATTCCATACTGGTTATGTCTACCTAGCACTCATAGTTCCCATATATAGAATATTTTTATGTTGGGCCATTCTGGAAGTGACTTGTGCTGATTAAATATGTAATTTTCGTTTTTCTTGGAAACGACTTAACCGATTTGCAATCGGATTGATTCTTTTGAAAGCCAATAATAATATCTACAATTCCATACTGGTTTTGTCTATGTAATTAGTATATGTAATTTTCGTTTTTCTCGGAAACGACGTAACCGATTTGCAATCGGACTGATTCATTTGAAAGCCAATAATAATATCTACAATTCCATACTGGTTATGTCTACCTAGCACTCACAGTTTCGAGTTATAGAATAATTTTATGTTGGGTCATTCTGGAAGTGACCGATTTGCAATCGGATTGATTCATTTGAAAGCCAATAATAATATCTACAATTCCATACTGGTTTTGTCTACCTAGCACTCACAGTTTCCGAGGTATAGAATATTTTTAGGTTGAGTCATTCTGGAAGTGACTTGTGCGGATGTAATATGTAATTTTCGTTCTTCTCGGAAACGACTTAACCGATTTGCAATCGGATTGATTCAGTTGAAAGCCAATAAAAATATCTACAATTTCATATTGTTGGTCTACCTAGCACTCACAGTTTCCGAGATATAGAATAATTTTATGTTGGGTCATTCTGAAATGACTTGTTCGGATGAAATATGTAATTTCCGTTTTTCTCGGAAACGACTTAACCGGTTTGCAATCGGATTGATTCATTTGAAAGCTAATAATAATATCTACAATTCCATACTGGTTTTGTCTACCTAGCAATCACAGTTTCCGAGTTATAGAATATTTTTAGGTTGGGTCATTCTGGAAGTGACTTGTGCGGATGTAATATGTAATTTTCGTTCTTCTCGGAAACGACTTTACCGATTTGCAATCGGACTGATTCGTTTGAAAGCCATTAATAATATCTACAATTCCATACGGTTTTGTCTACCTAGCACTCACAGTTTCCGAGACCTAGAATAATTTTATGTTGGTTCATTATGGCTTGTGACTTGTGCGGTTGGAATATGTAATTTTCGTTTTACTCGGAAACGACTTAACCGATTTGCAATCGGATTGATTCATTTAAAAGCCAATAATAATATCTACAATTCCATACTGGTTTTGTCTACCTAGCACTCACAGTTTCCGAGATATAGAATATTTTTAAGATGGGTCATTCTGGAAGTGACTTGTGCGGATGTAATATGTAATTTTCGTTCTTCTCGGAAACGACTTAACCGATTTGCAATCGGACTGATTCATTTGAAAGCCAATAATAATATCTATAATTCCATACTGTTTATGTCTACCTAGCACACACAGTTTCCGAGGTATAGAATAATTTTATGTTGGTTCATTCTGGAAGTGACTTGTGCGGATGGAATATGTAATTTTCGTTTTTCTCGGAAACGACTTAACCGATTTGCAATCGGATTGATTCATTTGAAAGCCAATAATAATATCTACAATTCCATACTAGTTTTGTCTACCTAGCACTCACAGTTTCCGAGATATAGAATATTTTTAGGTTGGGTCATTCTGGAAGTGACTTGTGCAGATGAAATATGAATTTTCGTTTTTCTCAGAAACGACTTAACCGATTTGCGATTTCATTCTGAAAGTGACTTGTGCGGATGGAAAATGAATTTTCGTTTTTCTCGGAAACGAGTTAAGCGATATGCAATCGGATTGATTCGTTTAAAAGCCAATAATAATATCTACAATACCATACTGGTTTTGTCTACCTAGCACTCACAGTTTCCGAGATATAGCATAATTTTATGTTGGGTCATTCTGGAAGTGATTTGTGCGGATGGAATATGTAATTTTCGTTTTTCTCGGAAACGACTTAACCGATTTGCAATCGGTTTGATTTGTTTAAAAGCCAATAATAATATCTACAACTCCATACTGGTTATGTCTACCTATCACTTACCGTTTCCGAGATATGGATTATTTTTAGGTTGGCTCATTCTGGAAGTGACTTGTGCGAATGGAATATGTAATTTTCGTTTTTCTCGGAAACGACTTAACCGATTTGCAATCGGATTGATTCATTTGAAAGCCAATAATAATATCTACAATTCCATACTGGTTTTGTCTACCTAGCACTCACAGTTTCCGAGATATAGAATATTTTTAGGTTGGGTCATTCTGGAAGTGACTTGTGCGGATATAATATGTAATTTTCGTTTTTCTCTGAAACGACTTAACCGATTTGCATTCGGACTGATTCATTTGAAAGCCAATAATAATATCTACAATTCCATGACGGTTTTGTCTACATAGCACTCACAGTTTCCGAGATATAGAATAATTTTATGTTGGTTCATTCTGGAAGTGACTTGTGCGGATGAAATATGTAATTTTCGTTTTTCTCGGAAACGACTTAACCGATTTGCAATCGGATTGATTCATTTGAAAGCCAATAATAATATCTACAACCCCATACTGGTTTTGTCTACCTAGCACTCACAGTTTCCGAGACATAGAATATTTTTAGGTTGGGTCATTCTGGAAGTGACTTGTGCGGATGGAATATGTAATTTTCGTTCTTCTCGGAAACGACTTAACCGATTTGCAATCGGATTGATTCATTTGAAAGCCAATAATAATATCTACAATTCCATACTGGTTTCGTCTACCTAGCACTCACAGTTTCCGAGACCTAGAATAATTTTATGTTGGTTCATTCTTGCTTGTGACTTGTGCGGTTGGAATATGTAATTTTCGTTTTTCTCGGAAACGACTTAACCGATTTGCAATCGGACTGATTCATTTGAAAGCCAATAATAGCACTCACAGTTTCGAGATATAGAATAATTTTATGTTGGGTCTTTCTGGAAGTGACTTGTGCGGATGGAATATGCAATTTTCGTTTTTCTCGGAAACGATTTAAGCGATTTGGAATCGGATTGAATCATTTGAAAGCCAATAATAATATCTACAATACCATACAGGTTTTGTCTACATAGCACTTACCGTTTCCGAGATCTAGATTATTTTTAGGTTGGTTCATTCTGGAAGTGAATTGTGCGGATGGAATATGAATTTTGGTTTTTCTCGGAAACGAGTTAAGCGATTTGCAATCGGATTGATTCATTTGAAAGCCAATAATAATATCTACAATTCCATACTGGTTTTGTCTACCTAGCACTCACAGTTTCCGAGATATAGAATATTTTTGGGTTGGGTCATTCTGGAAGTGACTTGTGCGGATGGAAAATGAATTTTGGTTTTTCTCGGAAACGAGTTAAGCGATTTGCAATCGGATTGATTCATTTGAAAGCCAATAGTAATATCTACAATTCCATACTGGTTATGTCTACCTAGCACTTGCAGTTTCCGAGATATAGAATAATTTAAGTTGGTTCATTCTGGAAGTGACTTGTGCGGATGAAATATGTAATTTTCGTTTTTCTCGGAAACGACTTAACCGATTTGCAATCGGATTGATTCATTTGAAAGCCAATAATAATATCTACAACTCCATACTGGTTTTGTCTACCTAGCACTCACAGTTTCCGAGATATATAATATTTTTAGGTTGGGTCATTCTGGAAGTGACTTGTGCGGATGGAAAATGAATTTTGGTTTTTCTCGGAAACGAGTTAAGCGATTTGCAATCGGATTGATTCATTTGAAAGCCAATAATAATATCTACAATTCCATACTGGTTTTGTCTACCTAGCACTCACAGTTTCCGAGATATAGAATAGTTTTATGTTGGGTCATTCTGGAAGTGATTTGTGCGGATGGAATATGTAATTTTCGTTTTTCTCGGAAACGACTTAACCGATTTGCAATCGGTTTGATTTGTTTAAAAGCCAATAATAATATCTACAATTCCATACTGGTTATGTCTACCTATCACTTACCGTTTTCGAGATATAGATTATTTTTAGGTTGCCTCATTCTGGAAGTGACTTATGCGGATGTAATATGTAATTTTCGTTTTTCTCTGAAACGACTTAACCGATTTGCAATCGGACTGATTCATTTGAAAGCCAATAATAATATCTACAATTCCATATTGGTTATGTCTACCTAGCACTTGCAGTTTCCGAGATATAGAATAATTTAAGTTGGTTCATTCTGGAAGTGACTTGTGCGGATGAAATATGTAATTTTCGTTTTTCTCGGAAACGACTTAACCGATTTGCAATCGGATTGATTCATTTGAAAGCCAATAATAATATCTACAACCCCATACTGGTTTTGTCTACCTAGCACTCACAGTTTCCGAGATATATAATATTTTTAGGTTGGGTCATTCTGGAAGTGACTTGTGCGGATGGAATATGTAATTTTCGTTCTTCTCGGAAACGACTTAACCGATTTGCAATCGGATTGATTCATTTGAAAGCCAATAATAATATCTACAATTCCATACTGGTTTTGTCTACCTAGCACTCACAGTTTCCGAGACCTAGAATAATTTTATGTTGGTTCATTCTTGCTTGTGACTTGTGCGGTTGGAATATGTAATTTTCGTTTTTCTCGGAAACGACTTAACCGATTTGCAATCGGACTGATTCATTTGAAAGCCAATAAAAGCACTCACAGTTTCGAGATATAGAATAATTTTATGTTGGGTCTTTCTGGAAGTGACTTGTGCAGATGGAATATGTAATTTTCGTTTTTCTCGGAAACGATTTAAGCGATTTGGAATCGGATTGAATCATTTGAAAGCCAATAATAATATCTACAATACCATACAGGTTTTGTCTACATAGCACTTACCGTTTCCGAGATCTAGATTATTTTTAGGTTGGTTCATTCTGGAAGTGAATTGTGCGGATGGAATATGAATTTAGGTTTTTCTCGGAAACGAGTTAAGCGATTTGCAATCGGATTGATTCATTTGAAAGCCAATAATAATATCTACAATTCCATACTGGTTTTGTCTACCTAGCACTCACAGTTTCCGAGATATAGAATATTTTTGGGTTGGGTCATTCTGGAAGTGACTTGTGCGGATGGAAAATGAATTTTGGTTTTTCTCGGAAACGAGTTAAGCGATTTGCAATCGGATTGATTCATTTGAAAGCCAATAGTAATATCTACAATTCCATACTGGTTATGTCTACCTAGCACTTGCAGTTTCCGAGATATAGAATAATTTAAGTTGGTTCATTCTGGAAGTGACTTGTGCGGATGAAATATGCAATTTTCGTTTTTCTCGGAAACGACTTAACCGATTTGCAATCGGATTGATTCATTTGAAAGCCAATAATAATATCTACAACTCCATACTGGTTTTGTCTACCTAGCACTCACAGTTTCCGAGATATATAATATTTTTAGGTTGGGTCATTCTGGAAGTGACTTGTGCGGATGGAAAATGAATTTTGGTTTTTCTCGGAAACGAGTTACGCGGTTTGCAATCGGATTGATTCATTTAAAAGCCAATAATAATATCTACAATTCCATACTGGTTTTGTCTACCCAGCACTCACAGTTTCCGAGATATAGAATATTTTTGGGTTGGGTCATTCTGGAAGTGACTTGTGTGGATGTAATATGTAACCGATTTGCAATCGGACTGATTCATTTGAAAGCCAATAATAATATCTACAATTCCATATTGGTTATGTCTACCTAGCACTTGCAGTTTCCGAGATATAGAATAATTTAAGTTGGTTCATTCTGGAAGTGACTTGTGCGGATGAAATATGTAATTTTCGTTTTTCTCGGAAACGACTTAACCGATTTGCAATCGGATTGATTCATTTGAAAGCCAATAATAATATCTACAACCCCATACTGGTTTTGTCTACCTAGCACTCACAGTTTCCGAGATATAGAATATTTTTGGGTTGGGTCATTCTGGAAGTGACTTGTGCGGATGGAAAATGAATTTTGGTTTTTCTCGGAAACGAGTTAAGCGATTTGCAATCGGATTGATTCATTTGAAAGCCAATAGTAATATCTACAATTCCATACTGGTTATGTCTACCTAGCACTTGCAGTTTCTGAGATATAGAATAATTTAAGTTGGTTCATTCTGGAAGTGACTTGTGCGGATGAAATATGCAATTTTCGTTTTTCTCGGAAACGACTTAACCGATTTGCACTCGGATTGATTCATTTGAAAGCCAATAATAATATCTACAACTCCATACTGGTTTTGTCTACCTAGCACTCACAGTTTCCGAGATATATAATATTTTTAGGTTGGGTCATTCTGGAAGTGACTTGTGCGGATGGAAAATGAATTTTGGTTTTTCTCGGAAACGAGTTACGCGGTTTGCAATCGGATTGATTCATTTAAAAGCCAATAATAATATCTACAATTCCATACTGGTTTTGTCTACCTAGCACTCACAGTTTCCGAGATATAGAATATTTTTGGGTTGGGTCATTCTGGAAGTGACTTGTGTGGATGTAATATGTAAC
Organism: Stomoxys calcitrans; assembly: GCF_963082655.1. Classification (NCBI taxonomy): domain Eukaryota; kingdom Metazoa; phylum Arthropoda; class Insecta; order Diptera; family Muscidae; genus Stomoxys; species Stomoxys calcitrans. Next base: position 135,296,994 of record NC_081552.1, on the reverse strand, counting down.
CGATTTGCAATCGGACTGATTCATTTGAAAGCCAATAATAATATCTACAATTCCATATTGGTTATGTCTACCTAGCACTTGCAGTTTCCGAGATATAGAATAATTTAAGTTGGTTCATTCTGGAAGTGACTTGTGCGGATGAAATATGTAATTTTCGTTTTTCTCGGAAACGACTTAACCGATTTGCAATCGGATTGATTCATTTGAAAGCCAATAATAATATCTACAACCCCATACTGGTTTTGTCTACCTAGCACTCACAGTTTCCGAGACATAGAATATTTTTAGGTTGGGTCATTCTGGAAGTGACTTGTGCGGATGGAATATGTAATTTTCGTTCTTCTCGGAAACGACTTAACCGATTTGCAATCGGATTGATTCATTTGAAAGCCAATAATAATATCTACAATTCCATACTGGTTTCGTCTACCTAGCACTCACAGTTTCCGAGACCTAGAATAATTTTATGTTGGTTCATTCTTGCTTGTGACTTGTGCGGTTGGAATATGTAATTTTCGTTTTTCTCGGAAACGACTTAACCGATTTGCAATCGGACTGATTCATTTGAAAGCCAATAATAGCACTCACAGTTTCGAGATATAGAATAATTTTATGTTGGGTCTTTCTGGAAGTGACTTGTGCGGATGGAATATGCAATTTTCGTTTTTCTCGGAAACGATTTAAGCGATTTGGAATCGGATTGAATCATTTGAAAGCCAATAATAATATCTACAATACCATACAGGTTTTGTCTACATAGCATTTACCGTTTCCGAGATCTAGATTATTTTTAGGTTGGTTCATTCTGGAAGTGAATTGTGCGGATGGAATATGAATTTTGGTTTTTCTCGGAAACGAGTTAAGCGATTTGCAATCGGATTGATTCATTTGAAAGCCAATAATAATATCTACAATTCCATACTGGTTTTGTCTACCTAGCACTCACAGTTTCCGAGATATAGAATATTTTTGGGTTGGGTCATTCTGGAAGTGACTTGTGCGGATGGAAAATGAATTTTGGTTTTTCTCGGAAACGAGTTAAGCGATTTGCAATCGGATTGATTCATTTGAAAGCCAATAGTAATATCTACAATTCCATACTGGTTATGTCTACCTAGCACTTGCAGTTTCCGAGATATAGAATAATTTAAGTTGGTTCATTCTGGAAGTGACTTGTGCGGATGAAATATGTAATTTTCGTTTTTCTCGGAAACGACTTAACCGATTTGCAATCGGATTGATTCATTTGAAAGCCAATAATAATATCTACAACTCCATACTGGTTTTGTCTACCTAGCACTCACAGTTTCCGAGATATATAATATTTTTAGGTTGGGTCATTCTGGAAGTGACTTGTGCGGATGGAAAATGAATTTTGGTTTTTCTCGGAAACGAGTTAAGCGATTTGCAATCGGATTGATTCATTTGAAAGCCAATAATAATATCTACAATTCCATACTGGTTTTGTCTACCTAGCACTCACAGTTTCCGAGATATAGAATAGTTTTATGTTGGGTCATTCTGGAAGTGATTTGTGCGGATGGAATATGTAATTTTCGTTTTTCTCGGAAACGACTTAACCGATTTGCAATCGGTTTGATTTGTTTAAAAGCCAATAATAATATCTACAATTCCATACTGGTTATGTCTACCTATCACTTACCGTTTTCGAGATATAGATTATTTTTAGGTTGCCTCATTCTGGAAGTGACTTATGCGGATGTAATATGTAATTTTCGTTTTTCTCTGAAACGACTTAACCGATTTGCAATCGGACTGATTCATTTGAAAGCCAATAATAATATCTACAATTCCATATTGGTTATGTCTACCTAGCACTTGCAGTTTCCGAGATATAGAATAATTTAAGTTGGTTCATTCTGGAAGTGACTTGTGCGGATGAAATATGTAATTTTCGTTTTTCTCGGAAACGACTTAACCGATTTGCAATCGGATTGATTCATTTGAAAGCCAATAATAATATCTACAACCCCATACTGGTTTTGTCTACCTAGCACTCACAGTTTCCGAGATATATAATATTTTTAGGTTGGGTCATTCTGGAAGTGACTTGTGCGGATGGAATATGTAATTTTCGTTCTTCTCGGAAACGACTTAACCGATTTGCAATCGGATTGATTCATTTGAAAGCCAATAATAATATCTACAATTCCATACTGGTTTTGTCTACCTAGCACTCACAGTTTCCGAGACCTAGAATAATTTTATGTTGGTTCATTCTTGCTTGTGACTTGTGCGGTTGGAATATGTAATTTTCGTTTTTCTCGGAAACGACTTAACCGATTTGCAATCGGACTGATTCATTTGAAAGCCAATAAAAGCACTCACAGTTTCGAGATATAGAATAATTTTATGTTGGGTCTTTCTGGAAGTGACTTGTGCAGATGGAATATGTAATTTTCGTTTTTCTCGGAAACGATTTAAGCGATTTGGAATCGGATTGAATCATTTGAAAGCCAATAATAATATCTACAATACCATACAGGTTTTGTCTACATAGCACTTACCGTTTCCGAGATCTAGATTATTTTTAGGTTGGTTCATTCTGGAAGTGAATTGTGCGGATGGAATATGAATTTTGGTTTTTCTCGGAAACGAGTTAAGCGATTTGCAATCGGATTGATTCATTTGAAAGCCAATAATAATATCTACAATTCCATACTGGTTTTGTCTACCTAGCACTCACAGTTTCCGAGATATAGAATATTTTTGGGTTGGGTCATTCTGGAAGTGACTTGTGCGGATGGAAAATGAATTTTGGTTTTTCTCGGAAACGAGTTAAGCGATTTGCAATCGGATTGATTCATTTGAAAGCCAATAGTAATATCTACAATTCCATACTGGTTATGTCTACCTAGCACTTGCAGTTTCCGAGATATAGAATAATTTATGTTGGTTCATTCTGGAAGTGACTTGTGCGGATGAAATATGCAATTTTCGTTTTTCTCGGAAACGACTTAACCGATTTGCAATCGGATTGATTCATTTGAAAGCCAATAATAATATCTACAACTCCATACTGGTTTTGTCTACCTAGCACTCACAGTTTCCGAGATATATAATATTTTTAGGTTGGGTCATTCTGGAAGTGACTTGTGCGGATGGAAAATGAATTTTGGTTTTTCTCGGAAACGAGTTACGCGGTTTGCAATCGGATTGATTCATTTAAAAGCCAATAATAATATCTACAATTCCATACTGGTTTTGTCTACCTAGCACTCACAGTTTCCGAGATATAGAATATTTTTGGGTTGGGTCATTCTGGAAGTGACTTGTGTGGATGTAATATGTAATTTTCGTTTTTCTCTGAAACGACTTAACCGATTTACAATCGGATTGATTCAGTTGAAAGCCAATAATAATATCTACAATTCCATATTGGTTATGTCTACCTAGCACTCACAGTTTCCGAGACATAGAATAATTTTATGTTGGTTCATTCTGGAAGTGACGTGTGCGGATGGAATATGTAATTTTCGTTTTTCTCGGAAACGACTTAACCGATTTGCAATCGGATTGATTCATTTGAAAGCCAATAATAATATCTATAATTCCATACTGTTTTTGTCTACCTAGCACTCACAGTTTCCGAGGTATAGAATATTTTTAGGTTGGGTCATTCTGGAAGTGACTTGTGCGGATGTAATATGCAATTTTCGTTCTTCTCGGAATTGACTTAACCGATTTGCAATCGGATTGATTCAGTTGAAAGCCAATAATAATATTTACAATTCCATATTGGTTATGTCTACCTAGCACTCACAGTTTCCGAGATATAGAATAATTTTATGTTGGGCCATTCTGGAAGTGACTTATGCGGATTAAATATGTAATTTTCGTTTTTCTCGGAAACGACTTAACCGATTTGCAATCGGATTGATTCATTTGAAAGCCAATAATAATATTTACAATTCCATACTAGTTTTGTCTACCTAGCACTCACAGTTTCCGAGATATAGAATATTTTTAGGTTGGGTCATTCTGGAAGTGACTTGTGCAGATGAAATATGTAATTTTCGTTTTTCTCAGAAACGACTTAACCGATTTGCGATTTCATTCTGGAAGTGACTTGTGCGGATGGAAAATGAATTTTCGTTTTTCTCGGAAACGAGTTAAGCGATATGCAATCGGATTGATTCATTTGAAAGCCAATAATAATATCTACAATACCATATGGTTTTGTCTACCTAGCACTCACAGTTTCCGAGATATAGAATAATTTTATGTTGGGTCATTCTGGAAGTGATTTGTGCGGATGGAATATGTAATTTTCGTTTTTCTCGGAAACGACTTAACCGATTTGCAATCGGTTTGATTTGTTTAAAAGCCAATAATAATATCTACAACTCCATACTGGTTATGTCTACCTATCACTTACCGTTTCCGAGATATGGATTATTTTTAGGTTGGCTCATTCTGGAAGTGACTTGTGCGAATGGAATATGTAATTTTCGTTTTTCTCGGAAACGACTTAACCGATTTGCAATCGGATTGATTCATTTGAAAGCCAATAATAATATCTACAATTCCATACTGGTTTTGTCTACCTAGCACTCAGTTTCCGAGATATAGAATAATTTTATGTTGGTTCATTCTGGCTTGTGACTTGTGCGAATGAAATATGTAATTTTCGTTTTTCTCGGAAACGACTTAACCGATTTGCAATCGGATTGATTCATTTGAAAACCAATAATAATATCTACAATTCCATACTGGTTTTGTCTACCTAGCACTCACAGTTTCCGAGATATAGAATATTTTTAGGTTGGGTCATTCTGGAAGTGAATTGTGCGGATGTAATATGTAATTTTCGTTTTTCTCTGAAACGACTTAACCGATTTGCAATCGGACTGATTCATTTGAAAGCCAATAATAATATCTACAATTCCATATTGGTTATGTCTACCTAGCACTTGCAGTTTCCGAGATATAGAATAATTTAAGTTGGTTCATTCTGGAAGTGACTTGTGCGGATGGAATATGTAATTTTCGTTTTTCTCGGAAACGACTTAACCGATTTGCAATCGGATTGATTCATTTGAAAGCCAATAATAATATCTACAATTCCATACTGGTTTTGTCTACCTAGCACTCACAGTTTCCGAGATATATAATATTTTTAGGTTGGGTCATTCTGGAAGTGACTTGTGCGGATGGAATATGTAATTTTCGTTCTTCTCGGAAACGACTTAACCGATTTGCAATCGGATTGATTCATTTGAAAGCCAATAATAATATCTACAATTCCATACTGGTTTCGTCTACCTAGCACTCACAGTTTCCGAGACCTAGAATAATTTTATGTTGGTTCATTCTTGCTTGTGACTTGTGCGGTTGGAATATGTAATTTTCGTTTTTCTCGGAAACGACTTAACCGATTTGCAATCGGACTGATTCATTTGAAAGCCAATAATAGCACTCACAGTTTCGAGATATAGAATAATTTTATGTTGGGTCTTTCTGGAAGTGACTTGTGCAGATGGAATATGTAATTTTCGTTTTTCTCGGAAACGATTTAAGCGATTTGGAATCGGATTGAATCATTTGAAAGCCAATAATAATATCTACAATACCATACAGGTTTTGTCTACATAGCACTTACCGTTTCCGAGATCTAGATTATTTTTAGGTTGGTTCATTCTGGAAGTGAATTGTGCGGATAGAATATGAATTTTGGTTTTTCTCGGAAACGAGTTAAGCGATTTGCAATCGGATTGATTCATTTGAAAGCCAATAATAATATCTACAATTCCATACTGGTTTTGTCTACCTAGCACTCACAGTTTCCGAGATATAGAATAATTTTATGTTGGGTCATTCTGGAAGTGATTTGTGCGGATGGAATATGTAATTTTCGTTTTTCTCGGAAACGACTTAACCGATTTGCAATCGGTTTGATTTGTTTAAAAGCCAATAATAATATCTACAATTCCGTACTGGTTATGTCTACCTATCACTTACCGTTTTCGAGATATAGATTATTTTTAGGTTGCCTCATTCTGGAAGTGACTTATGCGGATGTAATATGTAATTTTCGTTTTTCTCTGAAACGACTTAACCGATTTGCAATCGGACTGATTCATTTGAAAGCCAATAATAATATCTACAATTCCATATTGGTTATGTCTACCTAGCACTTGCAGTTTCCGAGATATAGAATAATTTAAGTTGGTTCATTCTGGAAGTGACTTGTGCGGATGAAATATGTAATTTTCGTTTTTCTCGGAAACGACTTAACCGATTTGCAATCGGATTGATTCATTTGAAAGCCAATAATAATATCTACAACCCCACACTGGTTTTGTCTACCTAGCACTCACAGTTTCCGAGATATATAATATTTTTAGGTTGGGTCATTCTGGAAGTGACTTGTGCGAATGGAATATGTAATTTTCGTTCTTCTCGGAAACGACTTAACCGATTTGCAATCGGATTGATTCATTTGAAAGCCAATAATAATATCTACAATTCCATACTGGTTTCGTCTACCTAGCACTCACAGTTTCCGAGACCTAGAATAATTTTATGTTGGTTCATTCTTGCTTGTGACTTGTGCGGTTGGAATATGTAATTTTCGTTTTTCTCGGAAACGATTTAAGCGCTTTGGAATCGGATTGAATCATTTGAAAGCCAATAATAATATCTACAATACCATACAGGTTTTGTCTACATAGCACTTACCGTTTCCGAGATCTAGATTATTTTTAGGTTGGGTCATTCTGGAAGTGACTTGTACGGATGAAATATGTAATTTTCGTTTTTCTCGGAAACGACTTAACCGATTCGCAATCGAATTGATTCATTTGAAAGCCAATAATAATATCTACAATTCCATACTAGTTTTGTCTACCTAGCGCTCACAGTTTCGAGATATAGAATAATTTTGTTGGTTCATTCTGGCTTGTGACTTGTGCGAATGGAATATGTAATTTTCGTTTTTCTCGGAAACGACTTAAGCGATTTGCAATCGGATTGATTCATTCGAAAACCAATAATAATATCTACAATTCCATATTGGTTTTGTCTACCTAGCACAAACAGTTTCCGAGATATAGAATATTTTTAGGTTGGGTCATTCTGGAAGTGAATTGTGCGGCTGTAATATGTAATTTTCGTTTTTCTCTGAAACGTCTTAACCGATTTTCAATCGGACTGATTCATTTGAAAGCCAATAATAATATCTACAATTCCATACTGGTTTTGTCTACCTAGCACTCACAGTTTCCGAGATATATAATATTTTAAGGTTGGGTCATTCTGGAAGTGACTTATGCGGATGTAATATGTAATTTTCGTTCTTCTCGGAAACGACTTAACCGATTTGCAATCGGATTGATTCATTTGAAAGCCAATAATAATATCTACTATTTAATATTGGTTATGTCTACCTAGCACTCACAGTTTCCGAGATATAAAATAATTTTATGTTGGGCCATTCTGGAAGTGACTTGTGCGGATGAAATATGTAATTTTCGTTTTTCTCGGAAACGACTTAACCGATTTGCAATTGGATTGATTCATTTGAAAGCCAATAATAATATCTACAATTCCATACTGGTTTCGTCTACCTAGCACTTACAGTTTCCGAGACATAGAATAATTTTATGTTGGTTCATTCTGGCTTGTGACTTGTGCGGTTGGAATATGTAATTTTCGTTTTTCTCGGAAACGACTTAACCGATTTGCAATCGGATTGATTCATTTGAAAGCCATACTGGTTTTGTCTACCTAGCACTCACAGTTTCCGCGATATAGAATAATTTTATGTTGGTTCATTCTGGCTTGTGACTTGTGCGGTTGGAATATGTAATTTTCGTTTTTCTCGGAAACGACTTAACCGATTTGCAATCGGACTGATTCATTTGAAAGCCAATAATAATATCTACAATTGCATACTGGTTATCTCTACCTAGCACTCACAGTTTCGAGATATAGAATAAATTTATGTTGGGTCATTCTGGAAGTGACTTGTGTGGCTGGTATATGTAATTTTGGTTTTTCTCGAAAACGACTTAACCGATTTGCAATCGGACTGATTCATTTGAAAGCCAATAATAATATCTACAATTCCATACTGGTAATGTCTACCTAGCACTCACAGTTTCGAGATATAGAATAATTTTATGTTAGGTCTTTCTGGAAGTGACTTGTGCGAATGGAATATGAATTTTCGTTTTTCTCGGAAACGAGTTAAGCTATTTGCAATCGGATTGATTCATTTGAAAGCCAATAATAATATCTACAATACCATACTGGTTTTGTCTACCTAGCACTTACAGTTTCCGAGATATAGGATATTTTTAGGTTGGGTTATTCTGGAAGTGACTTGTGCGGATGTAATATGTAATTTTCGTTCTTCTCGGAAACGACTTAACCGTTTTGCAATCGGATTGATTCAGTTGAAAGCCAATAATAATATCTACAATTCCATATTGGTTATGTCTACCTAGCACTCACAGTTTCCGAGATATAGAATAATTTTATGTTGGGCCATTCTGGAAGTGACTTATGCGGATAAAATATGTAATTTTCGTTTTTCTCGGAAACGACTTAACCGATTTGCAATCGGATTGATTCATTTGAAAGCCAATAATAATATCTACAATTCCATACTGGTTATGTCTACCTAGCACTCACAGTTTCCGAGATATAGAATAATTTTAGGTTGGGTCATTCTGAAAGTGACTTGTGCGGATGAAATATGTAATTTCGTTTTTCTCGGAAACGACTTAAACGATTTGCAATCGGATTGATTCATTTGAAAGCCATACTGGTTTTGTCTACCTAGCATTCACAGTTTCCGAGATATAGAATAATTTTATGTTGGTTCATTCTGGCTTGTGACTTGTGCGGTTGGAATATGTAATTTTTGTTTTTCTCGGAAACGACTTAACCGATTTGCAATCGGACTGATTCATTTGAAAGCCAATAATAATATCTACAATTCCATACTGGTTCTGTGTACATAGCGCACACAGTTTCCGAGATATAGAATAATTTTATCTTGGGCCATTCTGGAAGTGACTTGTGCGGATGAAATATGTAATTTTCGTTTTTCTCGGAAACGACTTAATCGATTTGCAATCGGATTGATTCATTTGAAAGCCAATAATAATATCTACAATTCCATACTGGTTTTGTCTACCTAGCATTCACAGTTTCCGAGATATAGAAAAATTTTATGTTGGTTCATTCTGGAAGTGACTTGTGCGGCTGTAATATGTAATTTTCGTTTTTCTCGGAAACGACTTAACCGATTTGCAATCGGACTGATTCATTTGAAAGCCAATAATAATATCTACAATTCCATACTGGTTTTGTCTACCTAGCACTCACAGTTTCCGAGATATAGAATAATTTTATGTTTTGCCATTCTGGAAGTGACTTATGCGGATAAAATATGTAATTTTCGTTTTTCTCGGAAACGACTTAACCGATTTGCAATCGGATTGATTCATTTGAAAGCCAATAATAATATCTACAATTCCATACTGGTTACGTCTACCTAGCACTCACAGTTTCCGAGATATAGAATAATTTTAGGTTGGGTCATTCTGAAAGTGACTTGTGCGGATGAAATATGTAATTTTCGTTTTTCTCGGAAACGACTTAACCGATTTGCAATCGGATTGATTCATTTGAAAGCCATACTGGTTTTGTCTACCTAGCACTCACAGTTTCCGAGATATAGAATAATTTTATGTTGGTTCATTCTGGCTTGTGACTTGTGCGGTTGGAATATGTAATTTTCGTTTTTCTCGGAAACGACTTAACCGATTTGCAATCGGACTGATTCATTTGAAAGCCAATAATAATATCTTCAATTCCATACTGGTTCTGTGTACATAGCGCACACAGTTTCCGAGATATAGAATAATTTTATCTTGGGCCATTCTGGAAGTGACTTGTGCGGATGAAATATGTAATTTTCGTTTTTCTCGGAAACGACTTAATCGATTTGCAATCGGATTGATTCATTTGAAAGCCAATAATAATATCTACAATTCCATACTGGTTTTGTCTACCTAGCATTCACAGTTTCCGAGATATAGAATAATTTTATGTTGGTTCATTCTGGCTTGTGACTTGTGCGGTTGGAATATGTATTTTCGTTTTTCTCGAAAACGACTTAACCTATTTGCAATCGGACTGATTCATTTGAAAGCCAATAATAATATCTACAATTCCATACTGGTTTTGTCTACCTAGCACTCACAGTTTCGAGATATAGAATAATTTTATGTTGGTTCATTCTGGAAGTGACTTATGCGGATAAAATATGTAATTTTCGTTTTTCTCGGAAACGACTTAACCGATTTGCAATCGGATTGATTCATTTGAAAGCCAATAATAATATCTACAATTCCATACTGGTTATGTCTACCTAGCACTCACAGTTTCCGAGATATAGAATATTTTTAGGTTGGGTCATTCTGAAAGTGACTTGGGCGGATGAAATATGTAATTTTCGTTTTTCTCGGAAACGACTTAACCGATTTGCAATCGGATTGATTCATTTGAAAGCCATACTGGTTTTGTCTACCTAGCACTCACAGTTTCCGAGATATAGAATAATTTTATGTTGGTTCATTCTGGCTTGTGACTTGTGCGGTTGGAATATGTAATTTTCGTTTTTCTCGGAAACGACTTAACCGATTTGCAATCGGACTGATTCATTTGAAAGCCAATAATAATATCTACAATTCCATACTGGTTCTGTGTACATAGCATTCACAGTTTCCGAGATATAGAATAATTTTATGTTGGTTCATTCTGGCTTGTGACTTGTGCGGTTGGAATATGTATTTTCGTTTTTCTCGAAAACGACTTAACCTATCTGCAATCGGACTGATTCATTTGAAAGCCAATAATAATATCTACAATTCCATACTGGTTATGTCTACCTAGCACTCACAGTTTCCGAGATATAGAATATTTTTAGGTTGGGTCATTCAGGAAGTGACTTGTGCGGATGAAATATGTAATTTTCGTTTTTCTCGGAAACGACTTAACCGATTTGCAACCGGATTGATTCATTTGAAAGCCAATAATAATATCTACAATTCCATACTGGTTTTGTCTACCTAGCACTCACAGTTTCCGAGATATAGAATAATTTTATGTTGGTTCATTCTGGAAGTGACTTGTGCGGCTGTAATATGTAATTTTCGTTTTTCTCGGAAACGACTTAACCGATTTGCAATCGGACTGATTCATTTGAAAGCCAATAATAATATCTATAATTCCATACTGGTTATTTCTACCTAGCACTCACAGTTTCGAGATATAGAATAATTTTATGTTGGTTCATTCTGGAAGTGACTTGTGCGGCTGGAATATGTAATTTTCGTTTTTCTCGGAAACGACTTAACCGATTTGCAATCGGACTGATTCATTTGAAAGCCAATAATAATATCTACAATTCCATACTTGTTTTGTCTACCTAGCACTCACGGTTTCCGAGATAACGAATAATTTTATGTTGCGTCATTCTGGAAGTGATTGTGCGGATGGAATATGTAATTTTTGTTTTTTTCGGAAACGATTTAAGCGATTTGCAATCGGATTGAATCATTTGAAAGCCAATAATAATATCTACAATTCTATACGGTTTTGTCTACCTAGCACTAACAGTTTCTAGATATAGAATAATTTTATGTTGGGTCATTCTGGAAGTGACTTGTGCGGCTGGTATATGTAATTTTGGTTTTTCTCGAAAACGACTTAACCGATTTGCAATCGGACTGATCCATTTGAAAGCCAATAATAATATCTACAATTCCATACTGGTTATGACTACCTAACACTCACAGTTTCGAGATATAGAATAATTTTATGTTGGGTCTTTCTGGAAGTGACTTGTGCGGATGGAATATGTAATTTTCGTTTTTCTCGGAAACGATTTAAGCGATTTGCAATCGGATTGAATCATTTGAAAGCCAATAATAATATCTACAATACAATACAGGTTTTGTCTACATAGCACTTACCGTTTCCGAGATCTAGATTATTTTTAGGTTGGTTCATTCTGGAAGTGACTTGTGCGGATGGAATATGAATTTTCGTTTTTCTCGGAAACGAGTTAAGCTAATTGCTATCGGATTGATTCATTTGAAAGCCAATAATAATATCTACAATACCATACTGGTTTTGTCTACCTAGCACTCACAGTTTCCGAGATATAGAATAATTTTATGTTGGGTCATTCTGGAAGTGACTTGTGCGAATGGAATATGTAATTTTCGTTTTTCTCGGAAACGACTTAAGCGATTTGCAATCGGATTGATTCATTTGAAAGCCAATAATAATATCCACAATTCCATACTGGTTTTGTCTACGTAGCACTCACAGTTTCCGAGGTATAGAATATTTTTAGGTTGGGTCATTCTGGAAGTGACTTGTGCGGATGTAATATGTAATTTTCGTTCTTCTCGGAAACGACTTAACCGTTTTGCAATCGGATTGATTCAGTTGAAAGCCAATAATAATATCTACAGTTCCATATTGGTTATGTCTACCTAGCACTCACAGTTTCCGAGATATAGAATAATTTTATGTTGGGCCATTCTGGAAGTGACTTAAGCGGATAAAATATGTAATTTTCGTTTTTGTCGGAAACGACTTAACCGATTTGCAATCGGATTGATTCATTTGAAAGCCAATAATAATATCTACAATTCCATACTGGTTATGTCTACCTAGCACTCACAGTTTCCGAGATATAGAATATTTTTAGGTTGGGTCATTCTGGAAGTGACTTGTGTGGATGAAATATGTAATTTTCGTTTTTCTCGGAAACGACTTAACCGATTTGCAATCGGATTGATTCATTTGAAAGCCATACTGGTTTCGTCTACCTAGCACTCACAGTTTCCGAGATATAGAATAATTTTATGTTGGTTCATTCTGGCTTGTGACTTGTGCGGTTGGAATATGTAATTTTCGTTTTTCTCGGAAACGACTTATCCGATTTGCAATCGGACTGATTCATTTGAAAGCCAATAATAATATCTACAATTCCATACTAGTTATGTGTACATAGCGCACACAGTTTCCGAGATATAGAATAATTTTTTCTTGGGCCATTCTGGAAGTGACTTGTGCGGATGAAATATGTAATTTTCGTTTTTCTCGGAAACGACTTAACCGATTTGCAATCGGATTGATTCATTCGAAAGCCAATAATAATATCTACAGTTCCATACTGGTTTTGTCTACCTAGCATTCACAGTTTCCGAGATATAAAATAATTTTATGTTGGTTCATTCTGGCTTGTGACTTGTGCGGTTGGAATATGTGATTTCGTTTTTCTCGAAAACGACTTAACCTATTTGCAATCGGACTGATTCATTTAAAAGCCAATAATAATATCTACAATTCCATACTGGTTATGTCTACCTAGCACTCAGTTTCCGAGATATAGAATAATTTTATGTTGGTCCATTCTGGAAGTGACTTGTGCGGCTGTAATATGTAATTGTCGTCTTTCTCGGAAACGATTTAACCGATTTGCAACCGGACTGATTCATTTGAAAGCCATTAATAATATCTACAATTCCATACGGTTTTGTCTACCTAGCACTCACAGTTTCGAGATATAGAATTATTTTATGTTGGTTCATTCTGGAAGTGACTTGTGCGGCTGGAATATGTAATTTTTGTTTTTCTCGGAAACGACTTAACCGATTTGCAATCGGACTGATTCATTTGAAAGCCAATAATAATATCTACAATTCCATACTTGTTTTGTCTACCTAGCACTCACAGCTTCCGAGATAAAGAATAATTTTATGTTGGGTCGTTCTGGAAGTGATTTGTGCGGATGGAATATGTAATTTTTGTTTTTTTCGGAAACGACTTAACCGATTTGCAATCGGATTGATTTGTTTGAAAGCCAATAATAATATTTACAATTCGATACTGGTTATGTCTACCTAGCACTCACAGTTTCGAGATATAGAATAATTTTATGTTGGGTCATTCTGGAAGTGACTTGTGCGGATGGAATATGAATTTTCGTTTTTCTCGGAAACGAGTTAAGCGATTTGCAATCGGATTGATTCATTTGAAAGCCAATAATAATATCTACAATACCATACTGGTTTTGTCTATCAGCACTCACAGTTTCTGAGATAAAGAATAATTTTATGTTGGGTCATTCTGGAAGTGATTTGTGCGGATGGAATATGTAATTTTTGTTTTTCTCGGAAACGACTTAACCGATTTGCAATCTGACTGATTCATTTGAAAGCCAATAATAATATATACAATTCCATACTGGTTATGTCTACCTAGCACTCATAGTTCCCATATATAGAATATTTTTATGTTGGGCCATTCTGGAAGTGACTTGTGCTGATTAAATATGTAATTTTCGTTTTTCTTGGAAACGACTTAACCGATTTGCAATCGGATTGATTCTTTTGAAAGCCAATAATAATATCTACAATTCCATACTGGTTTTGTCTATGTAATTAGTATATGTAATTTTCGTTTTTCTCGGAAACGACGTAACCGATTTGCAATCGGACTGATTCATTTGAAAGCCAATAATAATATCTACAATTCCATACTGGTTATGTCTACCTAGCACTCACAGTTTCCGAGTTATAGAATATTTTTAGGTTGGGTCATTCTGGAAGTGACTTGTGCGGATGTAATATGTAATTTTCGTTCTTCTCGGAAACGACTTTACCGATTTGCAATCGGACTGATTCGTTTGAAAGCCATTAATAATATCTACAATTCCATACGGTTTTGTCTACCTAGCACTCACAGTTTCCGAGATATAGAATAATTTTATATCGGGTCATTCTGAAATGACTTGTTCGGATGAAATATGTAATTTCCGTTTTTCTCGGAAACGACTTAACCGGTTTGCAATCGGATTGATTCATTTGAAAGCTAATAATAATATCTACAATTCCATACTGGTTTTGTCTACCTAGCAATCACATTTTCCGAGTTATAGAATATTTTTAGGTTGGGTCATTCTGGAAGTGACTTGTGCGGATGTAATATGTAATTTTCGTTCTTCTCGGAAACGACTTTACCGATTTGCAATCGGACTGATTCGTTTGAAAGCCATTAATAATATCTACAATTCCATACGGTTTTGTCTACCTAGCACTCACAGTTTCCGAGATATAGAATAATTTTATATCGGGTCATTCTGGAAGTGACTTGTGCGGATGAAATATGTAATTTTCGTTTTTCTCGGAAACGACTTAACCGATTTGCAATCTGACTGATTCATTTGAAAGCCAATAATAATATATACAATTCCATACTGGTTATGTCTACCTAGCACTCATAGTTCCCATATATAGAATATTTTTATGTTGGGCCATTCTGGAAGTGACTTGTGCTGATTAAATATGTAATTTTCGTTTTTCTTGGAAACGACTTAACCGATTTGCAATCGGATTGATTCTTTTGAAAGCCAATAATAATATCTACAATTCCATACTGGTTTTGTCTATGTAATTAGTATATGTAATTTTCGTTTTTCTCGGAAACGACGTAACCGATTTGCAATCGGACTGATTCATTTGAAAGCCAATAATAATATCTACAATTCCATACTGGTTATGTCTACCTAGCACTCACAGTTTCGAGTTATAGAATAATTTTATGTTGGGTCATTCTGGAAGTGACCGATTTGCAATCGGATTGATTCATTTGAAAGCCAATAATAATATCTACAATTCCATACTGGTTTTGTCTACCTAGCACTCACAGTTTCCGAGGTATAGAATATTTTTAGGTTGGGTCATTCTGGAAGTGACTTGTGCGGATGTAATATGTAATTTTCGTTCTTCTCGGAAACGACTTAACCGATTTGCAATCGGATTGATTCAGTTGAAAGCCAATAAAAATATCTACAATTTCATATTGTTGGTCTACCTAGCACTCACAGTTTCCGAGATATAGAATAATTTTATATTGGGCCATTCTGGAAGTGACTTGTGCGGATGGAATATGTAATTTTCGTTTTTCTCGGAAACGACTTAATCGGTTTGCAATCGGATTGATTCATTTGAAAGCCAATAATAATATCTACAATTCCATACTGGTTTTGTCTACCTAGCACTCTCAGTTTCCGAGATATAGAATATTTTTAGGTTGGGTCATTCTGGAAGTGACTTGTGCGGATGTAATATGTAATTTTCGTTCTTCTCGGAAACGACTTAACCGATTTGCAATCGGATTGATTCAGTTGAAAGCCAATAATAATATCTACAATTCCATATTGGTTATGTCTACCTAGCACTCACAGTTTCCGAGATATAGAATAATTTTATGTTGGGCCATTCTGGAAGTGACTTGTGCGGATGATATATGTAATTTTCGTTTTTCTCGGAAACGACTTAACCGATTTGCAATCGGATTGATTCAGTTGAAAGCCAGTAATAATATCTACAATTCCATACTGGTTTCGTCTACCTAGCACTCACAGTTTCCGAGACCTAGAATAATTTTATGTTGGTTCATTATGGCTTGTGACTTGTGCGGTTGGAATATGTAATTTTCGTTTTTCTCGGAAACGACTTAACCGATTTGCAATCGGATTGATTCATTTAAAAGCCAATAATAATATCTACAATTCCATACTGGTTTTGTCTACCTAGCACTCACAGTTTCCGAGATATAGAATATTTTTAAGATGGGTCATTCTGGAAGTGACTTGTGCGGATGTAATATGTAATTTTCGTTCTTCTCGGAAACGACTTAACCGATTTGCAATCGGACTGATTCATTTGAAAGCCAATAATAATATCTACAAGTCCATACTGGTTATGTCTACCTAGCACTCACAGTTTCGAGATATAGAATAATTTTATGTTGGGTCATTCTGGAAGTGACTTGTGCAGATGAAATATATAATTTTCGGTTTTCTCGGAAACGATTTAACCGATTTGCAATCGGATAGATTCATTTGAAAACCAATATTAATATCTACAATTCCATACTGGTTTTGTCTACCTAGCTCTCACAGTTTCCGAGATATAGAATATTTTTTGGATGGGTCATTCTGGAAGTGACATGTGCGGATGAAATATGTAATTTTCGTTCTTCTCGGAAACGACTTAACCGATTTGCAATCGGACTGATTCATTTGAAAGCCAATAATAATATCTACAATTCCATACTGGTTATGTCTACCTAGCACCCACAGTTTCGCGATATAGAATAATTTTATGTTGGGTCATTCTGGAAGTGACTTGTGCGGATGGAATATGTAATTTTCGTTTTTCTCGGAAACGACTTAACCGATTTGCAATCGGATTGATTCATTTGAAAGCCAATATTAATATCTACAATTCCATACTGGTTTTGTCTACCTAGCACTCACAGTTTCCGAGGTATAGAATATTTTTAGGTTGGGTCATTCTGGAAGTGCCTTGTGCGGATGGAATATGTAATTTTCGTTTTTCTCGGAAACGACTTAACCGATTTGAAATAGGATTGATCTATTTGAAAGCCAATAACAATATCTACAATTCCATGACGGTTTTGTCTACACAGCACTCACAGTTTCCGAGATATAGAATAATTTTATGTTGGGTCATTCTGGAATGACTTGTGCGGATGAAATATATAATTTCCGTTTTTCTCGGAAACGACTTAACCGGTTTGCAATCGGATTGATTCATTTGAAAGCCAATAATAATATCTACAATTCCACACTGATTTTGTCTACCTAGCACTCACAGTTTCCGAGATATAGAATAATTTTATATTGGGCCATTCTGGAAGTGACTTGTGCGAATGGAATATCAAAATTTCGTTTTTCTCGGAAACGACTTAACCGACTTGCAATCGGATTGATTCATTTGAAAGCCAATAATAATATCTACAATTCCATACTGGTTTCGTCTACCTAGCACTCACAGTTTCCGAGACATAGAATAATTTTATGTTGGTTCATTCTGGCTTGTGACTTGTGCGGTTGGAATATGTAATTTTCGTTTTTCTCGGAAACGACTTAACCGATTTGCAATCGTATTGATTCGTTTGAAAGCCAATAATAATATCTACAATTCCATACTGGTTTCGTCTACCTAGCACTCACAGTTTCCGAGACATAGAATAATTTTATGTTGGTTCATTCTGGCTTGTGACTTGTGCGGTTGGAATATGTAATTTTCTTTTTTCTCGGAAACGACTTAACCGATTTGCAATCGTATTGATTCGTTTGAAAGCCAATAATAATATCTACAATTCCATACGGTTTTGTCTACCTAGCACTCACAGTTTCGAGATATAGAATAATTTTATGTTGGGTCATTCTGGAAGTGGCTTGTGCGGATGAAATATGTAATTTTCGTTTTTCTCGGAAACGACTTAACCGATTTGCAATCGGACTGATTCATTTGAAAGCCAATAATAATATCTACAATTCCATACTGGTTATGTCTACCTAGCACTCACAGTTCCCGAGATATAGAATATTTTTAGGTTGGGTCATTCTGGAAGTGACTTGTGCTGATTAAATATGTAATTTTCGTTTTTCTCGGAAACGACTTAACCGATTTGCAATCGGATTGATTCATTTGAAAGCCAATAATAATATCTACAATTCCATACTGGTTTTGTCTATGTAATTTGTATATGTCATTCTGGAAGTGACTTGTGCGGATGGAATATGTAATTTTCGTTTTTCTCGGAAACGACTTAACCGATTTGCAATCGGATTGATTCATTTGAAAGCCAATAATAATATCTACAATTCCATATTGTTGGTCTATCTAGCACTCACAGTTTCCGAGATATAGAATAATTTTATATTGGGCCATTCTGGAAGTGACTTGTGCGGATGGAATATGTAATTTTCGTTTTTCTCGGAAACGACTTAACCGATTTGCAATCGGATTGATTCATTTGAAAGCCAATAATAATATCTACAATTCCATATTGGTTTTGTCTACCTAGCACTCACAGTTTTCGAGACATAGAATAATTTTATGTTGGTTCATTCTGGCTTGTGACTTGTGCGGTTGGAATATGTAATTTTCGTTTTTCTCGGAAACGACTTAACCGATTTGCAATCGTATTGATTCGTTTGAAAGCCAATAATAATATCTACAATTCCATACTGGTTTCGTCTACCTAGCACTCACAGTTTCCGAGACATAGAATAATTTTATGTTGGTTCATTCTGGCTTGTGACTTGTGCGGTTGGAATATGTAATTTTCTTTTTTCTCGGAAACGACTTAACCGATTTGCAATCGTATTGATTCGTTTGAAAGCCAATAATAATATCTACAATTCCATACGGTTTTGTCTACCTAGCACTCACAGTTTCCGAGATATAGAATAATTTTATATCGGGTCATTCTGAAATGACTTGTTCGGATGAAATATGTAATTTCCGTTTTTCTCGGAAACGACTTAACCGGTTTGCAATCGGATTGATTCATTTGAAAGCTAATAATAATATCTACAATTCCATACTGGTTTTGTCTACCTAGCAATCACAGTTTCCGAGTTATAGAATATTTTTAGGTTGGGTCATTCTGGAAGTGACTTGTGCGGATGTAATATGTAATTTTCGTTCTTCTCGGAAACGACTTTACCGATTTGCAATCGGACTGATTCGTTTGAAAGCCATTAATAATATCTACAATTCCATACGGTTTTGTCTACCTAGCACTCACAGTTTCCGAGATATAGAATAATTTTATATCGGGTCATTCTGGAAGTGACTTGTGCGGATGAAATATGTAATTTTCGTTTTTCTCGGAAACGACTTAACCGATTTGCAATCTGACTGATTCATTTGAAAGCCAATAATAATATATACAATTCCATACTGGTTATGTCTACCTAGCACTCATAGTTCCCATATATAGAATATTTTTATGTTGGGCCATTCTGGAAGTGACTTGTGCTGATTAAATATGTAATTTTCGTTTTTCTTGGAAACGACTTAACCGATTTGCAATCGGATTGATTCTTTTGAAAGCCAATAATAATATCTACAATTCCATACTGGTTTTGTCTATGTAATTAGTATATGTAATTTTCGTTTTTCTCGGAAACGACGTAACCGATTTGCAATCGGACTGATTCATTTGAAAGCCAATAATAATATCTACAATTCCATACTGGTTATGTCTACCTAGCACTCACAGTTTCGAGTTATAGAATAATTTTATGTTGGGTCATTCTGGAAGTGACCGATTTGCAATCGGATTGATTCATTTGAAAGCCAATAATAATATCTACAATTCCATACTGGTTTTGTCTACCTAGCACTCACAGTTTCCGAGGTATAGAATATTTTTAGGTTGGGTCATTCTGGAAGTGACTTGTGCGGATGTAATATGTAATTTTCGTTCTTCTCGGAAACGACTTAACCGATTTGCAATCGGATTGATTCAGTTGAAAGCCAATAAAAATATCTACAATTTCATATTGTTGGTCTACCTAGCACTCACAGTTTCCGAGATATAGAATAATTTTATATTGGGCCATTCTGGAAGTGACTTGTGCGGATGGAATATGTAATTTTCGTTTTTCTCGGAAACGACTTAATCGGTTTGCAATCGGATTGATTCATTTGAAAGCCAATAATAATATCTACAATTCCATACTGGTTTTGTCTACCTAGCACTCTCAGTTTCCGAGATATAGAATATTTTTAGGTTGGGTCATTCTGGAAGTGACTTGTGCGGATGTAATATGTAATTTTCGTTCTTCTCGGAAACGACTTAACCGATTTGCAATCGGATTGATTCAGTTGAAAGCCAATAATAATATCTACAATTCCATATTGGTTATGTCTACCTAGCACTCACAGTTTCCGAGATATAGAATAATTTTATGTTGGGCCATTCTGGAAGTGACTTGTGCGGATGATATATGTAATTTTCGTTTTTCTCGGAAACGACTTAACCGATTTGCAATCGGATTGATTCAGTTGAAAGCCAGTAATAATATCTACAATTCCATACTGGTTTCGTCTACCTAGCACTCACAGTTTCCGAGACCTAGAATAATTTTATGTTGGTTCATTATGGCTTGTGACTTGTGCGGTTGGAATATGTAATTTTCGTTTTTCTCGGAAACGACTTAACCGATTTGCAATCGGATTGATTCATTTAAAAGCCAATAATAATATCTACAATTCCATACTGGTTTTGTCTACCTAGCACTCACAGTTTCCGAGATATAGAATATTTTTAAGATGGGTCATTCTGGAAGTGACTTGTGCGGATGTAATATGTAATTTTCGTTCTTCTCGGAAACGACTTAACCGATTTGCAATCGGACTGATTCATTTGAAAGCCAATAATAATATCTACAAGTCCATACTGGTTATGTCTACCTAGCACTCACAGTTTCGAGATATAGAATAATTTTATGTTGGGTCATTCTGGAAGTGACTTGTGCAGATGAAATATATAATTTTCGGTTTTCTCGGAAACGATTTAACCGATTTGCAATCGGATAGATTCATTTGAAAACCAATATTAATATCTACAATTCCATACTGGTTTTGTCTACCTAGCTCTCACAGTTTCCGAGATATAGAATATTTTTTGGATGGGTCATTCTGGAAGTGACATGTGCGGATGAAATATGTAATTTTCGTTCTTCTCGGAAACGACTTAACCGATTTGCAATCGGACTGATTCATTTGAAAGCCAATAATAATATCTACAATTCCATACTGGTTATGTCTACCTAGCACCCACAGTTTCGCGATATAGAATAATTTTATGTTGGGTCATTCTGGAAGTGACTTGTGCGGATGGAATATGTAATTTTCGTTTTTCTCGGAAACGACTTAACCGATTTGCAATCGGATTGATTCATTTGAAAGCCAATATTAATATCTACAATTCCATACTGGTTTTGTCTACCTAGCACTCACAGTTTCCGAGGTATAGAATATTTTTAGGTTGGGTCATTCTGGAAGTGCCTTGTGCGGATGGAATATGTAATTTTCGTTTTTCTCGGAAACGACTTAACCGATTTGAAATAGGATTGATCTATTTGAAAGCCAATAACAATATCTACAATTCCATGACGGTTTTGTCTACACAGCACTCACAGTTTCCGAGATATAGAATAATTTTATGTTGGGTCATTCTGGAATGACTTGTGCGGATGAAATATATAATTTCCGTTTTTCTCGGAAACGACTTAACCGGTTTGCAATCGGATTGATTCATTTGAAAGCCAATAATAATATCTACAATTCCACACTGATTTTGTCTACCTAGCACTCACAGTTTCCGAGATATAGAATAATTTTATATTGGGCCATTCTGGAAGTGACTTGTGCGAATGGAATATCAAAATTTCGTTTTTCTCGGAAACGACTTAACCGACTTGCAATCGGATTGATTCATTTGAAAGCCAATAATAATATCTACAATTCCATACTGGTTTCGTCTACCTAGCACTCACAGTTTCCGAGACATAGAATAATTTTATGTTGGTTCATTCTGGCTTGTGACTTGTGCGGTTGGAATATGTAATTTTCGTTTTTCTCGGAAACGACTTAACCGATTTGCAATCGTATTGATTCGTTTGAAAGCCAATAATAATATCTACAATTCCATACTGGTTTCGTCTACCTAGCACTCACAGTTTCCGAGACATAGAATAATTTTATGTTGGTTCATTCTGGCTTGTGACTTGTGCGGTTGGAATATGTAATTTTCTTTTTTCTCGGAAACGACTTAACCGATTTGCAATCGTATTGATTCGTTTGAAAGCCAATAATAATATCTACAATTCCATACGGTTTTGTCTACCTAGCACTCACAGTTTCGAGATATAGAATAATTTTATATTGGGTCATTCTGGAAGTGGCTTGTGCGGATGAAATATGTAATTTTCGTTTTTCTCGGAAACGACTTAACCGATTTGCAATCGGACTGATTCATTTGAAAGCCAATAATAATATCTACAATTCCATACTGGTTATGTCTACCTAGCACTCACAGTTCCCGAGATATAGAATATTTTTAGGTTGGGTCATTCTGGAAGTGACTTGTGCTGATTAAATATGTAATTTTCGTTTTTCTCGGAAACGACTTAACCGATTTGCAATCGGATTGATTCATTTGAAAGCCAATAATAATATCTACAATTCCATACTGGTTTTGTCTATGTAATTTGTATATGTCATTCTGGAAGTGACTTGTGCGGATGGAATATGTAATTTTCGTTTTTCTCGGAAACGACTTAACCGATTTGCAATCGGATTGATTCATTTGAAAGCCAATAATAATATCTACAATTCCATATTGTTGGTCTATCTAGCACTCACAGTTTCCGAGATATAGAATAATTTTATATTGGGCCATTCTGGAAGTGACTTGTGCGGATGGAATATGTAATTTTCGTTTTTCTCGGAAACGACTTAACCGATTTGCAATCGGATTGATTCATTTGAAAGCCAATAATAATATCTACAATTCCATATTGGTTTTGTCTACCTAGCACTCACAGTTTTCGAGGTATAGAATATTTTTAGATTGGGTCATTCTGGAAGTGACTTGTGCGGATGAAATATGTAATTTTCGTTTTTCTCGGAAACGACTTAATCGGTTTGCAATCGGATTAATTCATTTGAAAGCCAATATTAATATCTACAATTCCATACGGTTATGTTTACCTAGCACTCACAGCTTCGCGATATAGAATAATTTTATGTTGGGTCATTCTGGAAGTGACTTGTGCGGATGGAATATGTAATTTTCGTTTTTCTCGGAAACGACTTAACCGATTTGCAATCGGATTGATTCATTTGAAAGCCAATATTAATATCTACAATTCCATACTGGTTTTGTCTACCTAGCACTCACAGTTTCCGAGGTATAGAATATTTTTAGGTTGGGTCATTCTGGAAGTGCCTTGTGCGGATGGAATATGTAATTTTCGTTTCTCTCGGAAACGACTTAACCGATTTGAAATAGGATTGATCTATTTGAAAGCCAATAACAATATCTACAATTCCATGACGGTTTTGTCTACATAGCACCCACAGTTTCCGAGACATAGAATAATTTTATGTTGGGTCATTCTGGAATGACTTGTGCGGATGAAATATATAATTTCCGTTTTTCTCGGAAACGACTTAACCGGTTTGCAATCGGATTGATTCATTTGAAAGCCAATAATAATATCTACAATTCCATACTGGTTTTGTCTACCTAGCAATCACAGTTTCCGAGGTATAGAATAATTTTAGGTTGGGTCATTCTGGAAGTGACTTGTGCGGATGTAATATGTAATTTTCATTCTTCTCGGAAACGACTTAACCGATTTGCAATCGGATTGATTCAGTTGAAAGCCAATAATAATATCTACAATTCCATATTGGTTATGTCTACCTAGCACTCACAGTTTCCGAGATATAGAATAATTTTATGTTGGGCCATTCTGGAAGTGACTTGTGCGAATGGAATATCAAAATTTCGTTTTTCTCGGAAACGACTTAACCGACTTGCAATCGGATTGATTCATTTGAAAGCCAATAATAATATCTACAATTCCATACTGGTTTCGTCTACATAGCACTCACAGTTTCCGAGACATAGAATAATTTTGTTGGTTCATTCTGGCTTGTGACTTGTGCGGTTGGAATATGTAATTTTCGTTTTTCTCGGAAACGACTTAACCGATTTTCAATCGGACTGATTCGTTTGAAAGCCAATAATAATATCTACAATTCCATACGGTTTTGCCTACCTATCACTCACAGTTTCGAGATATAGAATAATTTTATGTTGGGTCATTCTGGAAGTGGCTTGTGCTGATGAAATATGTAATTTTCGTTTTTTTCGGAAACGACTTAACCGATTTGCAATCGGACCGATTCATTTGAAAGCCAATAATAATATCTACAATTCCATACTGGTTATGTCTACCTAGCACTCACAGTTCACGAGATATAGAATATTTTTAGGTTGGGTCATTCTGGAAGTGACTTGTGGTGATTAAATATGTATTTTTTCGTTTTTCTCGGAAACGACTTAACCGATTTGCAATCGGATTGATACATTTGAAAGCCAATAATAATATCTACAATTCCATACTGGTTTTGTCTATGTAATTTGTATATGTAATTTTCGTTTTTCTCGGAAACGACGTAACCGATTTGCAATCGGACTGATTCATTTGAAAGCCAATAATAATATCTACAATTCCATACTGGTTTTGTCTACCTAGCACTCTCAGTTTCCGAGATATAGAATATTTTTAGGTTGGGTCATTCTGGAAGTGACTTGTGCGGATGTAATATGTAATTTTCGTTCTTCTCGGAAACGACTTAACCGATTTGCAATCGGATTGATTCAGTTGAAAGCAAATAATAATATCTACAATTCCATATTGGTTATGTCTACCTAGCACTCACAGCTTCGCGATATAGAATAATTTTATGTTGGGCCATTCTGGAAGTGACTTGTGCGGATGATATATGTAATTTTCGTTTTTCTCGGAAACGACTTAACCGATTTGCAATCGGATTGATTCAGTTGAAAGCCAATAATAATATCTACAATTCCATACTGGTTTCGTCTACCTAGCACTCACAGTTTCCGAGACCTAGAATAATTTTATGTTGGTTCATTGTGGCTTGTGACTTGTGCGGTTGGAATATGTAATTTTCGTTTTTCTCGGAAACGACTTAACCGATTTGCAATCGGATTGATTCATTTAAAAGCCAATAATAATATCTACAATTCCATATTGGTTTTGTCTACCTAGCACTCACAGTTTCCGAGATATAGAATATTTTTAAGATGGGTCATTCTGGAAGTGACTTGTGCGGATGTAATATGTAATTTTCGTTCTTCTCGGAAACGACTTAACCGATTTGCAATCGGACTGATTCATTTGAAAGCCAATAATAATATCTACAATTCCATACTGGTTATGCCTACCTAGCACTCACAGTTTCGAGATATAGAATAATTTTATGTTGGGTCATTCTGGAAGTGACTTGTGCAGATGGAATATATAATTTTCGTTTTTCTCGGAAACGATTTAACCGATTTGCAATCGGATTGATTCATTTGAAAACCAATATTAATATCTACAATTCCATACTGGTTTTGTCTACCTAGCTCTCATAGTTTCCGAGATATAGAATATTTTTAGGATGGGTCATTCTGGAAGTGACTTGTGCGGATGAAATATGTAATTTTCGTTCTTCTCGGAAACGACTTAACCGATTTGCAATCGGATTGATTCATTTGAAAGCCAATAATAATATCTACAATTCCATACTGGTTATGTCTACCTAGCACCCACAGTTTCGCGATATAGAATAATTTTATGTTGGTTCATTCTGGAAGTGACTTGTGCGGATGGAATATGTAATTTTCGTTTTTCTCGGAAACGACTTAACCGATTTGCAATCGGATTGATTCATTTGAAAGCCAATATTAATATCTACAATTCCATACTGGTTTTGTCTACCTAGCACTCACAGTTTCCGAGGTATAGAATATTTTTAGGTTGGGTCATTCTGGAAGTGCCTTGTGCGGATGGAATATGTAATTTTCGTTTTTCTCGGAAACGACTTAACCGATTTGAAATAGGATTGATCTATTTGAAAGCCAATAACAATATCTACAATTCCATGACGGTTTTGTCTACACAGCACTCACAGTTTCCGAGATATAGAAAAATTTTATGTTGGGTCATTCTGGAATGACTTGTGCGGATGAAATATATAATTTCCGTTTTTTCTCGGAAACGACTTAACCGGTTTGCAATCGGATTGATTCATTTGAAAGCCAATAATAATATCTACAATTCCATACTGATTTTGTCTACCTAGCAATCACAGTTTCCGAGGTATAGAATAATTTTAGGTTGGGTCATTCTGGAAGTGACTTGTGCGAATGGAATATCAAAATTTCGTTTTTCTCGGAAACGACTTAACCGACTTGCAATCGGATTGATTCATTTGAAAGCCAATAATAATATCTACAATTCCATACTGGTTTCGTCTACCTAGCACTCACAGTTTCCGAGACATAGAATAATTTTATGTTGGTTCATTCTGGCTTGTGACTTGTGCGGTTGGAATATGTAATTTTCGTTTTTCTCGGAAACGACTTAACCGATTTGCAATCGTATTGATTCGTTTGAAAGCCAATAATAATATCTACAATTCCATACGGTTTTGTCTACCTAGCACTCACAGTTTCGAGATATAGAATAATTTTATGTTGGGTCATTCTGGAAGTGACTTGTGCTGATTAAATATGTAATTTTCGTTTTTCTCGGAAACGACTTAACCGATTTGCAATCGGATTGATTCATTTGAAAGCCAATAATAATATCTACAATTCCATACTGGTTTTGTCTATGTAATTTGTATATGTAATTTTCGTTTTTCTCGGAAACGACGTAACCGATTTGCAATCGGACTGATTCATTTGAAAGCCAATAATAATATCTACAATTCCATACTGGTTATGTCTACCTAGCACTCACAGTTTCGCGATATAGAATAATTTTATGCTGGGTCATTCTGGAAGTGACTTGTGCGTATGGAATATGTAATTTTCGTTTTTCTCGGAAACGACTTAACCGATTTGCAATCGGATTGATTCATTTGAAAGCCAATTTTCGAGTTATAGAATAATTTTATGTTGGGTCATTCTGGAAGTGACCGATTTGCAATCGGATTGATTCATTTGAAAGCCAATAATAATATCTACAATTCCATACTGGTTTTGTCTACCTAGCACTCACAGTTTCCGAGGTATAGAATAATTTTATATTGGGCCATTCTGGAAGTGACTTGTGCGGATGGAATATGTAATTTTCGTTTTTCTCGGAAACGACTTAACCGATTTGCAATCGGATTGATTCATTTGAAAGCCAATAATAATATCTACAATTCCATATTGTTGGTCTATCTAGCACTCACAGTTTCCGAGATATAGAATAATTTTATATTGGGCCATTCTGGAAGTGACTTGTGCGGATGGAATATGTAATTTTCGTTTTTCTCGGAAACGACTTAACCGATTTGCAATCGGATTGATTCATTTGAAAGCCAATAATAATATCTACAATTCCATATTGGTTTTGTCTACCTAGCACTCACAGTTTCCGAGGTATAGAATATTTTTAGATTGGGTCATTCTGGAAGTGACTTGTGCGGATGAAATATGTAATTTTCGTTTTTCTCGGAAACGACTTAATCGGTTTGCAATCGGATTGATTCATTTGAAAGCCAATATTAATATCTACAATTCCATACTGGTTTTGTCTACCTAGCACTCACAGTTTCCGAGATATAGAATATTTTTAGGATGGGTCATTCTGGAAGTGACTTGTGCGGATGTAATATGTAATTTTCGTTCTTCTCGGAAACGACTTAACCGATTTGCAATCGGACTGATTCATTTGAAAGCCAATAATAATATCTACAATTCCATACTGGTTATGTCTACCTAGCACTCACAGCTTCGCGATATAGAATAATTTTATGTTGGGTCATTCTGGAAGTGACTTGTGCGGATGGAATATGTAATTTTCGTTTTTCTCGGAAACGACTTAACCGATTTGCAATCGGATTGATTCATTTGAAAGCCAATATTAATATCTACAAATATCTACATACTGGTTTTGTCTACCTAGCACTCACAGTTTCCGAGGTATAGAATATTTTTAGGTTGGGTCATTCTGGAAGTGCCTTGTGCGGATGGAATATGTAATTTTCGTTTTTCTCGGAAACGACTTAACCGATTTGAAATAGGATTGATCTATTTGAAAGCCAATAACAATATCTACAATTCCATGACGGTTTTGTCTACATAGCACTCACAGTTTCCGGGTCACTCTGGAATGACTTGTGCGGATGAAATATATAATTTCCGTTTTTCTCGGAAACGACTTAACCGGTTTGCAATCGGATTGATTCATTTGAAAGCCAATAATAATATCTACAATTCCATACTGGTTTTGTCTACCTAGCAATCACAGTTTCCGAGGTATAGAATAATTTTAGGTTGGGTCATTCTGGAAGTGACTTGTGCGGATGTAATATGTAATTTTCATTCTTCTCGGAAACGACTTAACCGATTTGCAATCGGATTGATTCAGTTGAAAGCCAATAATAATATCTACAATTCCATATTGGTTATGTCTACCTAGCACTCACAGTTTCCGAGATATAGAATAATTTTATGTTGGGCCATTCTGGAAGTGACTTGTGCGAATGGAATATCAAAATTTCGTTTTTCTCGGAATCGACTTAACCGACTTGCAATCGGATTGATTCATTTGAAAGCCAATAATAATATCTACAATTCCATACTGGTTTTGTCTACCTAGCACTCACAGTTTCCGAGACATAGAATAATTTTATGTTGGTTCATTCTGGCTTGTGACTCGTGCGGTTGGAATATGTAATTTTCGTTTTTCTCGGAAACGACTTAACCGATTTGCAATCGGACTGATTCGTTTGAAAGCCAATAATAATATCTACAATTCCATACGGTTTTGTCTACCTAGCACTCACAGTTTCGAGATATAGAATAATTTTATGTTGGGTCATTCTGGAAGTGGCTTGTGCTGATGAAATATGTAATTTTCGTTTTTCTCGGAAACGACTTAACCGATTTGCAATCGGATTGATTCATTTGAAAGCCAATAATAATATCTACAATTCCATACTGGTTATGTCTACCTAGCACTCACAGTTCCCGAGATATAGAATATTTTTAGGTTGGGTCATTCTGGAAGTGACTTGTGGTGATTAAATATGTATTTTTCGTTTTTCTCGGAAACGACTTAACCGATTTGCAATCGGATTGATACATTTGAAAGCCAATAATAATATCTACAATTCCATACTGGTTTTGTCTATGTAATTTGTATATGTAATTTTCGTTTTTCTCGGAAACGACGTAACCGATTTGCAATCGGACTGATTCATTTGAAAGCCAATAATAATATCTACAATTCCATACTGGTTTTGTCTACATAGCACTCTCAGTTTCCGAGATATAGAATATTTTTAGGTTGGGTCATTCTGGAAGTGACTTGTGCGGATGTAATATGTAATTTTCGTTCTTCTCGGAAACGACTTAACCGATTTGCAATCGGATTGATTCAGTTGAAAGCCAATAATAATATCTACAATTCCATATTGGTTATGTCTACCTAGCACTCACAGCTTCGCGATATAGAATAATTTTATGTTGGGCCATTCTGGAAGTGACTTGTGCGGATGATATATGTAATTTTCGTTTTTCTCGGAAACGACTTAACCGATTTGCAATCGGATTGATTCAGTTGAAAGCCAATAATAATATCTACAATTCCATACTGGTTTCGTCTACGTAGCACTCACAGTTTCCGAGACCTAGAATAATTTTATGTTGGTTCATTATGGCTTGTGACTTGTGCGGTTGGAATATGTAATTTTCGTTTTTCTCGGAAACGACTTAACCGATTTGCAATCGGATTGATTCATTTAAAAGCCAATAATAATATCTACAATTCCATACTGGTTTTGTCTACCTAGCACTCACAGTTTCCGAGATATAGAATATTTTTAAGATGGGTCATTCTGGAAGTGACTTGTGCGGATGTAATATGTAATTTTCGTTCTTCTCGGAAACGACTTAACCGATTTGCAATCGGACTGACTCATTTGAAAGCCAATAATAATATCTACAATTCCATACTGGTTATGCCTACCTAGCACTCACAGTTTCGAGATATAGAATAATTTTATGTTGGGTCATTCTGGAAGTGACTTGTGCAGATGGAATATATAATTTTCGTTTTTCTCGGAAACGATTTAACCGATTTGCAATCGGATTGATTCATTTGAAAACCAATATTAATATCTACAATTCCATACTGGTTTTGTCTACCTAGCTCTCATAGTTTCCGAGATATAGAATATTTTTAGGATGGGTCATTCTGGAAGTGACTTGTGCGGATGAAATATGTAATTTTCGTTCTTCTCGGAAACGACTTAACCGATTTGCAATCGGATTGATTCATTTGAAAGCCAATAATAATATCTACAATTCCATACTGGTTATGTCTACCTAGCACCCACAGTTTCGCGATATAGAATAATTTTATGTTGGGTCATTCTGGAAGTGACTTGTGCGGATGGAATATGTAATTTTCGTTTTTCTCGGAAACGACTTAACCGATTTGCAATCGGATTGATTCATTTGAAAGCCAATATTAATATCTACAATTCCATACTGGTTTTGTCTACCTAGCACTCACAGTTTCCGAGGTATAGAATATTTTTAGGTTGGGTCATTCTGGAAGTGCCTTGTGCGGATGGAATATGTAATTTTCGTTTTTCTCGGAAACGACTTAACCGATTTGAAATAGGATTGATCTATTTGAAAGCCAATAACAATATCTACAATTCCATGACGGTTTTGTCTACACAGCACTCACAGTTTCCGAGATATAGAAAAATTTTATGTTGGGTCATTCTGGAATGACTTGTGCGGATGAAATATATAATTTCCGTTTTTTCTCGGAAACGACTTAACCGGTTTGCAATCGGATTGATTCATTTGAAAGCCAATAATAATATCTACAATTCCATACTGATTTTGTCTACCTAGCAATCACAGTTTCCGAGGTATAGAATAATTTTAGGTTGGGTCATTCTGGAAGTGACTTGTGCGAATGGAATATCAAAATTTCGTTTTTCTCGGAAACGACTTAACCGACTTGCAATCGGATTGATTCATTTGAAAGCCAATAATAATATCTACAATTCCATACTGGTTTCGTCTACCTAGCACTCACAGTTTCCGAGACATAGAATAATTTTATGTTGGTTCATTCTGGCTTGTGACTTGTGCGGTTGGAATATGTAATTTTCGTTTTTCTCGGAAACGACTTAACCGATTTGCAATCGTATTGATTCGTTTGAAAGCCAATAATAATATCTACAATTCCATACGGTTTTGTCTACCTAGCACTCACAGTTTCGAGATATAGAATAATTTTATGTTGGGTCATTCTGGAAGTGGCTTGTGCGGATGAAATATGTAATTTTCGTTTTTCTCGGAAACGACTTAACCGATTTGCAATCGGACTGATTCATTTGAAAGCCAATAATAATATCTACCATTCCATACTGGTTATGTCTACCTAGCACTCACAGTTCCCGAGATATAGAATATTTTTAGGTTGGGTCATTCTGGAAGTGACTTGTGCTGATTAAATATGTAATTTTCGTTTTTCTCGGAAACGACTTAACCGATTTGCAATCGGATTGATTCATTTGAAAGCCAATAATAATATCTACAATTCCATACTGGTTTTGTCTATGTAATTTGTATATGTAATTTTCGTTTTTCTCGGAAACGACGTAACCGATTTGCAATCGGACTGATTCATTTGAAAGCCAATAATAATATCTACAATTCCATACTGGTTATGTCTACCTAGCACTCACAGTTTCGCGATATAGAATAATTTTATGCTGGGTCATTCTGGAAGTGACTTGTGCGTATGGAATATGTAATTTTCGTTTTTCTCGGAAACGACTTAACCGATTTGCAATCGGATTGATTCATTTGAAAGCCAATTTTCGAGTTATAGAATAATTTTATGTTGGGTCATTCTGGAAGTGACCGATTTGCAATCGGATTGATTCATTTGAAAGCCAATAATAATATCTACAATTCCATACTGGTTTTGTCTACCTAGCACTCACAGTTTCCGAGGTATAGAATAATTTTATATTGGGCCATTCTGGAAGTGACTTGTGCGGATGGAATATGTAATTTTCGTTTTTCTCGGAAACGACTTAACCGATTTGCAATCGGATTGATTCATTTGAAAGCCAATAATAATATCTACAATTCCATATTGTTGGTCTATCTAGCACTCACAGTTTCCGAGATATAGAATAATTTTATATTGGGCCATTCTGGAAGTGACTTGTGCGGATGGAATATGTAATTTTCGTTTTTCTCGGAAACGACTTAACCGATTTGCAATCGGATTGATTCATTTGAAAGCCAATAATAATATCTACAATTCCATATTGATTTTGTCTACCTAGCACTCACAGTTTCCGAGGTATAGAATATTTTTAGATTGGGTCATTCTGGAAGTGACTTGTGCGGATGAAATATGTAATTTTCGTTTTTCTCGGAAACGACTTAATCGGTTTGCAATCGGATTGATTCATTTGAAAGCCAATATTAATATCTACAATTCCATACTGGTTTTGTCTACCTAGCACTCACAGTTTCCGAGATATAGAATATTTTTAGGATGGGTCATTCTGGAAGTGACTTGTGCGGATGTAATATGTAATTTTCGTTCTTCTCGGAAACGACTTAACCGATTTGCAATCGGACTGATTCATTTGAAAGCCAATAATAATATCTACAATTCCATACTGGTTATGTCTACCTAGCACTCACAGCTTCGCGATATAGAATAATTTTATGTTGGGTCATTCTGGAAATGACTTGTGCGGATGGAATATGTAATTTGCGTTTTTCTCGGAAACGACTTAACCGATTTGCAATCGGATTGATTCATTTGAAAGCCAATATTAATATCTACAAATATCTACATACTGGTTTTGTCTACCTAGCACTCACAGTTTCCGAGGTATAGAATATTTTTAGGTTGGGTCATTCTGGAAGTGCCTTGTGCGGATGGAATATGTAATTTTCGTTTTTCTCGGAAACGACTTAACCGATTTGAAATAGGATTGATCTATTTGAAAGCCAATAACAATATCTACAATTCCATGACGGTTTTGTCTACATAGCACTCACAGTTTCCGGGTCACTCTGGAATGACTTGTGCGGATGAAATATATAATTTCCGTTTTTCTCGGAAACGACTTAACCGGTTTGCAATCGGATTGATTCATTTGAAAGCCAATAATAATATCTACAATTCCATACTGGTTTTGTCTACCTAGCAATCACAGTTTCCGAGGTATAGAATAATTTTAGGTTGGGTCATTCTGGAAGTGACTTGTGCGGATGTAATATGTAATTTTCATTCTTCTCGGAAACGACTTAACCGATTTGCAATCGGATTGATTCAGTTGAAAGCCAATAATAATATCTACAATTCCATATTGGTTATGTCTACCTAGCACTCACAGTTTCCGAGATATAGAATAATTTTATGTTGGGCCATTCTGGAAGTGACTTGTGCGAATGGAATATCAAAATTTCGTTTTTCTCGGAAACGACTTAACCGACTTGCAATCGGATTGATTCATTTGAAAGCCAATAATAATATCTACAATTCCATACTGGTTTTGTCTACCTAGCACTCACAGTTTCCGAGACATAGAATAATTTTATGTTGGTTCATTCTGGCTTGTGACTCGTGCGGTTGGAATATGTAATTTTCGTTTTTCTCGGAAACGACTTAATCGATTTGCAATCGGACTGATTCGTTTGAAAGCCAATAATAATATCTACAATTCAATACGGTTTTGTCTACCTAGCACTCACAGTTTCGAGATATAGAATAATTTTATGTTGGGTCATTCTGGAAGTGGCTTGTGCTGATGAAATATGTAATTTTCGTTTTTCTCGGAAACGACTTAACCGATTTGCAATCGGATTGATTCATTTGAAAGCCAATAATAATATCTACAATTCCATACTGGTTATGTCTACCTAGCACTCACAGTTCCCGAGATATAGAATATTTTTAGGTTGGGTCATTCTGGAAGTGACTTGTGGTGATTAAATATGTATTTTTCGTTTTTCTCGGAAACGACTTAACCGATTTGCAATCGGATTGATTCATTTGAAAGCCAATAATAATATCTACAATTCCATACTGGTTTTGTCTATGTAATTTGTATATGTAATTTTCGTTTTTCTCGGAAACGACGTAACCGATTTGCAATCGGACTGATTCATTTGAAAGCCAATAATAATATCTACAATTCCATACTGGTTATGTCTACCTAGCACTCACAGTTTCGCGATATAGAATAATTTTATGTTGGGTCATTCTGGAAGTGCCTTGTGCGGATGAAATATGTAATTTCCGATTTTCTCGGAAACGACTTAACCGGTTTGCAATCGGATTGATTCATTTGAAAGCCAATAATAATATCTACAATTCCATACTGGTTTTGTCTACCTAGCACTCACAGTTTCCGAGATATAGAATATTTTTAGGTTGGGTCATTCTGGAAGTGACTTGTGCGGATGAAATATGTAATTTCCGATTTTCTCGGAAACGACTTAACCGGTTTGCAATCGGATTGATTCATTTGAAAGCCAATAATAATATCTACAATTCCATACTGGTTTTGTCTACCTAGCACTCACAGTTTCCGACATATAGAATATTTTTAGGTTGGGTCATTCTGGAAGTGACTTGTGCGGATGTAATATGTAATTTTCGTTCTTCTCGGTAACGACTTGACCGATTTGCAATCGGATTGATTCAGTTGAAAGCCAATAATAATAACTATAAGTCCATATTGGTAATGTCTACCTAGCACTTACAGTTTCCGAGATATAGAATAATTTTATGTTGGGCCATTCTGGAAGTGACTTGTGCGGATGAAATATCTAATTTTCGTTTTTCTCGGAAACGACTTAACCGATTTGCAATCGGATAGATTCATTTGAAAGCCAATAATAATATCTACAATTCCGTACTGATTTTGTCTACCTAGCACTTACAGTTTCCGAGATATAGAATATTTTTAGGTTGGGTCATTCTGGAAGTGACTTGTGCGGATTTAATATGTAATTTTCGTTCTTCTTGGAAACGACTTAACCGGTTTTCAATCGGATTGATTCATTTGAAAGCCAATAATAATATCTACAATTCCATACTGGTTTTGTCTACCTAGCACTCACAGTTTCCGAGATATAGAATATTTTTAGGTTGGGTCATTCTGGAAGTGACTTGTGCTGATGGAATATGTAATTTTCGTTTTTCTCGGAAACGACTTAACCGATTTGCAATCGGATAGATTCATTTGAAAGCCAATAATAATACCTACAATTCCGTACTGATTTTGTCTACCTAGCACTCACAGTTTCCGAGATATAGAATATTTTTAGGTTGGGTCATTCTGGAAGTGACTTGTGCGGATGGAATATGTAATTTTCGTTTTTCTCGGAAACGACTTAACTGATTTGCAATCGGATTGATTCATTTGAAAGCCAATATTAATATCTACAATTCCATACTGGTTTTGTCTACCTAGCACTCACAGTTTCCGAGGTATAGAATATTTTTAGGTTGGGTCATTCTGGAAGTCCCTTGTGCGGATGGAATATGTAATTTTCGTTTTTCTCGGAAACGACTTAACCGATTTGAAATAGGATTGGGTCATTCTGGAAGTCCCTTGTGCGGATGGAATATGTAATTTTCGTTTTTCTCGGAAACGACTTAACCGATTTGAAATAGGATTGATCTATTTGAAAGCCAATAACAATATCTACAATTCCATGACGGTTTTGTCTACATAGCACTCACAGTTTCCGAGATATAGAATAATTTTATGTTGGGTCATTCTGGAATGACTTGTGCGGATGAAATATATAATTTATGTTTTTCTCGGAAACGACTTAACCGGTTTGCAATCGGATTGATTCATTTGAAAGCCAATAATAATATCTACAATTCCATACTGGTTTTGTCTACCTAGCAATCACAGTTTCCGAGGTATAGAATAATTTTATGTTGGGTCATTCTGGAAGTGACTTGTGCGGATGTAATATGTAATTTTCATTCTTCTCGGAAACGACTTAACCGATTTGCAATCGGATTGATTCAGTTGAAAGCCAATAATAATATCTACAATTCCATATTGGTTATGTCTACCTAGCACTCACAGTTTCCGAGATATAGAATAATTTTATATTGGGCCATTCTGGAAGTGACTTGTGCGAATGGAATATCAAAATTTCGTTTTTCTCGGAAACGACTTAACCGACTTGCGATCGGATTGATTCATTTGAAAGCCAATAATAATATCTACAATTCCATACTGGTTTCGTCTACCTAGCACTCACAGTTTCCGAGACATAGAATAATTTTATGTTGGTTCATTCTGGCTTGTGACTTGTGCGGTTGGAATATGTAATTTTCGTTTTTCTCGGAAACGACTTAACCGATTTGCAATCGGACTGATTCGTTTGAAAGCCAATAATAATATCTACAATTCCATACGGTTTTGTCTACCTAGCACTCACAGTTTCGAGATATAGAATAATTTTATGTTGGGTCATTCTGGAAGTGGCTTGTGCGGATGAAATATGTAATTTTCGTTTTTCTCGGAAAGGACTTAACCGATTTGCAATCGGACTGATTCATTTGAAAGCCAATAATAATATCTACAATTCCATACTGGTTATGTCTACCTAGCACTCACAGTTCCCAAGATATAGAATATTTTTAGGTTGGGTCATTCTGGAAGTGACTTGTGCTGATTAAATATGTAATTTTCGTTTTTCTCGGAAACGACTTAACCGATTTGCAATCGGATTGATTCATTTGAAAGCCAATAATAATATCTACAATTCCATACTGGTTTTGTCTATGTAATTTGCATATGTAATTTTCGTTTTTCTCGGAAACGACGTAAGCGATTTGCAATCGGACTGATTCATTTGAAAGCCAATAATAATATCTACAATTCCATACTGTTTTTGTCTACCTAGCACTCACAGTTTCCGAGGTATAGAATATTTTTAGGTTGGGTCATTCTGGAAGTGACTTGTGCGGATGAAATATGTAATTTCCGTTTTTCTCGGAAACGACTTAACCGGTTTGCAATCGGATTGATTCATTTGAAAGCCAATAATAATATCTACAATTCCATACTGGTTTTGTCTACCTAGCACTCACAGTTTCCGAGATATAGAATATTTTTAGGTTGGGTCATTCTGGAAGTGACTTGTGCGGATGTAATATGTAATTTTCGTTCTTCTCGGAAACGACTTAACCGATTTGCAATCGGATTGATTCAGTTGAAAGCGAATAATAATAACTACAAGTCCATATTGGTAATGTCTACCTAGCACTCACAGTTTCCGAGATATAGAATAATTTTATGTTGGGCCATTCTGGAAGTGACTTGTGCGGATGAAATATGTAATTTTCGTTTTTCTCGGAAACGACTTAACCGATTTGCAATCGGATAGATTCATTTGAAAGCCAATAATAATATCTACAATTCCATACTGGTTTTGTCTACCTAGCAATCACAGTTTCCGAGGTATAGAATAATTTTAGGTTGGGTCATTCTGGAAGTGACTTGTGCGGATGTAATATGTAATTTTCATTCTTCTCGGAAACGACTTAACCGATTTGCAATCGGATTGATTCATTTGAAAGAAAATAATAATATCTACAATTCCATATTGGTTATGTCTACCTAGCACTCACAGTTTCCGAGATATAGAATAATTTTATATTGGGCCATTCTGGAAGTGACTTGTGCGAATGGAATATCAAAATTTCGTTTTTCTCGGAAACGACTTAACCGACTTGCAATCGGATTGATTCATTTGAAAGCCAATAATAATATCTCCGATTCCATACTGGTTTCGTCTACCTAGCACTCACAGTTTCCGAGACATAGAATAATTTTATGTTGGTTCATTCTGGCTTGTGACTTGTGCGGTTGGAATATGTAATTTTCGTTTTACTCGGAAACGACTTAACCGATTTGCAATCGGACTGATTCGTTTGAAAGCCAATAATAATATCTACAATTCCATACTGGTTATGTCTACCTAGCACTCACAGTTCCCGAGATATAGAATATTTTTAGGTTGGGTCATTCTGGAAGTGACTTGTGCTGATTAAATATGTAATTTTCGTTTTTCTCGGAAACGACTTAACCGATTTGCAATCGGATTGATTCATTTGAAAGCCAATAATAATATCAACAATTCCATACTGGTTTTGTCTATGTAATTTGTATATGTAATTTTCGTTTTTCTCGGAAACGACGTAACCGATTTGCAATCGGACTGATTCATTTGAAAGCCAATAATAATATCTACAATTCCATACTGGTTATGTCTACCTAGCACTCACAGTTTCGCGATATAGAATAATTTTATGTTGGGTCATTCTGGAAGTGACTTGTGCGGATGGAATATGTAATTTTCGTTTTTCTCGGAAACGACTTAACCGATTTGCAATCGGATTGATTCATTTGAAAGCCAATTTTCGAGTTATAGAATAATTTTGTTGGGTCATTCTGGAAGTGACCGATTTGCAATCGGATTGATTCATTTGAAAGTCAATAATAATATCTACAATTCCATACTGGTTTTGTCTACCTAGCACTCACAGTTTCCGAGGTATAGAATAATTTTATATTGGGCCATTCTGGAAGTGACTTGTGCGGATGGAATATGTAATTTTCGTTTTTCTCGGAAAAAACTTAACCGATTTACAATCGGATTGATTCATTTGAAAGCCAATAATAATATCTACAATTCCATATTGTTGGTCTACCTAGCACTCACAGTTTCCGAGATATAGAATAATTTTATATTGGGCCATTCTGGAAGTGACTTGTGCGGATGGAATATGTAATTTTCGTTTTTCTCGGAAACGACTTAACCGATTTGCAATCGGATTGATTCATTTGAAAGCCAATAATAATATCTACAATTCCATACTGTTTTTGTCTACCTAGCACTCACAGTGCGGTATAGAATAGAATATAGAATATTTTTAGGTTGGGTCATTCTGGAAGTGACTTGTGCGGATGAAATATGTAATTTTCGTTTTTCTCGGAAACGACTTAATCGGGTTGCAATCGGATTGATTCATTTGAAAGCCAATATTAATATCTACAATTCCATACTGGTTATGTCTACCTAGCACTCACAGTTTCGCGATATAGAATAATTTTATGTTGGGTCATTCTGGAAGTGCCTTGTGCGGATGGAATATCAAAATTTCGTTTTTCTCGGAAACGACTTAACCGATTTGCAATCGGATTGATTCATTTGAAAGCCAATAATAATATCAACAATTCCATACTGGTTTTGTCTATGTAATTTGTATATGTAATTTTCGTTTTTCTCGGAAACGACGTAACCGATTTGCAATCGGACTGATTCATTTGAAAGCCAATAATAATATCTACAATTCCATACTGGTTATGTCTACCTAGCACTCACAGTTTCGCGATATAGAATAATTTTATGTTGGGTCATTCTGGAAGTGACTTGTGCGGATGGAATATGTAATTTTCGTTTTTCTCGGAAACGACTTAAACGATTTGCAATCGGATTGATTCATTTGAAAGCCAATTTTCGAGTTATAGAATAATTTTGTTGGGTCATTCTGGAAGTGACCGATTTGCAATCGGATTGATTCATTTGAAAGTCAATAATAATATCTACAATTCCATACTGGTTTTGTCTACCTAGCACTCACAGTTTCCGAGGTATAGAATAATTTTATATTGGGCCATTCTGGAAGTGACTTGTGCGGATGGAATATGTAATTTCCGTTTTTCTCGGAAACGACTTAATTTTCATTCTTCTCGGAAACGACTTAACCGATTTGCAATCGGATTGATTCATTTGAAAGAAAATAATAATATCTACAATTCCATATTGGTTATGTCTACCTAGCACTCACAGTTTCCGAGATATAGAATAATTTTATATTGGGCCATTCTGGAAGTGACTTGTGCGAATGGAATATCAAAATTTCGTTTTTCTCGGAAACGACTTAACCGACTTGCAATCGGATTGATTCATTTGAAAGCCAATAATAATATCTCCGATTCCATACTGGTTTCGTCTACCTAGCACTCACAGTTTCCGAGACATAGAATAATTTTATGTTGGTTCATTCTGGCTTGTGACTTGTGCGGTTGGAATATGTAATTTTCGTTTTTCTCGGAAACGACTTAACCGATTTGCAATCGGACTGATTCGTTTGAAAGCCAATAATAATATCTACAATTCCATACGGTTTTGTCTACCTAGCACTCACAGTTTCGAGATATAGAATAATTTTATGTTGGGTCATTCTGGAATTGGCTTGTGCGGATGAACTATGTAATTTTCGTTTTTCTCGGAAACGACTTAACCGATTTGCAATCGGACTGATTCATTTGAAAGCCAATAATAATATCTACAATTCCATACTGGTTATGTCTACCTAGCACTCACAGTTCCCGAGATATAGAATATTTTTAGGTTGGGTCATTCTGGAAGTGACTTGTGCTGATTAAATATGTAATTTTCGTTTTTCTCGGAAACGACTTAACCGATTTGCAATCGGATTGATTCATTTGAAAGCCAATAATAATATCAACAATTCCATACTGGTTTTGTCTATGTAATTTGTATATGTAATTTTCGTTTTTCTCGGAAACGACGTAACCGATTTGCAATCGGACTGATTCATTTGAAAGCCAATAATAATATCTACAATTCCATACTGGTTATGTCTACCTAGCACTCACAGTTTCGCGATATAGAATAATTTTATGTTGGGTCATTCTGGAAGTGACTTGTGCGGATGGAATATGTAATTTTCGTTTTTCTCGGAAACGACTTAACCGATTTGCAATCGGATTGATTCATTTGAAAGCCAATTTTCGAGTTATAGAATAATTTTATGTTGGGTCATTCTGGAAGTGACCGATTTGCAATCGGATTGATTCATTTGAAAGTCAATAATAATATCTACAATTCCATACTGGTTTTGTCTATCTAGCACTCACAGTTTCCGAGGTATAGAATAATTTTATATTGGGCCATTCTGGAAGTGACTTGTGCGGATGGAATATGTAATTTTCGTTTTTCTCGGAAAAAACTTAACCGATTTACAATCGGATTGATTCATTTGAAAGCCAATAATAATATCTACAATTCCATATTGTTGGTCTACCTAGCACTCACAGTTTCCGAGATATAGAATAATTTTATATTGGGCCATTCTGGAAGTGACTTGTGCGGATGGAATATGTAATTTTCGTTTTTCTCGGAAACGACTTAACCGATTTGCAATCGGATTGATTCATTTGAAAGCCAATAATAATATCTACAATTCCATACTGTTTTTGTCTACCTAGCACTCACAGTGCGGTATAGAATAGAATATAGAATATTTTTAGGTTGGGTCATTCTGGAAGTGACTTGTGCGGATGAAATATGTAATTTTCGTTTTTCTCGGAAACGACTTAATCGGGTTGCAATCGGATTGATTCATTTGAAAGCCAATATTAATATCTACAATTCCATACTGGTTATGTCTACCTAGCACTCACAGTTTCGCGATATAGAATAATTTTATGTTGGGTCATTCTGGAAGTGCCTTGTGCGGATGGAATATGTAATTTTCGTTTTTCTCGGAAACGACTTAACCGATTTGCAATCGGATTGATTCATTTGAAAGCCAATAATAATATCTACAATTCCATACTGGTTTTGTCTACCTAGCACTCACAGTTTCCGAGGTATAGAATATTTTTAGGTTGGGTCATTCTGGAAGTGACTTGTGCGGATGAAATATGTAATTTCCGATTTTCTCGGAAACGACTTAACCGGTTTGCAATCGGATTGATTCATTTGAAAGCCAATAATAATATCTACAATTCCATACTGGTTTTGTGTACCTAGCACTCACAGTTTCTGACATATAGAATATTTTTAGGTTGGGTCATTCTGGAAGTGACTTGTGCGGATGGAATATGTAATTTTCGTTCTTCTCGGAAACGACTTGACCGATTTGCAATCGGATTGATTCAGTTGAAAGCCAATAATAATAACTACAAGTCCATATTGGTAATGTCTACCTAGCACTTACAGTTTCCGAGATATAGAATAATTTTATGTTGGGCCATTCTGGAAGTGACTTGTGCGGATGAAATATCTAATTTTCGTTTTTCTCGGAAACGACTTAACCGATTTGCAATCGGATAGATTCATTTGAAAGCCAATAATAATATCTACAATTCCGTACTGATTTTGTCTACCTAGCACTTACAGTTTCCGAGATATAGAATATTTTTAGGTTGGGTCATTCTGGAAGTGACTTGTGCGGATTTAATATGTAATTTTCGTTCTTCTTGGAAACGACTTAACCGGTTTTCAATCGGATTGATTCATTTGAAAGCCAATAATAATATCTACAATTCCATACTGGTTTTGTCTACCTAGCACTCACAGTTTCCGAGATATAGAATATTTTTAGGTTGGGTCATTCTGGATGTGACTTGTGCTGATGGAATATGTAATTTTCGTTTTTCTCGGAAACGACTTAACCGATTTGCAATCGGATAGATTCATTTGAAAGCCAATAATAATATCTACAATTCCGTACTGATTTTGTCTACCTAGCACTCACAGTTTCCGAGATATAGAATATTTTTAGGTTGGGTCATTCTGGAAGTGACTTGTGCGGATGGAATATGTAATTTTCGTTTTTCTCGGAAACGACTTAACTGATTTGCAATCGGATTGATTCATTTG
The DNA here is from genome assembly GCF_963082655.1 of Stomoxys calcitrans. Lineage (NCBI taxonomy): Eukaryota > Metazoa > Arthropoda > Insecta > Diptera > Muscidae > Stomoxys > Stomoxys calcitrans. The sequence goes on along the minus strand of NC_081552.1, from coordinate 135,253,512 downwards.
AAAGCCAATATTAATATCTACAATTCCATACTGGTTTTGTCTACCTAGCACTCACTGTTTCCGAGGTATAGAATATTTTTAGGTTGGGTCATTCTGGAAGTGCCTTGTGCGGATGGAATATGTAATTTTCGTTTTTCTCGGAAACGACTTAACCGATTTTAAATAGGATTGATCTATTTGAAAGCTAATAACAATATCTACAATTCCATGACGGTTTTGTCTACATAGCACTCACAGTTTCCGAGATATAGAATAATTTTATGTTGGGTCATTCTGGAATGACTTGTGCGGATGAAATATATAATTTCTGTTTTTCTCGGAAACGACTTAACCGGTTTGCAATCGGATTGATTCATTTGAAAGCCAATAATAATATCTACAATTCCATACTGGTTTTGTCTACCTAGCAATCACAGTTTCCGAGGTATAGAATAATTTTATGTTGGGTCATTCTGGAAGTGACTTGTGCGGATGTAATATGTAATTTTCATTCTTCTCGGAAACGACTTAACCGATTTGCAATCGGATTGATTCAGTTGAAAGCCAATAATAATATCTACAATTCCATATTGGTTATGTCTACCTAGCACTCACAGTTTCCGAGATAAAGAATAATTTTATATTGGGCCATTCTGGAAGTGACTTGTGCGAATGGAATATCAAAATTTCGTTTTTCTCGGAAACGACTTAACCGACTTGCGATCGGATTGATTCATTTGAAAGCCAATAATAATATCTACAATTCCATACTGGTTTCGTCTACCTAGCACTCACAGTTTCCGAGACATAGAATAATTTTATGTTGGTTCATTCTGGCTTGTGACTTGTGCGGTTGGAATATGTAATTTTCGTTTTTCTCGGAAACGACTTAACCGATTTGCAATCGGACTGATTCGTTTGAAAGCCAATAATAATATCTACAATTCCATACGGTTTTGTCTACCTAGCACTCACAGTTTCGAGACCTAGAATAATTTTATGTTGGGTCATTCTGGAAGTGGCTTGTGCGGATGAAATATGTAATTTTCGTTTTTCTCGGAAAGGACTTAACCGATTTGCAATCGGACTGATTCATTTGAAAACCAATAATAATATCTACAATTCCATACTGGTTATGTCTACCTAGCACTCACAGTTCCCGAGATATAGAATATTTTTAGGTTGGGTCATTCTGGAAGTGACTTGTGCTGATTAAATATGTAATTTTCGTTTTTCTCGGAAACGACTTAACCGATTTGCAATCGGATTGATTCATTTGAAAGCCAATAATAATATCTACAATTCCATACTGGTTTTGTCTATGTAATTTGCATATGTAATTTTCGTTTTTCTCGGAAACGACGTAACCGATTTGCAATCGGACTGATTCATTTGAAAGCCAATAATAATATCTACAATTCCATACTGTTTTTGTCTACCTAGCACTCACAGTTTTCGAGGTATAGAATATTTTTAGGTTGGGTCATTCTGGAAGTGACTTGTGCGGATGAAATATGTAATTTCCGTTTTTCTCGGAAACGACTTAACCGGTTTGCAATCGGATTGATTCATTTGAAAGCCAATAATAATATCTACAATTCCATACTGGTTTTGTCTACCTAGCACTCACAGTTTCCGAGATATAGAATATTTTTAGGTTGGGTCATTCTGGAAGTGACTTGTGCGGATGTAATATGTAATTTTCGTTCTTCTCGGAAACGACTTAACCGATTTGCAATCGGATTGATTCAGTTGAAAGCGAATAATAATAACTACAAGTCCATATTGGTAATGTCTACCTAGCACTCACAGTTTCCGAGATAGAGAATAATTTTATGTTGGGCCATTCTGGAAGTGACTTGTGCGGCTGTAGTATGTAATTTTCGTTTTTCTCGGAAACGACTTAACCGATTTGCAATCGGATAGATTCATTTGAAAGCCAATAATAATATCTACAATTCCATACTGGTTTTGTCTACCTAGCAATCACAGTTTCCGAGGTATAGAATAATTTTAGGTTGGGTCATTCTGGAAGTGACTTGTGCGGATGTAATATGTAATTTTCATTCTTCTCGGAAACGACGTCGCCGATTTGCAATCGGATTGATTCATTTGAAAGAAAATAATAATATCTACAATTCCATATTGGTTATGTCTACCTAGCACTCACAGTTTCCGAGATATAGAATAATTTTATATTGGGCCATTCTGGAAGTGACTTGTGCGAATGGAATATCAAAATTTCGTTTTTCTCGGAAACGACTTAACCGACTTGCAATCGGATTGATTCATTTGAAAGCCAATAATAATACTTCAATTCCATACTGGTTTCGTCTACCTAGCACTCACAGTTTCCGAGACATAGAATAATTTTATGTTGGTTCATTCTGGCTTGTGACTTGTGCGGTTAGAATATGTAATTTTCGTTTTTCTCGGAAACGACTTAACCGATTTGCAATCGGACTGATTCGTTTGAAAGCCAATAATAATATCTACAATTCCATACGGTTTTGTCTACCTAGCACTCACAGTTTCGAGACCTAGAATAATTTTATGTTGGGTCATTCTGGAAGTGGCTTGTGCGGATGAAATATGTAATTTTCGTTTTTCTCGGAAAGGACTTAACCGATTTGCAATCGGACTGATTCATTTGAAAACCAATAATAATATCTACAATTCCATACTGGTTATGTCTACCTAGCACTCACAGTTCCCGAGATATAGAATATTTTTAGGTTGGGTCATTCTGGAAGTGACTTGTGCTGATTAAATATGTAATTTTCGTTTTTCTCGGAAACGACTTAACCGATTTGCAATCGGATTGATTCATTTGAAAGCCAATAATAATATCTACAATTCCATACTGGTTTTGTCTATGTAATTTGCATATGTAATTTTCGTTTTTCTCGGAAACGACGTAACCGATTTGCAATCGGACTGATTCATTTGAAAGCCAATAATAATATCTACAATTCCATACTGTTTTTGTCTACCTAGCACTCACAGTTTTCGAGGTATAGAATATTTTTAGGTTGGGTCATTCTGGAAGTGACTTGTGCGGATGAAATATGTAATTTCCGTTTTTCTCGGAAACGACTTAACCGGTTTGCAATCGGATTGATTCATTTGAAAGCCAATAATAATATCTACAATTCCATACTGGTTTTGTCTACCTAGCACTCACAGTTTCCGAGATATAGAATATTTTTAGGTTGGGTCATTCTGGAAGTGACTTGTGCGGATGTAATATGTAATTTTCGTTCTTCTCGGAAACGACTTAACCGATTTGCAATCGGATTGATTCAGTTGAAAGCGAATAATAATAACTACAAGTCCATATTGGTAATGTCTACCTAGCACTCACAGTTTCCGAGATAGAGAATAATTTTATGTTGGGCCATTCTGGAAGTGACTTGTGCGGCTGTAGTATGTAATTTTCGTTTTTCTCGGAAACGACTTAACCGATTTGCAATCGGATAGATTCATTTGAAAGCCAATAATAATATCTACAATTCCATACTGGTTTTGTCTACCTAGCAATCACAGTTTCCGAGGTATAGAATAATTTTAGGTTGGGTCATTCTGGAAGTGACTTGTGCGGATGTAATATGTAATTTTCATTCTTCTCGGAAACGACGTCGCCGATTTGCAATCGGATTGATTCATTTGAAAGAAAATAATAATATCTACAATTCCATATTGGTTATGTCTACCTAGCACTCACAGTTTCCGAGATATAGAATAATTTTATATTGGGCCATTCTGGAAGTGACTTGTGCGAATGGAATATCAAAATTTCGTTTTTCTCGGAAACGACTTAACCGACTTGCAATCGGATTGATTCATTTGAAAGCCAATAATAATACTTCAATTCCATACTGGTTTCGTCTACCTAGCACTCACAGTTTCCGAGACATAGAATAATTTTATGTTGGTTCATTCTGGCTTGTGACTTGTGCGGTTAGAATATGTAATTTTCGTTTTTCTCGGAAACGACTTAACCGATTTGCAATCGGACTGATTCGTTTGAAAGCCAATAATAATATCTACAATTCCATACGGTTTTGTCTACCTAGCACTCACAGTTTCGAGATATAGAATAATTTTATGTTGGGTCATTCTGGAAGTGGCTTGTGCGGTTGAACTATGTAATTTTCGTTTTTCTCGGAAACGACTTAACCGATTTGCAATCGGACTGATTCATTTGAAAGCCAATAATAATATCTACAATTCCATACTGGTTATGTCTACCTAGCACTCACAGTTCCCGAGATATAGAATATTTTTAGGTTGGGTCATTCTGGAAGTGACTTGTGCTGATTAAATATGTAATTTTCGTTTTTCTCGGAAACGACTTAACCGATTTGCAATCGGATTGATTCATTTGAAAGCCAATAATAATATCCACAATTCCATACTGGTTTTGTCTATGTAATTTGTATATGTAATTTTCGTTTTTCTCGGAAACGACGTAACCGATTTGCAATCGGACTGATTCATTTGAAAGCCAATAATAATATCTACAATTCCATACTGGTAATGTCTACCTAGCACTCACAGTTTCGCGATATAGAATAATTTTATGTTGGGTCATTCTGGAAGTGACTTGTGCGGATGGAATATGTAATTTTCGTTTTTCTCGGAAACGACTTAACCGATTTGCAATCGGATTGATTCATTTGAAAGCCAATTTTCGAGTTATAGAATAATTTTATGTTGGGTCATTCTGGAAGTGACCGATTTGCAATCGGATTGATTCATTTGAAAGTCAATAATAATATCTACAATTCCATACTGGTTTTGTCTACCTAGCACTCACAGTTTCCGAGGTATAGAATAATTTTATATTGGGCCATTCTGGAAGTGACTTGTGCGGATGGAATATGTAATTTTCGTTTTTCTCGGAAAAAACTTAACCGATTTGCAATCGGATTGATTCATTTGAAAGCCAATAATAATATCTACAATTCCATACAGGTTATGTCTACCTAGCACTCACAGTTTCCGAGATATAGAATAATTTTATATTGGGCCATTCTGGAAGTGACTTGTGCGGATGGAATATGTAATTTTCGTTTTTCTCGGAAACGACTTAACCTATTTGCAATCGGATTGATTCATTTGAAAGCCAATAATAATATCTACAATTCCATACTGTTTTTGTCTACCTAGCACTCACAGTGCGGTATAGAATAGAATATAGAATATTTTTAGGTTGGGTCATTCTGGAAGTGACTTGTGCGGATGAAATATGTAATTTTCGTTTTTCTCGGAAACGACTTAATCGGTTTGCAATCGGATTGATTCATTTGAAAGCCAATATTAATATCTACAATTCCATACTGGTTTTGTCTACCTAGCACTCACAGTTTCCGAGATATAGAATATTTTTAGGATGGGTCATTCTGGAAGTGACTTGTGCGGATGTAATATGTAATTTTCGTTCTTCTCGGAAACGACTTAACCGATTTGCAATCGGACTGATTCATTTGAAAGCCAATAATAATATCTACAATTCCATACGGGTTATGTCTACCTAGCACTCACAGTTTCGCGATATAGAATAATTTTATGTTGGGTCATTCTGGAAGTGACTTGTGCGGATGGAATATGTAATTTTCGTTTTTCTCGGAAACGACTTAACCGATTTGCAATCGGATTGGTTCATTTGAAAGCCAATATTAATATCTACAATGCCATACTGGTTTTGTCTACCTAGCACTCACAGTTTCCGAGGTATAGAATATTTTTAGGTTGGGTCATTCTGGAAGTGCCTTGTGCGGATGGAATATGTAATTTTCGTTTTTCTCGGAAACGACTTAACCGATTTGCAATCGGATTGATTCAGTTGAAAGCCAATAATAATATCTACAATTCCATGACGGTTTTGTCTACATAGCACTCACAGTTTCCGAGATATAGAATAATTGTATGTTGGGTCATTCTGGAAGTGACTTGTGCGAATGGAATATCAAAATTTCGTTTTTCTCGGAAACGACTTAACCGACTTGCGATCAGATTGATTCATTTGAAAGCCAATAATAATATCTACAATTCCATACTGGTTTCGTCTACCTAGCACTCACAGTTTCCGAGACATAGAATAATTTTTTGGTTCATTCTGGCTTGTGACTTGTGCGGTTGGAATATGTAATTTTCGTTTTTCTCGGAAACGACTTAACCGATTTGCAATCGGACTGATTCGTTTGAAAGCCAATAAAAATATCTACAATTCCATACGGTTTTGTCTACCTAGCACTCACAGTTATGAGATATAGAATAATTTTATGTTGGGTCATTCTGGAAGTGGCTTGTGCGTATGAAATATGTAATTTTCGTTTTTCTCGGAAACGACTTAACCGATTTGCAATCGGACTGATTCATTTGAAAGCCAATAATAATATCTACAATTCCATACTGGTTATGTCTACCTAGCACTCACAGTTCCCGAGATATAGAATATTTTTAGGTTGGGTCATTCTGGAAGTGACTTGTGCTGATTAAATATGTAATTTTCGTTTTTCTCGGAAACGACTTAACCGATTTGCAATCGGATTGATTCATTTGAAAGCCAATAATAATATCTACAATTCCATACTGGTTTTGTCTATGTAATTTGCATATGTAATTTTCGTTTTTCTCGGAAACGACGTTACCGATTTGCAATCGGACTGATTCATTTTGTCTACCTAGCACTCACAGTTTCCGAGATATAGAATATTTTTAGGATGGGTCATTCTGGAAGTGACTTGTGCGGATGTAATATGTAATTTTCGTTCTTCTCGGAAACGACTTAACCGATTTGCAATCGGACTGATTCATTTGAAAGCCAATAATAATATCTACAATTCCATACGGGTTATGTCTACCTAGCACTCACAGTTTCGCGATATAGAATAATTTTATGTTGGGTCATTCTGGAAGTGACTTGTGCGGATGGAATATGTAATTTTCGTTTTTCTCGGAAACGACTTAACCGATTTGCAATCGGATTGATTCATTTGAAAGCCAATTTTCGAGTTATAGAATAATTTTATGTTGGGTCATTCTGGAAGTGACCGATTTGCAATCGGATTGATTCATTTGAAAGTCAATAATAATATCTACAATTCCATACTGGTTTTGTCTACCTAGCACTCACAGTTTCCGAGGTATAGAATAATTTTATATTGGGCCATTCTGGAAGTGACTTGTGCGGATGGAATATGTAATTTTCGTTTTTCTCGGAAAAAACTTAACCGATTTGCAATCGGATTGATTCATTTGAAAGCCAATAATAATATCTACAATTCCATACAGGTTATGTCTACCTAGCACTCACAGTTTCCGAGATATAGAATAATTTTATATTGGGCCATTCTGGAAGTGGCTTGTGCGGATGAAATATGTAATTTTCGTTTTTCTCGGAAAGGACTTAACCGATTTGCAATCGGACTGATTCATTTGAAAACCAATAATAATATCTACAATTCCATACTGTTTTTGTCTACCTAGCACTCACAGTTTCCGAGACATAGAATAATTTTATGTTGGTTCATTCTGGCTTGTGACTTGTGCGGTTGGAATATGTAATTTTCGTTTTTCTCGGAAACGACTTAACCGATTTGCAATCGGACTGATTCGTTTGAAAGCCAATAATAATATCTACAATTCCATACGGTTTTGTCTACCTAGCACTCACAGTTTCGAGATATAGAATAATTTTATGTTGGGTCATTCTGGAAGTGGCTTGTGCGGATGAAATATGTAATTTTCGTTTTTCTCGGAAAGGACTTAACCGATTTGCAATCGGACTGATTCATTTGAAAACCAATAATAATATCTACAATTCCATACTGGTTATGTCTACCTAGCACTCACAGTTCCCGAGATATAGAATATTTTTAGGTTGGGTCATTCTGGAAGTGACTTGTGCTGATTAAATATGTAATTTTCGTTTTTCTCGGAAACGACTTAACCGATTTGCAATCGGATTGATTCATTTGAAAGCCAATAATAATATCTACAATTCCATACTGGTTTTGTCTATGTAATTTGCATATGTAATTTTCGTTTTTCTCGGAAACGACGTAACCGATTTGCAATCGGACTGATTCATTTGAAAGCCAATAATAATATCTACAATTCCATACTGTTTTTGTCTACCTAGCACTCACAGTTTCCGAGGTATAGAATATTTTTAGGTTGGGTCATTCTGGAAGTGACTTGTGCGGATGAAATATGTAATTTCCGTTTTTCTCGGAAACGACTTAATTTTCATTCTTCTCGGAAACGACTTAACCGATTTGCAATCGGATTGATTCATTTGAAAGAAAATAATAATATCTACAATTCCATATTGGTAATGTCTACCTAGCACTCACAGTTTCCGAGATATATAATAATTTTATATTGGGCCATTCTGGAAGTGACTTGTGCGAATGGAATATCAAAATTTCGTTTTTCTCGGAAACGACTTAACCGACTTGCAATCGGATTGATTCATTTGAAAGCCAATAATAATATCTACAATTCCATACTGGTTTCGTCTACCTAGCACTCACAGTTTCCGAGACATAGAATAATTTTATGTTGGTTCATTCTGGCTTGTGACTTGTGCGGTTGGAATATGTAATTTTCGTTTTTCTCGGAAACGACGTAACCGATTTGCAATCGGACTGATTCATTTGAAAGCCAATAATAATATCTACAATTCCATACTGGTTATGTCTACCTAGCACTCACAGTTTCGCGATATAGAATAATTTTATGTTGGGTCATTCTGGAAGTGACTTGTGCGGATGGAATATGTAATTTTCGTTTTTCTCGGAAACGACTTAACCGATTTGCAATCGGATTGATTCATTTGAAAGCCAATTTTCGAGTTATAGAATAATTTTATGTTGGGTCATTCTGGAAGTGACCGATTTGCAATCGGATTGATTCATTTGAAAGTCAATAATAATATCTACAATTCCATACTGGTTTTGTCTACCTAGCACTCACAGTTTCCGAGGTATAGAATAATTTTATATTGGGCCATTCTGGAAGTGACTTGTGCGGATGGAATATGTAATTTTCGTTTTTCTCGGAAAAAACTTAACCGATTTACAATCGGATTGATTCATTTGAAAGCCAATAATAATATCTACAATTCCATATTGTTGGTCTACCTAGCACTCACAGTTTCCGAGATATAGAATAATTTTATATTGGGCCATTCTGGAAGTGACTTGTGCGGATGGAATATGTAATTTTCGTTTTTCTCGGAAACGACTTAACCGATTTGCAATCGGATTGATTCATTTGAAAGCCAATAATAATATCTACAATTCCATACTGTTTTTGTCTACCTAGCACTCACAGTGCGGTATAGAATAGAATATAGAATATTTTTAGGTTGGGTCATTCTGGAAGTGACTTGTGCGGATGAAATATGTAATTTTCGTTTTTCTCGGAAACGACTTAATCGGGTTGCAATCGGATTGATTCATTTGAAAGCCAATATTAATATCTACAATTCCATACTGGTTATGTCTACCTAGCACTCACAGTTTCGCGATATAGAATAATTTTATGTTGGGTCATTCTGGAAGTGCCTTGTGCGGATGGAATATGTAATTTTCGTTTTTCTCGGAAACGACTTAACCGATTTGCAATCGGATTGATTAATTTGAAAGCCAATAATAATATCTACAATTCCATACTGGTTTTGTCTACCTAGCACTCACAGTTTCCGAGGTATAGAATATTTTTAGGTTGGGTCATTCTGGAAGTGACTTGTGCGGATGAAATATGTAATTTCCGATTTTCTCGGAAACGACTTAACCGGTTTGCAATCGGATAGATTCATTTGAAAGCCAATAATAATATCTACAATTCCATACTGGTTTTGTGTACCTAGCACTCACAGTTTCTGACATATAGAATATTTTTAGGTTGGGTCATTCTGGAAGTGACTTGTGCGGATGGAATATGTAATTTTCGTTCTTCTCGGAAACGACTTGACCGATTTGCAATCGGATTGATTCAGTTGAAAGCCAATAATAATAACTACAAGTCCATATTGGTAATGTCTACCTAGCACTTACAGTTTCCGAGATATAGAATAATTTTATGTTGGGCCATTCTGGAAGTGACTTGTGCGGATGAAATATCTAATTTTCGTTTTTCTCGGAAACGACTTAACCGATTTGCAATCGGATAGATTCATTTGAAAGCCAATAATAATATCTACAATTCCGTACTGATTTTGTCTACCTAGCACTTACAGTTTCCGAGATATAGAATATTTTTAGGTTGGGTCATTCTGGAAGTGACTTGTGCGGATTTAATATGTAATTTTCGTTCTTCTTGGAAACGACTTAACCGGTTTTCAATCGGATTGATTCATTTGAAAGCCAATAATAATATCTACAATTCCATACTGGTTTTGTCTACCTAGCACTCACAGTTTCCGAGATATAGAATATTTTTAGGTTGGGTCATTCTGGATGTGACTTGTGCTGATGGAATATGTAATTTTCGTTTTTCTCGGAAACGACTTAACCGATTTGCAATCGGATAGATTCATTTGAAAGCCAATAATAATATCTACAATTCCGTACTGATTTTGTCTGCCTAGCACTCACAGTTTCCGAGATATAGAATATTTTTAGGTTGGGTCATTCTGGAAGTGACTTGTGCGGATGGAATATGTAATTTTCGTTTTTCTCGGAAACGACTTAACTGATTTGCAATCGGATTGATTCATTTGAAAGCCAATATTAATATCTACAATTCCATACTGGTTTTGTCTACCTAGCACTCACAGTTTCCGAGGTATAGAATATTTTTAGGTTGGGTCATTCTGGAAGTGCCTTGTGCGGATGGAATATGTAATTTTCGTTTTTCTCGGAAACGACTTAACCGATTTTAAATAGGATTGATCTATTTGAAAGCCAATAACAATATCTACAATTCCATGACGGTTTTGTCTACATAGCACTCACAGTTTCCGAGATATAGAATAATTTTATGTTGGGTCATTCTGGAATGACTTGTGCGGATGAAATATATAATTTCTGTTTTTCTCGGAAACGACTTAACCGGTTTGCAATCGGATTGATTCATTTGAAAGCCAATAATAATATCTACAAGTAGTAGTAGTAGTAGTAGTAGTATTTATTTTCATAATTCTTTATGTATACAATGTGTGGTAAGATTTTGTACAATATATAAATAAATACTTAATATTAATCTCTAAGACATGACATATTGTCGTTAGTCTGCATATGGGGTTTTGCTATTGTTATACATATATATACAGATAATATTCAGTTTAATAGTTGAATTCATTTATCAGATTTAGCCTGTATCTCATAGCCATTTTGGTGTATTTTGCAAGCCGTATCCATTCTACAACTGCGCCATCAAGAAGACTTATTACTTCGTTTTCTGTTAATATTTCCTTGTTAAAATATATTTTCCTAATTTCTTTTAACACCGGGCACCGGCCTATGAAGTGTTCCACGTTTTCTATCTCCATTGTGTTGCAGAGCGAACATATTTCGGATCCATTGTTCCTGTATATATTACCATTTAGAATCGTTGTTTCTGTTCTGATCTGTAGTATGCATCTTATGTCTTCGATCTTATATGATGTTTTTAAATAGTTTGCTCCTTGCATAGGATCTAAATTTCTGTATATCCTACTTGTGCTCTGCTTTCTCGACATATATATATTATAATTCTTTACTCTTAGTGCTTGTAGCAGTTTAGTTCCGTTTTCTTTCCAAGTTGTTTTGTTCAGATTGTTTATTGACCACTCAATATCATGTTCCGCTCCCATTTCATTTAGGCGTTTTACCCAGGATAATTTGTTCTGCAGTATTTTCTTTGAAAGAAGAAATGGTAGACGAGATTCGTCGTACTCAAATAGAGTTTTAAACACATATCTTATGTTTAAATCTAGTGTAAATATATGTCCATTTTCGATGGAAGTTTCTAGCATTATGGCGTATGTTGGTATGCAATCTGGGAGATTAAGCATTCTCTTGATGAAATATGTCTGCAGCTTGTCAACTTCCTCAAAGTGTTTGTAACCCCATACTTGCGCAGCGTATGATTGTATTGATCTGCTAACGGCTAGAAAGAGTTTCCACTTAGATTGAAGTGGTACATCCTGTTTTTTTAGAAAGTCGTTCCATGTGCTATTTATACTAGTTTTTGCTGCTTGATTCCTTTTTTCAACATGCTTGCTAAAGCTCATGGATGGTGTTAATGTTACTCCTAGATAACAATATTCCGATGTTATCGTCACAGGATTCGATTTAAATGTCCAGTTTTCATTTCTGGCTATTCTCCCACCTTTTCTAAATACCATAATTTTTGATTTATTTAAATTTACTTCGACTGTCCATAGTTTACAATACTCTTCCAAGTTGTAGATCATTTGTTGTAGCACATTTGGTTCATCGGCTAGTATTACGATGTCATCGGCATATAGAAGTAATCTTACATTTAATCCATTTAGGTTAACTCCGCCTTCTAGAGTGTCATGCAGGTCATTTAGGTACAGAGCAAATAATAGCGGTGAGAGTAGGCATCCTTGTTTGACACCTGACGAAGTATTGAAGTATTCCGACAATTCATTTCCGGTCCACACTGCTGATGTTGTGTCTTTATAAACGTTTTCGATAAATCTTACAGCTTTCGTTGACATGCCTATCGATTGCAGTTTGAATATGAGCGCTTTCCTTGAAATGTTATCGAACGCCGCCTTAAAGTCAACGAAAAAAGCATACGTTTTCTTTTTTTGGCTGAAATTCAAATGTACGATTGAGGATAGGTTATAAATATTGTCAGACGTGCTATAATTTTTGCGAAAACCTGCTTGATACTCATTTAGTATCTTATGTTTCTCCGACCATAGTGACAGTCTTTCATTAAGTATGCCCATCATTATTTTTGCAATACAATTCATAAATGCAATACCTCTATAGTTGCACGACAAGGTTCTATCCCCCTTTTTGAAAATTGGATAAATGATAGTCCTGAGTAATGATTCATCAACACAACCGGAGTCGTACAAGGTATTGAACGTATTCACAATTTCTGCCAATAGATCATTTGGTGCATTTTTAAAAAATTCGTATGGCACTCTATCCTCGCCAGGAGCCTTATGGTCTTTTGTTTTACTCAAAACTTTTTTGACTTCCGACAGTGTTATTGGCGTGTCCAGCTCGTGATAAAATTGCAAATTGTGTGCATATTGGATGTCTGATTGCTCTTGGTGAGGATTTAATAGATTTTTGAAGTGCGTTTGTAGATCTTCTGCAGAAGATTTAATTTCTTGATAGTAGTTCGTGTTTCTTATTTCTTTGGCAATTTTCCACCACTCTTTGCTATTTTGCACTCTTTCTAGGTTGCTTTCTATGATTTTATAGTAAGAGTCTTTAGCTTTTTGACAGATTTCCTTATATTTTTGCCTTTGATCCCGATACTCCAGTCTATTTTCCTCGCTACTGTTGGCCCTGTATTTCTTGAGTGTGGCCTGAACAAGTATTCTTGTTTTATGGCACGTTATATTAAACCATTTTTGTTTTGGAGTGAATTCTTGGCTTTTTACACTTACATCATAGTGAGCCTCTTTTATTATCTTTACTATGTCTCCGCAGGTAAACGATATTGTTGTTTGTTTTCTATCTTGTAAAACTGATGATACTTTGGATTGGTATTTTGCTAAACCTTTGGGGTTCCAATGCAATTTAGGTAAAAGTTTTGATTTGTTCTCTTTTGTAAGCATTTTCAGAGTCAGAATTATTGGAAAGTGGTCTGACCACATTTTATCATCTACATTAAATTTTTCTACAAATTTCAAAAGATCTTGACTGACGGCACATATATCGTTAACTGATTCGCCAACGCCACTAACAAACGTAAACTCTCCATTTTCATCACCCGCCGTCATACCGTTGATAACAAACAATCCAGAGTCATAGCACAGGTCCAAAAACTGTCTTCCTCTGTTATTTATAATAATATCCTTGGACTTTCTTTTCTCAAAACCTGCCGAAAATTCTTCTTTATATACCTCATCTAGGAGTATCTGCATGTTCCCAATTCTGACGTTAAGATCTCCAATGACTATTGGATTTACAACTTCACTGTGCCGGGTTACATTTTTTACGATTTCGTATGTTTCTTCCCACATTGCTGATCTCATATAGATAGGTATAATAGTGAATGCCGTGTTTTGAGTTTTTATGCAAATAACACACATATTCTCTATAGTTTGGAATGTACTATTGAAACCCTTTATCCGCAAATCCTTTTTGATTCCCAGAAAATATCCTCCTATACCTCTTCCGTAATTACTTTGTCTCGTAGCTGGTATCCATTTCTGCTCAAACTCTCCGAAGTAAATTTTAAAGCGTTCAAAGCTATCAGCGCAGACATGGGTTTCTTGTAAAGCAACGATATCCATAGTTTTTATATAGGCAAAGAAATCTGCAAATAGAACCTTGTTTGCTAGGCCATGTATGTTATAAGACAATATTTTTATGTTTATAGGATAACTTATATCTAAGTCTTTAAAGGTACACACATTGTTTCTTATTAGTTTTTTTGATTCGATTTTTGAAGCAATTGGTGATAGTTTAAACTCACGTCTTCGATGATTTCTCCATATAGTTCTTTCAGTATATCTGCTGCTTTCTTATCTCCACTGACAAGTATTTTGTTGCTATTCCACGACATCCATTGCGTACCAATCTTAATAGACGAATTTTTTACCATCACTCTGTGAGTTTTGCTTTTCAATAAAATGTCAGTTTTCAATTGCATCATAACTTTTCGATCGACCTGTTGATTTTCATTTAGATCCCTTTCAATTTTTACAGTTGATCCTGCCAGTTTCACAGTGTTTTTGAGTATTAATTCAGCCATTTCTTGATTTTGCATCTCGGCTACAACTGATATTTTGCTGTTAGAAGCCGTGTGTATTACCCTAGCAGTGGTCACTAGTACATTGGGTAATTTTAGTACATTCTTGCATATATTCTGAACAGAATTAATGGGGGTACCTTCTTTAACTAGACCCCTAAATATAACATTTTTGCGTCTTCCATGGTCAACTAATCTTCTTATTTGTTGTTGATCTTTTTCTCTTTCTAATTTAAGCTGATTTATTTCCTCCTTCAATTTCAGATTTTCGTTTTTTAGACTCTCAACTTTAATGTCAATATCTGTTATGTGTTGTTTAAGATCTTCAACATCAGTTTTTGTACAAAGAGTTTTGATCTTTTCATCCATAACTGCTTCCATAGATTTTTGCATCATAATCATTAATTCATTTACCTCAATATTTCCTACAAGGGCAGTCCTTTTAAAAGCAGTTGCTTCCTCTGGCGATGTTTCCCGTAGTGTTCTCTTCGGGGTATTCATTTTGTTTTGTTTTATAACGTATTTTTTTCGAATGTTACAAAAAAAATTGGTACTTTAGTTTAAGAAGGCCGTCTTAACGTGTGAGCCTGGTTTTAGAAATATTTTGATGTGTGAACGCTCTATATTGGTTAATGTTGTGTAGTCTCGGCCTCTACCTTTTACTGACAGATGTTTCACGTGGCGGCTAGATCAGCTGTAGTTGTTTTGATTCTGACCTGGTAGACTTTTCTTAGCAGCAACCGGTTAACATATTTCCAATAATTTCCAATGTTTTTTGTGGTATTATTAAGATTTCAATTGGATATTTTTGAAAAAAGTGGTTGAATTTGTTACCAAGGCTGCTCCCTTCACCTTCAGAGCCTCAGCAATCAACGATCCATCAATACAAATGCAAGCTGATACTATAACGGCGTGAAATCCAACAATTACTTAGAAATTTGTATGAGCGGTATGTAAGCACGTATGTATAACTTAACAGCGTATCTAATATCTACAATTCCATACTGGTTTTGTCTACCTAGCAATCACAGTTTCCGAGGTATAGAATAATTTTATGTTGGGTCATTCTGGAAGTGACTTGTGCGGATGTAATATGTAATTTTCATTCTTCTCGGAAACGACTTAACCGATTTGCAATCGGATTGATTCAGTTGAAAGCCAATAATAATATCTACAATTCCATATTGGTTATGTCTACCTAGCACTCACAGTTTCCGAGATATAGAATAATTTTATATTGGGCCATTCTGGAAGTGACTTGTGCGAATGGAATATCAAAATTTCGTTTTTCTCGGAAACGACTTAACCGACTTGCGATCGGATTGATTCATTTGAAAGCCAATAATAATATCTACAATTCCATACTGGTTTCGTCTACCTAGCACTCACAGTTTCCGAGACATAGAATAATTTTATGTTGGTTCATTCTGGCTTGTGACTTGTGCGGTTGGAATATGTAATTTTCGTTTTTCTCGGAAACGACTTAACCGATTTGCAATCGGACTGATTCGTTTGAAAGCCAATAATAATATCTACAATTCCATACGGTTTTGTCTACCTAGCACTCACAGTTTCGAGATATAGAATAATTTTATGTTGGGTCATTCTGGAAGTGGCTTGTGCGGATGAAATATGTAATTTTCGTTTTTCTCGGAAAGGACTTAACCGATTTGCAATCGGACTGATTCATTTGAAAACCAATAATAATATCTACAATTCCATACTGGTTATGTCTACCTAGCACTCACAGTTCCCGAGATATAGAATATTTTTAGGTTGGGTCATTCTGGAAGTGACTTGTGCTGATTAAATATGTAATTTTCGTTTTTCTCGGAAACGACTTAACCGATTTGCAATCGGATTGATTCATTTGAAAGCCAATAATAATATCTACAATTCCATACTGGTTTTGTCTATGTAATTTGCATATGTAATTTTCGTTTTTCTCGGAAACGACGTAACCGATTTGCAATCGGACTGATTCATTTGAAAGCCAATAATAATATCTACAATTCCATACTGTTTTTGTCTACCTAGCACTCACAGTTTCCGAGGTATAGAATATTTTTAGGTTGGGTCATTCTGGAAGTGACTTGTGCGGATGAAATATGTAATTTCCGTTTTTCTCGGAAACGACTTAACCGGTTTGCAATCGGATTGATTCATTTGAAAGCCAATAATAATATCTACAATTCCATACTGGTTTTGTCTACCTAGCACTCACAGTTTCCGAGATATAGAATATTTTTAGGTTGGGTCATTCTGGAAGTGACTTGTGCGGATGTAATATGTAATTTTCGTTCTTCTCGGAAACGACTTAACCGATTTGCAATCGGATTGATTCAGTTGAAAGCGAATAATAATAACTACAAGTCCATATTGGTAATGTCTACCTAGCACTCACAGTTTCCGAGATAGAGAATAATTTTATGTTGGGCCATTCTGGAAGTGACTTGTGCGGCTGTAGTATGTAATTTTCGTTTTTCTCGGAAACGACTTAACCGATTTGCAATCGGATAGATTCATTTGAAAGCCAATAATAATATCTACAATTCCATACTGGTTTTGTCTACCTAGCAATCACAGTTTCCGAGGTATAGAATAATTTTAGGTTGGGTCATTCTGGAAGTGACTTGTGCGGATGTAATATGTAATTTTCATTCTTCTCGGAAACGACGTCACCGATTTGCAATCGGATTGATTCATTTGAAAGAAAATAATAATATCTACAATTCCATATTGGTTATGTCTACCTAGCACTCACAGTTTCCGAGATATAGAATAATTTTATATTGGGCCATTCTGGAAGTGACTTGTGCGAATGGAATATCAAAATTTCGTTTTTCTCGGAAACGACTTAACCGACTTGCAATCGGATTGATTCATTTGAAAGCCAATAATAATACTTCAATTCCATACTGGTTTCGTCTACCTAGCACTCACAGTTTCCGAGACATAGAATAATTTTATGTTGGTTCATTCTGGCTTGTGACTTGTGCGGTTGGAATATGTAATTTTCGTTTTTCTCGGAAACGACTTAACCGATTTGCAATCGGACTGATTCGTTTGAAAGCCAATAATAATATCTACAATTCCATACGGTTTTGTCTACCTAGCACTCACAGTTTCGAGATATAGAATAATTTTATGTTGGGTCATTCTGGAAGTGGCTTGTGCGGTTGAACTATGTAATTTTAGTTTTTCTCGGAAACGACTTAACCGATTTGCAATCGGACTGATTCATTTGAAAGCCAATAATAATATCTACAATTCCATACTGGTTATGTCTACCTAGCACTCACAGTTCCCGAGATATAGAATATTTTTAGGTTGGGTCATTCTGGAAGTGACTTGTGCTGATTAAATATGTAATTTTCGTTTTTCTCGGAAACGACTTAACCGATTTGCAATCGGATTGATTCATTTGAAAGCCAATAATAATATCCACAATTCCATACTGGTTTTGTCTATGTAATTTGTATATGTAATTTTCGTTTTTCTCGGAAACGACGTAACCGATTTGCAATCGGACTGATTCATTTGAAAGCCAATAATAATATCTACAATTCCATACTGGTAATGTCTACCTAGCACTCACAGTTTCGCGATATAGAATAATTTTATGTTGGGTCATTCTGGAAGTGACTTGTGCGGATGGAATATGTAATTTTCGTTTTTCTCGGAAACGACTTAACCGATTTGCAATCGGATTGATTCATTTGAAAGCCAATTTTCGAGTTATAGAATAATTTTATGTTGGGTCATTCTGGAAGTGACCGATTTGCAATCGGATTGATTCATTTGAAAGTCAATAATAATATCTACAATTCCATACTGGTTTTGTCTACCTAGCACTCACAGTTTCCGAGGTATAGAATAATTTTATATTGGGCCATTCTGGAAGTGACTTGTGCGGATGGAATATGTAATTTTCGTTTTTCTCGGAAAAAACTTAACCGATTTGCAATCGGATTGATTCATTTGAAAGCCAATAATAATATCTACAATTCCATACAGGTTATGTCTACCTAGCACTCACAGTTTCCGAGATATAGAATAATTTTATATTGGGCCATTCTGGAAGTGACTTGTGCGGATGGAATATGTAATTTTCGTTTTTCTCGGAAACGACTTAACCGATTTGCAATCGGATTGATTCATTTGAAAGCCAATAATAATATCTACAATTCCATACTGTTTTTGTCTACCTAGCACTCACAGTGCGGTATAGAATAGAATATAGACTATTTTTAGGTTGGGTCATTCTGGAAGTGACTTGTGCGGATGAAATATGTAATTTTCGTTTTTCTCGGAAACGACTTAATCGGTTTGCAATCGGATTGATTCATTTGAAAGCCAATATTAATATCTACAATTCCATACTGGTTTTGTCTACCTAGCACTCACAGTTTCCGAGATATAGAATATTTTTAGGATGGGTCATTCTGGAAGTGACTTGTGCGGATGTAATATGTAATTTTCGTTCTTCTCGGAAACGACTTAACCGATTTGCAATCGGACTGATTCATTTGAAAGCCAATAATAATATCTACAATTCCATACGGGTTATGTCTACCTAGCACTCACAGTTTCGCGATATAGAATAATTTTATGTTGGGTCATTCTGGAAGTGACTTGTGCGGATGGAATATGTAATTTTCGTTTTTCTCGGAAACGACTTAACCGATTTGCAATCGGATTGGTTCATTTGAAAGCCAATATTAATATCTACAATTCCATGACTGGTTTTGTCTACCTAGCACTCACAGTTTCCGAGGTATAGAATATTTTTAGGTTGGGTCATTCTGGAAGTGCCTTGTGCGGATGGAATATGTAATTTTCGTTTTTCTCGGAAACGACTTAACCGATTTGAAATAGGATTGATCTATTTGAAAGCCAATAACAATATCTACAATTCCATGACGGTTTTGTCTACATAGCACTCACAGTTTCCGAGATATAGAATAATTGTATGTTGGGTCATTCTGGAATGACTTGTGCGGATGAAATATATAATTTTCGTTTTTCTCGGAAACGACTTAACCGGTTTGCAATCGGATTGATTCATTTGAAAGCCAATAATAATATCTACAATTCCATACTGGTTTTGTCTACCTAGCAATCACAGTTTCCGAGGTATAGAATAATTTTAGGTTGGGTCATTCTGGAAGTGACTTGTGCGGATGTAATATGTAATTTTCATTCTTCTCGGAAACGACTTAACCGATTTGCAATCGGATTGATTCAGTTGAAAGCCAATAATAATATCTACAATTCCATATTGGTTATGTCTACCTAGCACTCACAGTTTCCGAGATATAGAATAATTTTATATTGGGCCATTCTGGAAGTGACTTGTGCGAATGGAATATCAAAATTTCGTTTTTCTCGGAAACGACTTAACCGACTTGCGATCAGATTGATTCATTTGAAAGCCAATAATAATATCTACAATTCCATACTGGTTTCGTCTACCTAGCACTCACAGTTTCCGAGACATAGAATAATTTTATGTTGGTTCATTCTGGCTTGTGACTTGTGCGGTTGGAATATGTAATTTTCGTTTTTCTCGGAAACGACTTAACCGATTTGCAATCGGACTGATTCGTTTGAAAGCCAATAAAAATATCTACAATTCCATACGGTTTTGTCTACCTAGCACTCACAGTTATGAGATATAGAATAATTTTATGTTGGGTCATTCTGGAAGTGGCTTGTGCGTATGAAATATGTAATTTTCGTTTTTCTCGGAAACGACTTAACCGATTTGCAATCGGATTGATTCATTTGAAAGCCAATTTTCGAGTTATAGAATAATTTTATGTTGGGTCATTCTGGAAGTGACCGATTTGCAATCGGATTGATTCATTTGAAAGTCAATAATAATATCTACAATTCCATACTGGTTTTGTCTACCTAGCACTCACAGTTTCCGAGGTATAGAATAATTTTATATTGGGCCATTCTGGAAGTGACTTGTGCGGATGGAATATGTAATTTTCGTTTTTCTCGGAAAAAACTTAACCGATTTGCAATCGGATTGATTCATTTGAAAGCCAATAATAATATCTACAATTCCATACAGGTTATGTCTACCTAGCACTCACAGTTTCCGAGATATAGAATAATTTTATATTGGGCCATTCTGGAAGTGACTTGTGCGGATGGAATATGTAATTTTCGTTTTTCTCGGAAACGACTTAACCGATTTGCAATCGGATTGATTCATTTGAAAGCCAATAATAATATCTACAATTCCATACTGTTTTTGTCTACCTAGCACTCACAGTGCGGTATAGAATAGAATATAGAATATTTTTAGGTTGGGTCATTCTGGAAGTGACTTGTGCGGATGAAATATGTAATTTTCGTTTTTCTCGGAAACGACTTAATCGGTTTGCAATCGGATTGATTCATTTGAAAGCCAATATTAATATCTACAATTCCATACTGGTTTTGTCTACCTAGCACTCACAGTTTCCGAGATATAGAATATTTTTAGGATGGGTCATTCTGGAAGTGACTTGTGCGGATGTAATATGTAATTTTCGTTCTTCTCGGAAACGACTTAACCGATTTGCAATCGGACTGATTCATTTGAAAGCCAATAATAATATCTACAATTCCATACGGGTTATGTCTACCTAGCACTCACAGTTTCGCGATATAGAATAATTTTATGTTGGGTCATTCTGGAAGTGACTTGTGCGGATGGAATATGTAATTTTCGTTTTTCTCGGAAACGACTTAACCGATTTGCAATCGGATTGGTTCATTTGAAAGCCAATATTAATATCTACAATGCCATACTGGTTTTGTCTACCTAGCACTCACAGTTTCCGAGGTATAGAATATTTTTAGGTTGGGTCATTCTGGAAGTGCCTTGTGCGGATGGAATATGTAATTTTCGTTTTTCTCGGAAACGACTTAACCGATTTGAAATAGGATTGATCTATTTGAAAGCCAATAACAATATCTACAATTCCATGACGGTTTTGTCTACATAGCACTCACAGTTTCCGAGATATAGAATAATTGTATGTTGGGTCATTCTGGAATGACTTGTGCGGATGAAATATATAATTTTCGTTTTTCTCGGAAACGACTTAACCGGTTTGCAATCGGATTGATTCATTTGAAAGCCAATAATAATATCTACAATTCCATACTGGTTTTGTCTACCTAGCAATCACAGTTTCCGAGGTATAGAATAATTTTAGGTTGGGTCATTCTGGAAGTGACTTGTGCGGATGTAATATGTAATTTTCATTCTTCTCGGAAACGACTTAACCGATTTGCAATCGGATTGATTCAGTTGAAAGCCAATAATAATATCTACAATTCCATATTGGTTATGTCTACCTAGCACTCACAGTTTCCGAGATATAGAATAATTTTATATTGGGCCATTCTGGAAGTGACTTGTGCGAATGGAATATCAAAATTTCGTTTTTCTCGGAAACGACTTAACCGACTTGCGATCAGATTGATTCATTTGAAAGCCAATAATAATATCTACAATTCCATACTGGTTTCGTCTACCTAGCACTCACAGTTTCCGAGACATAGAATAATTTTATGTTGGTTCATTCTGGCTTGTGACTTGTGCGGTTGGAATATGTAATTTTCGTTTTTCTCGGAAACGACTTAACCGATTTGCAATCGGACTGATTCGTTTGAAAGCCAATAAAAATATCTACAATTCCATACGGTTTTGTCTACCTAGCACTCACAGTTATGAGATATAGAATAATTTTATGTTGGGTCATTCTGGAAGTGGCTTGTGCGTATGAAATATGTAATTTTCGTTTTTCTCGGAAACGACTTAACCGATTTGCAATCGGACTGATTCATTTGAAAGCCAATTTTCGAGTTATAGAATAATTTTATGTTGGGTCATTCTGGAAGTGACCGATTTGCAATCGGATTGATTCATTTGAAAGTCAATAATAATATCTACAATTCCATACTGGTTTTGTCTACCTAGCACTCACAGTTTCCGAGGTATAGAATAATTTTATATTGGGCCATTCTGGAAGTGACTTGTGCGGATGGAATATGTAATTTTCGTTTTTCTCGGAAAAAACTTAACCGATTTGCAATCGGATTGATTCATTTGAAAGCCAATAATAATATCTACAATTCCATACAGGTTATGTCTACCTAGCACTCACAGTTTCCGAGATATAGAATAATTTTATATTGGGCCATTCTGGAAGTGACTTGTGCGGATGGAATATGTAATTTTCGTTTTTCTCGGAAACGACTTAACCGATTTGCAATCGGATTGATTCATTTGAAAGCCAATAATAATATCTACAATTCCATACTGTTTTTGTCTACCTAGCACTCACAGTGCGGTATAGAATAGAATATAGAATATTTTTAGGTTGGGTCATTCTGGAAGTGACTTGTGCGGATGAAATATGTAATTTTCGTTTTTCTCGGAAACGACTTAATCGGTTTGCAATCGGATTGATTCATTTGAAAGCCAATATTAATATCTACAATTCCATACTGGTTTTGTCTACCTAGCACTCACAGTTTCCGAGATATAGAATATTTTTAGGATGGGTCATTCTGGAAGTGACTTGTGCGGATGTAATATGTAATTTTCGTTCTTCTCGGAAACGACTTAACCGATTTGCAATCGGACTGATTCATTTGAAAGCCAATAATAATATCTACAATTCCATACGGGTTATGTCTACCTAGCACTCACAGTTTCGCGATATAGAATAATTTTATGTTGGGTCATTCTGGAAGTGACTTGTGCGGATGGAATATGTAATTTTCGTTTTTCTCGGAAACGACTTAACCGATTTGCAATCGGATTGGTTCATTTGAAAGCCAATATTAATATCTACAATGCCATACTGGTTTTGTCTACCTAGCACTCACAGTTTCCGAGGTATAGAATATTTTTAGGTTGGGTCATTCTGGAAGTGCCTTGTGCGGATGGAATATGTAATTTTCGTTTTTCTCGGAAACGACTTAACCGATTTGAAATAGGATTGATCTATTTGAAAGCCAATAACAATATCTACAATTCCATGACGGTTTTGTCTACATAGCACTCACAGTTTCCGAGATATAGAATAATTGTATGTTGGGTCATTCTGGAATGACTTGTGCGGATGAAATATATAATTTTCGTTTTTCTCGGAAACGACTTAACCGGTTTGCAATCGGATTGATTCATTTGAAAGCCAATAATAATATCTACAATTCCATACTGGTTTTGTCTACCTAGCAATCACAGTTTCCGAGGTATAGAATAATTTTAGGTTGGGTCATTCTGGAAGTGACTTGTGCGGATGTAATATGTAATTTTCATTCTTCTCGGAAACGACTTAACCGATTTGCAATCGGATTGATTCAGTTGAAAGCCAATAATAATATCTACAATTCCATATTGGTTATGTCTACCTAGCACTCACAGTTTCCGAGATATAGAATAATTTTATATTGGGCCATTCTGGAAGTGACTTGTGCGAATGGAATATCAAAATTTCGTTTTTCTCGGAAACGACTTAACCGACTTGCGATCAGATTGATTCATTTGAAAGCCAATAATAATATCTACAATTCCATACTGGTTTCGTCTACCTAGCACTCACAGTTTCCGAGACATAGAATAATTTTATGTTGGTTCATTCTGGCTTGTGACTTGTGCGGTTGGAATATGTAATTTTCGTTTTTCTCGGAAACGACTTAACCGATTTGCAATCGGACTGATTCGTTTGAAAGCCAATAAAAATATCTACAATTCCATACGGTTTTGTCTACCTAGCACTCACAGTTATGAGATATAGAATAATTTTATGTTGGGTCATTCTGGAAGTGGCTTGTGCGTATGAAATATGTAATTTTCGTTTTTCTCGGAAACGACTTAACCGATTTGCAATCGGACTGATTCATTTGAAAGCCAATAATAATATCTACAATTCCATACTGGTTATGTCTACCTAGCACTCACAGTTCCCGAGATATAGAATATTTTTAGGTTGGGTCATTCTGGAAGTGACTTGTGCTGATTAAATATGTAATTTTCGTTTTTCTCGGAAACGACTTAACCGATTTGCAATCGGATTGATTCATTTGAAAGCCAATAATAATATCTACAATTCCATACTGGTTTTGTCTATGTAATTTGCATATGTAATTTTCGTTTTTCTCGGAAACGACGTTACCGATTTGCAATCGGACTGATTCATTTTGTCTACCTAGCACTCACAGTTTCCGAGATATAGAATATTTTTAGGATGGGTCATTCTGGAAGTGACTTGTGCGGATGTAATATGTAATTTTCGTTCTTCTCGGAAACGACTTAACCGATTTGCAATCGGACTGATTCATTTGAAAGCCAATAATAATATCTACAATTCCATACGGGTTATGTCTACCTAGCACTCACAGTTTCGCGATATAGAATAATTTTATGTTGGGTCATTCTGGAAGTGACTTGTGCGGATGGAATATGTAATTTTCGTTTTTCTCGGAAACGACTTAACCGATTTGCAATCGGATTGATTCATTTGAAAGCCAATTTTCGAGTTATAGAATAATTTTATGTTGGGTCATTCTGGAAGTGACCGATTTGCAATCGGATTGATTCATTTGAAAGTCAATAATAATATCTACAATTCCATACTGGTTTTGTCTACCTAGCACTCACAGTTTCCGAGGTATAGAATAATTTTATATTGGGCCATTCTGGAAGTGACTTGTGCGGATGGAATATGTAATTTTCGTTTTTCTCGGAAAAAACTTAACCGATTTGCAATCGGATTGATTCATTTGAAAGCCAATAATAATATCTACAATTCCATACGGGTTATGTCTACCTAGCACTCACAGTTTCGCGATATAGAATAATTTTATGTTGGGTCATTCTGGAAGTGACTTGTGCGGATGAAATATGTAATTTTCGTTTTTCTCGGAAACGACTTAATCGGTTTGCAATCGGATTGATTCATTTGAAAGCCAATAATAATATCTACAATTCCATACTGTTTTTGTCTACCTAGCACTCACAGTGCGGTATAGAATAGAATATAGAATATTTTTAGGTTGGGTCATTCTGGAAGTGACTTGTGCGGATGAAATATGTAATTTTCGTTTTTCTCGGAAACGACTTAATCGGTTTGCAATCGGATTGATTCATTTGAAAGCCAATATTAATATCTACAATTCCATACTGGTTTTGTCTACCTAGCACTCACAGTTTCCGAGATATAGAATATTTTTAGGATGGGTCATTCTGGAAGTGACTTGTGCGGATGTAATATGTAATTTTCGTTCTTCTCGGAAACGACTTAACCGATTTGCAATCGGACTGATTCATTTGAAAGCCAATAATAATATCTACAATTCCATACGGGTTATGTCTACCTAGCACTCACAGTTTCGCGATATAGAATAATTTTATGTTGGGTCATTCTGGAAGTGACTTGTGCGGATGGAATATGTAATTTTCGTTTTTCTCGGAAACGACTTAACCGATTTGCAATCGGATTGGTTCATTTGAAAGCCAATATTAATATCTACAATGCCATACTGGTTTTGTCTACCTAGCACTCACAGTTTCCGAGGTATAGAATATTTTTAGGTTGGGTCATTCTGGAAGTGCCTTGTGCGGATGGAATATGTAATTTTCGTTTTTCTCGGAAACGACTTAACCGATTTGAAATAGGATTGATCTATTTGAAAGCCAATAACAATATCTACAATTCCATGACGGTTTTGTCTACCTAGCACTCACAGTTTCGCGATATAGAATAATTTTATGTTGGGTCATTCTGGAAGTGACTTGTGCGGATGGAATATGTAATTTTCGTTTTTCTCGGAAACGACTTAACCGATTTGCAATCGGATTGATTCATTTGAAAGCCAATAATAATATCTACAATTCCATACTGGTTTTGTCTATGTAATTTGCATATGTAATTTTCGTTTTTCTCGGAAACGACGTTACCGATTTGCAATCGGACTGATTCATTTTGTCTACCTAGCACTCACAGTTTCCGAGATATAGAATATTTTTAGGATGGGTCATTCTGGAAGTGACTTGTGCGGATGTAATATGTAATTTTCGTTCTTCTCGGAAACGACTTAACCGATTTGCAATCGGACTGATTCATTTGAAAGCCAATAATAATATCTACAATTCCATACGGGTTATGTCTACCTAGCACTCACAGTTTCGCGATATAGAATAATTTTATGTTGGGTCATTCTGGAAGTGACTTGTGCGGATGGAATATGTAATTTTCGTTTTTCTCGGAAACGACTTAACCGATTTGCAATCGGATTGATTCATTTGAAAGCCAATTTTCGAGTTATAGAATAATTTTATGTTGGGTCATTCTGGAAGTGACCGATTTGCAATCGGATTGATTCATTTGAAAGTCAATAATAATATCTACAATTCCATACTGGTTTTGTCTACCTAGCACTCACAGTTTCCGAGGTATAGAATAATTTTATATTGGGCCATTCTGGAAGTGACTTGTGCGGATGGAATATGTAATTTTCGTTTTTCTCGGAAAAAACTTAACCGATTTGCAATCGGATTGATTCATTTGAAAGCCAATAATAATATCTACAATTCCATACAGGTTATGTCTACCTAGCACTCACAGTTTCCGAGATATAGAATAATTTTATATTGGGCCATTCTGGAAGTGACTTGTGCGGATGGAATATGTAATTTTCGTTTTTCTCGGAAACGACTTAACCGATTTGCAATCGGATTGATTCATTTGAAAGCCAATAATAATATCTACAATTCCATACTGTTTTTGTCTACCTAGCACTCACAGTGCGGTATAGAATAGAATATAGAATATTTTTAGGTTGGGTCATTCTGGAAGTGACTTGTGCGGATGAAATATGTAATTTTCGTGTTTCTCGGAAACGACTTAATCGGTTTGCAATCGGATTGATTCATTTGAAAGCCAATATTAATATCTACAATTCCATACTGGTTTTGTCTACCTAGCACTCACAGTTTCCGAGATATAGAATATTTTTAGGATGGGTCATTCTGGAAGTGACTTGTGCGGATGTAATATGTAATTTTCGTTCTTCTCGGAAACGACTTAACCGATTTGCAATCGGACTGATTCATTTGAAAGCCAATAATAATATCTACAATTCCATACGGGTTATGTCTACCTAGCACTCACAGTTTCGCGATATAGAATAATTTTATGTTGGGTCATTCTGGAAGTGACTTGTGCGGATGGAATATGTAATTTTCGTTTTTCTCGGAAACGACTTAACCGATTTGCAATCGGATTGGTTCATTTGAAAGCCAATATTAATATCTACAATGCCATACTGGTTTTGTCTACCTAGCACTCACAGTTTCCGAGGTATAGAATATTTTTAGGTTGGGTCATTCTGGAAGTGCCTTGTGCGGATGGAATATGTAATTTTCGTTTTTCTCGGAAACGACTTAACCGATTTGAAATAGGATTGATCTATTTGAAAGCCAATAACAATATCTACAATTCCATGACGGTTTTGTCTACATAGCACTCACAGTTTCCGAGATATAGAATAATTGTATGTTGGGTCATTCTGGAATGACTTGTGCGGATGAAATATATAATTTTCGTTTTTCTCGGAAACGACTTAACCGGTTTGCAATCGGATTGATTCATTTGAAAGCCAATAATAATATCTACAATTCCATACTGGTTTTGTCTACCTAGCAATCACAGTTTCCGAGGTATAGAATAATTTTAGGTTGGGTCATTCTGGAAGTGACTTGTGCGGATGTAATATGTAATTTTCATTCTTCTCGGAAACGACT
The DNA here is from genome assembly GCF_963082655.1 of Stomoxys calcitrans. Classification (NCBI taxonomy): domain Eukaryota; kingdom Metazoa; phylum Arthropoda; class Insecta; order Diptera; family Muscidae; genus Stomoxys; species Stomoxys calcitrans. The sequence continues at coordinate 135,224,807 of NC_081552.1, read as the reverse complement.
TAACCGATTTGCAATCGGATTGATTCAGTTGAAAGCCAATAATAATATCTACAATTCCATATTGGTTATGTCTACCTAGCACTCACAGTTTCCGAGATATAGAATAATTTTATATTGGGCCATTCTGGAAGTGACTTGTGCGAATGGAATATCAAAATTTCGTTTTTCTCGGAAACGACTTAACCGACTTGCGATCAGATTGATTCATTTGAAAGCCAATAATAATATCTACAATTCCATACTGGTTTCGTCTACCTAGCACTCACAGTTTCCGAGACATAGAATAATTTTATGTTGGTTCATTCTGGCTTGTGACTTGTGCGGTTGGAATATGTAATTTTCGTTTTTCTCTGAAACGACTTAACCGATTTGCAATCGGACTGATTCGTTTGAAAGCCAATAAAAATATCCACAATTCCATACGGTTTTGTCTACCTAGCACTCACAGTTATGAGATATAGAATAATTTTATGTTGGGTCATTCTGGAAGTGGCTTGTGCGTATGAAATATGTAATTTTCGTTTTTCTCGGAAACGACTTAACCGATTTGCAATCGGATTGATTCATTTGAAAGCCAATTTTCGAGTTATAGAATAATTTTATGTTGGGTCATTCTGGAAGTGACCGATTTGCAATCGGATTGATTCATTTGAAAGTCAATAATAATATCTACAATTCCATACTGGTTTTGTCTACCTAGCACTCACAGTTTCCGAGGTATAGAATAATTTTATATTGGGCCATTCTGGAAGTGACTTGTGCGGATGGAATATGTAATTTTCGTTTTTCTCGGAAAAAACTTAACCGATTTGCAATCGGATTGATTCATTTGAAAGCCAATAATAATATCTACAATTCCATACAGGTTATGTCTACCTAGCACTCACAGTTTCCGAGATATAGAATAATTGTATGTTGGGTCATTCTGGAAGTGCCTTGTGCGGATGGAATATGTAATTTTCGTTTTTCTCGGAAACGACTTAACCGATTTGAAATAGGATTGATCTATTTGAAAGCCAATAACAATATCTACAATTCCATGACGGTTTTGTCTACATAGCACTCACAGTTTCCGAGATATAGAATAATTGTATGTTGGGTCATTCTGGAATGACTTGTGCGGATGAAATATATAATTTTCGTTTTTCTCGGAAACGACTTAACCGGTTTGCAATCGGATTGATTCATTTGAAAGCCAATAATAATATCTACAATTCCATACTGGTTTTGTCTACCTAGCAATCACAGTTTCCGAGGTATAGAATAATTTTAGGTTGGGTCATTCTGGAAGTGACTTGTGCGGATGTAATATGTAATTTTCATTCTTCTCGGAAACGACTTAACCGATTTGCAATCGGATTGATTCAGTTGAAAGCCAATAATAATATCTACAATTCCATATTGGTTATGTCTACCTAGCACTCACAGTTTCCGAGATATAGAATAATTTTATATTGGGCCATTCTGGAAGTGACTTGTGCGAATGGCATATCAAAATTTCGTTTTTCTCGGAAACGACTTAACCGACTTGCGATCAGATTGATTCATTTGAAAGCCAATAATAATATCTACAATTCCATACTGGTTTCGTCTACCTAGCACTCACAGTTTCCGAGACATAGAATAATTTTATGTTGGTTCATTCTGGCTTGTGACTTGTGCGGTTGGAATATGTAATTTTCGTTTTTCTCGGAAACGACTTAACCGATTTGCAATCGGACTGATTCGTTTGAAAGCCAATAAAAATATCTACAATTCCATACGGTTTTGTCTACCTAGCACTCACAGTTATGAGATATAGAATAATTTTATGTTGGGTCATTCTGGAAGTGGCTTGTGCGTATGAAATATGTAATTTTCGTTTTTCTCGGAAACGACTTAACCGATTTGCAATCGGACTGATTCATTTGAAAGCCAATAATAATATCTACAATTCCATACTGGTTATGTCTACCTAGCACTCACAGTTCCCGAGATATAGAATATTTTTAGGTTGGGTCATTCTGGAAGTGACTTGTGCTGATTAAATATGTAATTTTCGTTTTTCTCGGAAACGACTTAACCGATTTGCAATCGGATTGATTCATTTGAAAGCCAATAATAATATCTACAATTCCATACTGGTTTTGTCTATGTAATTTGCATATGTAATTTTCGTTTTTCTCGGAAACGACGTTACCGATTTGCAATCGGACTGATTCATTTTGTCTACCTAGCACTCACAGTTTCCGAGATATAGAATATTTTTAGGATGGGTCATTCTGGAAGTGACTTGTGCGGATGTAATATGTAATTTTCGTTCTTCTCGGAAACGACTTAACCGATTTGCAATCGGACTGATTCATTTGAAAGCCAATAATAATATCTACAATTCCATACGGGTTATGTCTACCTAGCACTCACAGTTTCGCGATATAGAATAATTTTATGTTGGGTCATTCTGGAAGTGACTTGTGCGGATGGAATATGTAATTTTCGTTTTTCTCGGAAACGACTTAACCGATTTGCAATCGGATTGATTCATTTGAAAGCCAATTTTCGAGTTATAGAATAATTTTATGTTGGGTCATTCTGGAAGTGACCGATTTGCAATCGGATTGATTCATTTGAAAGTCAATAATAATATCTACAATTCCATAGTCGGAAACGACTTAACCGATTTGCAATCGGACTGATTCATTTGAAAGCCAATAATAATATCTACAATTCCATACTGGTTATGTCTACCTAGCACTCACAGTTCCCGAGATATAGAATATTTTTAGGTTGGGTCATTCTGGAAGTGATTCTGATTAAATATGTAATTTTCGTTTTTCTCGGAAACGACTTAACCGATTTGCAATCGGATTGATTCATTTGAAAGCCAATAATAATATCTACAATTCCATACTGGTTTTGTCTATGTAATTTGCATATGTAATTTTCGTTTTTCTCGGAAACGACGTTACCGATTTGCAATCGGACTGATTCATTTTGTCTACCTAGCACTCACAGTTTCCGAGATATAGAATATTTTTAGGATGGGTCATTCTGGAAGTGACTTGTGCGGATGTAATATGTAATTTTCGTTCTTCTCGGAAACGACTTAACCGATTTGCAATCGGACTGATTCATTTGAAAGCCAATAATAATATCTACAATTCCATACGGGTTATGTCTACCTAGCACTCACAGTTTCGCGATATAGAATAATTTTATGTTGGGTCATTCTGGAAGTGACTTGTGCGGATGGAATATGTAATTTTCGTTTTTCTCGGAAACGACTTAACCGATTTGCAATCGTATTGATTCATTTGAAAGCCAATTTTCGAGTTATAGAATAATTTTATGTTGGGTCATTCTGGAAGTGACCGATTTGCAATCGGATTGATTCATTTGAAAGTCAATAATAATATCTACAATTCCATACTGGTTTTGTCTACCTAGCACTCACAGTTTCCGAGGTATAGAATAATTTTATATTGGGCCATTCTGGAAGTGACTTGTGCGGATGGAATATGTAATTTTCGTTTTTCTCGGAAAAAACTTAACCGATTTGCAATCGGATTGATTCATTTGAAAGCCAATAATAATATCTACAATTCCATACAGGTTATGTCTACCTAGCACTCACAGTTTCCGAGATATAGAATAATTTTATATTGGGCCATTCTGGAAGTGACTTGTGCGGATGGAATATGTAATTTTCGTTTTTCTCGGAAACGACTTAACCGATTTGCAATCGGATTGATTCATTTGAAAGCCAATAATAATATCTACAATTCCATACTGCTTTTGTCCACCTAGCACTCACAGTGCGGTATAGAATAGAATATAGAATATTTTTAGGTTGGGTCATTCTGGAAGTGACTTGTGCGGATGAAATATGTAATTTTCGTTTTTCTCGGAAAAAACTTAACCGATTTGCAATCGGATTGATTCATTTGAAAGCCAATAATAATATCTACAATTCCATACAGGTTATGTCTACCTAGCACTCACAGTTTCCGAGATATAGAATAATTTTATATTGGGCCATTCTGGAAGTGACTTGTGCGGATGGAATATGTAATTTTCGTTTTTCTCGGAAACGACTTAACCGATTTGCAATCGGACTGATTCGTTTGAAAGCCAATAAAAATATCTACAATTCCATACGGTTTTGTCTACCTAGCACTCACAGTTATGAGATATAGAATAATTTTATGTTGGGTCATTCTGGAAGTGGCTTGTGCGTATGAAATATGTAATTTTCGTTTTTCTCGGAAACGACTTAACCGATTTGCAATCGGACTGATTCATTTGAAAGCCAATAATAATATCTACAATTCCATACTGGTTATGTCTACCTAGCACTCACAGTTTCCGAGATATAGAATAATTTTATATTGGGCCATTCTGGAAGTGACTTGTGCGGATGGAATATGTAATTTTCGTTTTTCTCGGAAACGACTTAATCGGTTTGCAATCGGATTGATTCATTTGAAAGCCAATATTAATATCTACAATTCCATACTGGTTTTGTCTACCTAGCACTCACAGTTTCCGAGATATAGAATATTTTTAGGATGGGTCATTCTGGAAGTGACTTGTGCGGATGTAATATGTAATTTTCGTTCTTCTCGGAAACGACTTAACCGATTTGCAATCGGACTGATTCATTTGAAAGCCAATAATAATATCTACAATTCCATACGGGTTATGTCTACCTAGCACTCACAGTTTCGCGATATAGAATAATTTTATGTTGGGTCATTCTGGAAGTGACTTGTGCGGATGGAATATGTAATTTTCGTTTTTCTCGGAAACGACTTAACCGATTTGCAATCGGATTGGTTCATTTGAAAGCCAATATTAATATCTACAATGCCATACTGGTTTTGTCTACCTAGCACTCACAGTTTCCGAGGTATAGAATATTTTTAGGTTGGGTCATTCTGGAAGTGCCTTGTGCGGATGGAATATGTAATTTTCGTTTTTCTCGGAAACGACTTAACCGATTTGAAATAGGATTGATCTATTTGAAAGCCAATAACAATATCTACAATTCCATGACGGTTTTGTCTACATAGCACTCACAGTTTCCGAGATATAGAATAATTGTATGTTGGGTCATTCTGGAATGACTTGTGCGGATGAAATATATAATTTTCGTTTTTCTCGGAAACGACTTAACCGGTTTGCAATCGGATTGATTCATTTGAAAGCCAATAATAATATCTACAATTCCATACTGGTTTTGTCTACCTAGCAATCACAGTTTCCGAGGTATAGAATAATTTTAGGTTGGGTCATTCTGGAAGTGACTTGTGCGGATGTAATATGTAATTTTCATTCTTCTCGGAAACGACTTAACCGATTTGCAATCGGATTGATTCAGTTGAAAGCCAATAATAATATCTACAATTCCATATTGGTTATGTCTACCTAGCACTCACAGTTTCCGAGATATAGAATAATTTTATATTGGGCCATTCTGGAAGTGACTTGTGCGAATGGAATATCAAAATTTCGTTTTTCTCGGAAACGACTTAACCGACTTGCGATCAGATTGATTCATTTGAAAGCCAATAATAATATCTACAATTCCATACTGGTTTCGTCTACCTAGCACTCACAGTTTCCGAGACATAGAATAATTTTATGTTGGTTCATTCTGGCTTGTGACTTGTGCGGTTGGAATATGTAATTTTCGTTTTTCTCGGAAACGACTTAACCGATTTGCAATCGGACTGATTCGTTTGAAAGCCAATAAAAATATCTACAATTCCATACGGTTTTGTCTACCTAGCACTCACAGTTATGAGATATAGAATAATTTTATGTTGGGTCATTCTGGAAGTGGCTTGTGCGTATGAAATATGTAATTTTCGTTTTTCTCGGAAACGACTTAACCGATTTGCAATCGGATTGATTCATTTGAAAGCCAATTTTCGAGTTATAGAATAATTTTATTTTGGGTCATTCTGGAAGTGACCGATTTGCAATCGGATTGATTCATTTGAAAGTCAATAATAATATCTACAATTCCATACTGGTTTTGTCTACCTAGCACTCACAGTTTCCGAGGTATAGAATAATTTTATATTGGGCCATTCTGGAAGTGACTTGTGCGGATGGAATATGTAATTTTCGTTTTTCTCGGAAAAAACTTAACCGATTTGCAATCGGATTGATTCATTTGAAAGCCAATAATAATATCTACAATTCCATACAGGTTATGTCTACCTAGCACTCACAGTTTCCGAGATATAGAATAATTTTATATTGGGCCATTCTGGAAGTGACTTGTGCGGATGGAATATGTAATTTTCGTTTTTCTCGGAAACGACTTAACCGATTTGCAATCGGATTGATTCATTTGAAAGCCAATAATAATATCTACAATTCCATACTGTTTTTGTCTACCTAGCACTCACAGTGCGGTATAGAATAGAATATAGAATATTTTTAGGTTGGGTCATTCTGGAAGTGACTTGTGCGGATGAAATATGTAATTTTCGTTTTTCTCGGAAACGACTTAATCGGTTTGCAGTCGGATTGATTCATTTGAAAGCCAATATTAATATCTACAATTCCATACTGGTTTTGTCTACCTAGCACTCACAGTTTCCGAGATATAGAATATTTTTAGGATGGGTCATTCTGGAAGTGACTTGTGCGGATGTAATATGTAGTTTTCGTTCTTCTCGGAAACGACTTAACCGATTTGCAATCGGACTGATTCATTTGAAAGCCAATAATAATATCTACAATTCCATACGGGTTATGTCTACCTAGCACTCACAGTTTCGCGATATAGAATAATATTATGTTGGGTCATTCTGGAAGTGACTTGTGCGGATGGAATATGTAATTTTCGTTTTTCTCGGAAACGACTTAACCGATTTGCAATCGGATTGGTTCATTTGAAAGCCAATATTAATATCTACAATGCCATACTGGTTTTGTCTACCTAGCACTCACAGTTTCCGAGGTATAGAATATTTTTAGGTTGGGTCATTCTGGAAGTGCCTTGTGCGGATGGAATATGTAATTTTCGTTTTTCTCGGAAACGACTTAACCGATTTGAAATAGGATTGATCTATTTGAAAGCCAATAACAATATCTACAATTCCATGACGGTTTTGTCTACATAGCACTCACAGTTTCCGAGATATAGAATAATTGTATGTTGGGTCATTCTGGAATGACTTGTGCGGATGAAATATATAATTTTCGTTTTTCTCGGAAACGACTTAACCGGTTTGCAATCGGATTGATTCATTTGAAAGCCAATAATAATATCTACAATTCCATACTGGTTTTGTCTACCTAGCAATCACAGTTTCCGAGGTATAGAATAATTTTAGGTTGGGTCATTCTGGAAGTGACTTGTGCGGATGTAATATGTAATTTTCATTCTTCTCGGAAACGACTTAACCGATTTGCAATCGGATTGATTCAGTTGAAAGCCAATAATAATATCTACAATTCCATATTGGTTATGTCTACCTAGCACTCACAGTTTCCGAGATATAGAATAATTTTATATTGGGCCATTCTGGAAGTGACTTGTGCGAATGGAATATCAAAATTTCGTTTTTCTCGGAAACGACTTAACCGACTTGCGATCAGATTGATTCATTTGAAAGCCAATAATAATATCTACAATTCCATACTGGTTTCGTCTACCTAGCACTCACAGTTTCCGAGACATAGAATAATTTTATGTTGGTTCATTCTGGCTTGTGACTTGTGCGGTTGGAATATGTAATTTTCGTTTTTCTCGGAAACGACTTAACCGATTTGCAATCGGACTGATTCGTTTGAAAGCCAATAAAAATATCTACAATTCCATACGGTTTTGTCTACCTAGCACTCACAGTTATGAGATATAGAATAATTTTATGTTGGGTCATTCTGGAAGTGGCTTGTGCGTACGAAATATGTAATTTTCGTTTTTCTCGGAAACGACTTAACCGATTTGCAATCGGACTGATTCATTTGAAAGCCAATAATAATATCTACAATTCCATACTGGTTATGTCTACCTAGCACTCACAGTTCCCGAGATATAGAATATTTTTAGGTTGGGTCATTCTGGAAGTGACTTGTGCTGATTAAATATGTAATTTTCGTTTTTCTCGGAAACGACTTAACCGATTTGCAATCGGATTGATTCATTTGAAAGCCAATAATAATATCTACAATTCCATACTGGTTTTGTCTATGTAATTTGCATATGTAATTTTCGTTTTTCTCGGAAACGACGTTACCGATTTGCAATCGGACTGATTCATTTTGTCTAACTAGCACTCACAGTTTCCGAGATATAGAATATTTTTAGGATGGGTCATTCTGGAAGTGACTTGTGCGGATGTAATATGTAATTTTCGTTCTTCTCGGAAACGACTTAACCGATTTGCAATCGGACTGATTCATTTGAAAGCCAATAATAATATCTACAATTCCATACGGGTTATGTCTACCTAGCACTCACAGTTTCGCGATATAGAATAATTTTATGTTGGGTCATTCTGGAAGTGACTTGTGCGGATGGAATATGTAATTTTCGTTCTTCTCGGAAACGACTTAACCGATTTGCAATCGGACTGATTCATTTGAAAGCCAATAATAATATCTACAATTCCATACGGGTTATGTCTACCTAGCACTCACAGTTTCGCGATATAGAATAATTTTATGTTGGGTCATTCTGGAAGTGACTTGTGCGGATGGAATATGTAATTTTCGTTTTTCTCGGAAACGACTTAACCGATTTGCAATCGGATTGGTTCATTTGAAAGCCAATATTAATATCTACAATTCCATACTGGTTTTGTCTACCTAGCACTCACAGTTTCCGAGGTATAGAATATTTTTAGGTTGGGTCATTCTGGAAGTGCCTTGTGCGGATGGAATATGTAATTTTCGTTTTTCTCGGAAACGACTTAACCGATTTGAAATAGGATTGATCTATTTGAAAGCCAATAACAATATCTACAATTCCATGACTGTTTTGTCTACATAGCACTCACAGTTTCCGAGATATAGAATAATTGTATGTTGGGTCATTCTGGAATGACTTGTGCGGATGAAATATATAATTTTCGTTTTTCTCGGAAACGACTTAACCGGTTTGCAATCGGATTGATTCATTTGAAAGCCAATAATAATATCTACAATTCCATACTGGTTTTGTCTACCTAGCAATCACAGTTTCCGAGGTATAGAATAATTTTAGGTTGGGTCATTCTGGAAGTGACTTGTGCGGATGTAATATGTAATTTTCATTCTTCTCGGAAACGACTCAACCGATTTGCAATCGGATTGATTCAGTTGAAAGCCAATAATAATATCTACAATTCCATATTGGTTATGTCTACCTAGCACTCACAGTTTCCGAGATATAGAATAATTTTATATTGGGCCATTCTGGAAGTGACTTGTGCGAATGGAATATCAAAATTTCGTTTTTCTCGGAAACGACTTAACCGACTTGCGATCAGATTGATTCATTTGAAAGCCAATAATAATATCTACAATTCCATACTGGTTTCGTCTACCTAGCACTCACAGTTTCCGAGACATAGAATAATTTTATGTTGGTTCATTCTGGCTTGTGACTTGTGCGGTTGGAATATGTAATTTTCGTTTTTCTCGGAAACGACTTAACCGATTTGCAATCGGACTGATTCGTTTGAAAGCCAATAAAAATATCTACAATTCCATACGGTTTTGTCTACCTAGCACTCACAGTTATGAGATATAGAATAATTTTATGTTGGGTCATTCTGGAAGTGGCTTGTGCGTATGAAATATGTAATTTTCGTTTTTCTCGGAAACGACTTAACCGATTTGCAATCGGACTGATTCATTTGAAAGCCAATAATAATATCTACAATTCCATACTGGTTATGTCTACCTAGCACTCACAGTTCCCGAGATATAGAATATTTTTAGGTTGGGACATTCTGGAAGTGACTTGTGCTGATTAAATAGGTAATTTTCGTTTTTCTCGGAAACGACTTAACCGATTTGCAATCGGATTGATTCATTTGAAAGCCAATAATAATATCTACAATTCCATACTGGTTTTGTCTATGTAATTTGCATATGTAATTTTCGTTTTTCTCGGAAACGACGTTACCGATTTGCAATCGGACTGATTCATTTTGTCTACCTAGCACTCACAGTTTCCGAGATATAGAATATTTTTAGGATGGGTCATTCTGGAAGTGACTTGTGCGGATGTAATATGTAATTTTCGTTCTTCTCGGAAACGACTTAACCGATTTGCAATCGGACTGATTCATTTGAAAGCCAATAATAATATCTACAATTCCATACGGGTTATGTCTACCTAGCACTCACAGTTTCGCGATATAGAATAATTTTATGTTGGGTCATTCTGGAAGTGACTTGTGCGGATGGAATATGTAATTTTCGTTTTTCTCGGAAACGACTTAACCGATTTGCAATCGGATTGATTCATTTGAAAGCCAATTTTCGAGTTATAGAATAATTTTATGTTGGGTCATTCTGGAAGTGACCGATTTGCAATCGGATTGATTCATTTGAAAGTCAATAATAATATCTACAATTCCATACTGGTTTTGTCTACCTAGCACTCACAGTTTCCGAGGTATAGAATAATTTTATATTGGGCCATTCTGGAAGTGACTTGTGCGGATGGAATATGTAATTTTCGTTTTTCTCGGAAAAAACTTAACCGATTTGCAATCGGATTGATTCATTTGAAAGCCAATAATAATATCTACAATTCCATACAGGTTATGTCTACCTAGCACTCACAGTTTCCGAGATATAGAATAATTTTATATTGGGCCATTCTGGAAGTGACTTGTGCGGATGGAATATGTAATTTTCGTTTTTCTCGGAAACGACTTAACCGATTTGCAATCGGATTGATTCATTTGAAAGCCAATAATAATATCTACAATTCCATACTGCTTTTGTCCACCTAGCACTCACAGTGCGGTATAGAATAGAATATAGAATATTTTTAGGTTGGGTCATTCTGGAAGTGACTTGTGCGGATGAAATATGTAATTTTCGTTTTTCTCGGAAAAAACTTAACCGATTTGCAATCGGATTGATTCATTTGAAAGCCAATAATAATATCTACAATTCCATACAGGTTATGTCTACCTAGCACTCACAGTTTCCGAGATATAGAATAATTTTATATTGGGCCATTCTGGAAGTGACTTGTGCGGATGGAATATGTAATTTTCGTTTTTCTCGGAAACGACTTAACCGATTTGCAATCGGACTGATTCGTTTGAAAGCCAATAAAAATATCTACAATTCCATACGGTTTTGTCTACCTAGCACTCACAGTTATGAGATATAGAATAATTTTATGTTGGGTCATTCTGGAAGTGGCTTGTGCGTATGAAATATGTAATTTTCGTTTTTCTCGGAAACGACTTAACCGATTTGCAATCGGACTGATTCATTTGAAAGCCAATAATAATATCTACAATTCCATACTGGTTATGTCTACCTAGCACTCACAGTTTCCGAGATATAGAATAATTTTATATTGGGCCATTCTGGAAGTGACTTGTGCGGATGGAATATGTAATTTTCGTTTTTCTCGGAAACGACTTAATCGGTTTGCAATCGGATTGATTCATTTGAAAGCCAATATTAATATCTACAATTCCATACTGGTTTTGTCTACCTAGCACTCACAGTTTCCGAGATATAGAATATTTTTAGGATGGGTCATTCTGGAAGTGACTTGTGCGGATGTAATATGTAATTTTCGTTCTTCTCGGAAACGACTTAACCGATTTGCAATCGGACTGATTCATTTGAAAGCCAATAATAATATCTACAATTCCATACGGGTTATGTCTACCTAGCACTCACAGTTTCGCGATATAGAATAATTTTATGTTGGGTCATTCTGGAAGTGACTTGTGCGGATGGAATATGTAATTTTCGTTTTTCTCGGAAACGACTTAACCGATTTGCAATCGGATTGGTTCATTTGAAAGCCAATATTAATATCTACAATGCCATACTGGTTTTGTCTACCTAGCACTCACAGTTTCCGAGGTATAGAATATTTTTAGGTAGGGTCATTCTGGAAGTGCCTTGTGCGGATGGAATATGTAATTTTCGTTTTTCTCGGAAACGACTTAACCGATTTGAAATAGGATTGATCTATTTGAAAGCCAATAACAATATCTACAATTCCATGACGGTTTTGTCTACATAGCACTCACAGTTTCCGGGATATAGAATAATTGTATGTTGGGTCATTCTGGAATGACTTGTGCGGATGAAATATATAATTTTCGTTTTTCTCGGAAACGACTTAACCGGTTTGCAATCGGATTGATTCATTTGAAAGCCAATAATAATATCTACAATTCCATACTGGTTTTGTCTACCTAGCAATCACAGTTTCCGAGGTATAGAATAATTTTAGGTTGGGTCATTCTGGAAGTGACTTGTGCGGATGTAATATGTAATTTTCATTCTTCTCGGAAACGACTTAACCGATTTGCAATCGGATTGATTCAGTTGAAAGCCAATAATAATATCTACAATTCCATATTGGTTATGTCTACCTAGCACTCACAGTTTCCGAGATATAGAATAATTTTATATTGGGCCATTCTGGAAGTGACTTGTGCGAATGGAATATCAAAATTTCGTTTTTCTCGGAAACGACTTAACCGAATTGCGATCAGATTGATTCATTTGAAAGCCAATAATAATATCTACAATTCCATACTGGTTTCGTCTACCTAGCACTCACAGTTTCCGAGACATAGAATAATTTTATGTTGGTTCATTCTGGCTTGTGACTTGTGCGGTTGGAATATGTAATTTTCGTTTTTCTCGGAAACGACTTAACCGATTTGCAATCGGACTGATTCGTTTGAAAGCCAATAAAAATATCTACAATTCCATACGGTTTTGTCTACCTAGCACTCACAGTTATGAGATATAGAATAATTTTATGTTGGGTCATTCTGGAAGTGGCTTGTGCGTATGAAATATGTAATTTTCGTTTTTCTCGGAAACGACTTAACCGATTTGCAATCGGATTGATTCATTTGAAAGCCAATTTTCGAGTTATAGAATAATTTTATGTTGGGTCATTCTGGAAGTGACCGATTTGCAATCGGATTGATTCATTTGAAAGTCAATAATAATATCTACAATTCCATACTGGTTTTGTCTACCTAGCACTCACAGTTATGAGATATAGAATAATTTTATGTTGGGTCATTCTGGAAGTGGCTTGTGCGTATGAAATATGTAATTTTCGTTTTTCTCGGAAACGACTTAACCGATTTGCAATCGGACTGATTCGTTTGAAAGCCAATAAAAATATCTACAATTCCATACGGTTTTGTCTACCTAGCACTCACAGTTATGAGATATAGAATAATTTTATGTTGGGTCATTCTGGAAGTGGCTTGTGCGTATGAAATATGTAATTTTCGTTTTTCTCGGAAACGACTTAACCGATTTGCAATCGGACTGATTCATTTGAAAGCCAATAATAATATCTACAATTCCATACTGGTTATGTCTACCTAGCACTCACAGTTCCCGAGATATAGAATATTTTTAGGTTGGGTCATTCTGGAAGTGACTTGTGCTGATTAAATATGTAATTTTCGTTTTTCTCGGAAACGACTTAACCGATTTGCAATCGGATTGATTCATTTGAAAGCCAATAATAATATCTACAATTCCATACTGGTTTTGTCTATGTAATTTGCATATGTAATTTTCGTTTTTCTCGGAAACGACGTTACCGATTTGCAATCGGACTGATTCATTTTGTCTACCTAGCACTCACAGTTTCCGAGATATAGAATATTTTTAGGATGGGTCATTCTGGAAGTGACTTGTGCGGATGTAATATGTAATTTTCGTTCTTCTCGGAAACGACTTAACCGATTTGCAATCGGACTGATTCATTTGAAAGCCAATAATAATATCTACAATTCCATACGGGTTATGTCTACCTAGCACTCACAGTTTCGCGATATAGAATAATTTTATGTTGGGTCATTCTGGAAGTGACTTGTGCGGATGGAATATGTAATTTTCGTTTTTCTCGGAAACGACTTAACCGATTTGCAATCGGATTGATTCATTTGAAAGCCAATTTTCGAGTTATAGAATAATTTTATGTTGGGTCAGTCTGGAAGTGACCGATTTGCAATCGGATTGATTCATTTGAAAGTCAATAATAATATCTACAATTCCATACTGGTTTTGTCTACCTAGCACTCACAGTTTCCGAGGTATAGAATAATTTTATATTGGGCCATTCTGGAAGTCACTTGTGCGGATGGAATATGTAATTTTCGTTTTTCTCGGAAAAAACTTAACCGATTTGCAATCGGATTGATTCATTTGAAAGCCAATAATAATATCTACAATTCCATACAGGTTATGTCTACCTAGCACTCACAGTTTCCGAGATATAGAATAATTTTATATTGGGCCATTCTGGAAGTGACTTGTGCGGATGGAATATGTAATTTTCGTTTTTCTCGGAAACGACTTAACCGATTTGCAATCGGATTGATTCATTTGAAAGCCAATAATAATATCTACAATTCCATACTGCTTTTGTCCACCTAGCACTCACAGTGCGGTATAGAATAGAATATAGAATATTTTTAGGTTGGGTCATTCTGGAAGTGACTTGTGCGGATGAAATATGTAATTTTCGTTTTTCTCGGAAACGACTTAATCGGTTTGCAATCGGATTGATTCATTTGAAAGCCAATATTAATATCTACAATTCCATACTGGTTTTGTCTACCTAGCACTCACAGTTTCCGAGATATAGAATATTTTTAGGATGGGTCATTCTGGAAGTGACTTGTGCGGATGTAATATGTAATTTTCGTTCTTCTCGGAAACGACTTAACCGATTTGCAATCGGACTGATTCATTTGAAAGCCAATAATAATATCTACAATTCCATACGGGTTATGTCTACCTAGCACTCACAGTTTCGCGATATAGAATAATTTTATGTTGGGTCATTCTGGAAGTGACTTGTGCGGATGGAATATGTAATTTTCGTTTTTCTCGGAAACGACTTAACCGATTTGCAATCGGATTGGTTCATTTGAAAGCCAATATTAATATCTACAATGCCATACTGGTTTTGTCTACCTAGCACTCACAGTTTCCGAGGTATAGAATATTTTTAGGTTGGGTCATTCTGGAAGTGCCTTGTGCGGATGGAATATGTAATTTTCGTTTTTCTCGGAAACGACTTAACCGATTTGAAATAGGATTGATCTATTTGAAAGCCAATAACAATATCTACAATTCCATGACGGTTTTGTCTACATAGCACTCACAGTTTCCGAGATATAGAATAATTGTATGTTGGGTCATTCTGGAATGACTTGTGCGGATGAAATATATAATTTTCGTTTTTCTCGGAAACGACTTAACCGGTTTGCAATCGGATTGATTCATTTGAAAGCCAATAATAATATCTACAATTCCATACTGGTTTTGTCTACCTAGCAATCACAGTTTCCGAGGTATAGAATAATTTTAGGTTGGGTCATTCTGGAAGTGACTTGTGCGGATGTAATATGTAATTTTCATTCTTCTCGGAAACGACTTAACCGATTTGCAATCGGATTGATTCAGTTGAAAGCCAATAATAATATCTACAATTCCATATTGGTTATGTCTACCTAGCACTCACAGTTTCCGAGATATAGAATAATTTTATATTGGGCCATTCTGGAAGTGACTTGTGCGAATGGAATATCAAAATTTCGTTTTTCTCGGAAACGACTTAACCGACTTGCGATCAGATTGATTCATTTGAAAGCCAATAATAATATCTACAATTCCATACTGGTTTCGTCTACCTAGCACTCACAGTTTCCGAGACATAGAATAATTTTATGTTGGTTCATTCTGGCTTGTGACTTGTGCGGTTGGAATATGTAATTTTCGTTTTTCTCGGAAACGACTTAACCGATTTGCAATCGGACTGATTCGTTTGAAAGCCAATAAAAATATCTAAAATTCCATACGGTTTTGTCTACCTAGCACTCACAGTTATGAGATATAGAATAATTTTATGTTGGGTCATTCTGGAAGTGGCTTGTGCGTATGAAATATGTAATTTTCGTTTTTCTCGGAAACGACTTAACCGATTTGCAATCGGACTGATTCATTTGAAAGCCAATAATAATATCTACAATTCCATACTGGTTATGTCTACCTAGCACTCACAGTTCCCGAGATATAGAATATTTTTAGGTTGGGTCATTCTGGAAGTGACTTGTGCTGATTAAATATGTAATTTTCGTTTTTCTCGGAAACGACTTAACCGATTTGCAATCGGATTGATTCATTTGAAAGCCAATAATAATATCTACAATTCCATACTGGTTTTGTCTATGTAATTTGCATAAGTAATTTTCGTTTTTCTCGGAAACGACGTTACCGATTTGCAATCGGACTGATTCATTTTGTCTACCTAGCACTCACAGTTTCCGAGATATAGAATATTTTTAGGATGGGTCATTCTGGAAGTGACTTGTGCGGATGTAATATGAAATTTTCGTTCTTCTCGGAAACGACTTAACCGATTTGCAATCGGACTGATTCATTTGAAAGCCAATAATAATATCTACAATTCCATACGGGTTATGTCTACCTAGCACTCACAGTTTCGCGATATAGAATAATTTTATGTTGGGTCATTCTGGAAGTGACTTGTGCGGATGGAATATGTAATTTTCGTTTTTCTCGGAAACGACTTAACCGATTTGCAATCGGATTGGTTCATTTGAAAGCCAATATTAATATCTACAATGCCATACTGGTTTTGTCTACCTAGCACTCACAGTTTCCGAGGTATAGAATATTTTTAGGTTGGGTCATTCTGGAAGTGCCTTGTGCGGATGGAATATGTAATTTTCGTTTTTCTCGGAAACGACTTAACCGATTTGAAATAGGATTGATCTATTTGAAAGCCAATAACAATATCTACAATTCCATGACGGTTTTGTCTACATAGCACTCACAGTTTCCGAGATATAGAATAATTGTATGTTGGGTCATTCTGGAATGACTTGTGCGGATGAAATATATAATTTTCGTTTTTCTCGGAAACGACTTAACCGGTTTGCAATCGGATTGATTCATTTGAAAGCCAATAATAATATCTACAATTCCATACTGGTTTTGTCTACCTAGCAATCACAGTTTCCGAGGTATAGAATAATTTTAGGTTGGGTCATTCTGGAAGTGACTTGTGCGGATGTAATATGTAATTTTCATTCTTCTCGGAAACGACTTAACCGATTTGCAATCGGATTGATTCAGTTGAAAGCCAATAATAATATCTACAATTCCATATTGGTTATGTCTACCTAGCACTCACAGTTTCCGAGATATAGAATAATTTTATATTGGGCCATTCTGGAAGTGACTTGTGCGAATGGAATATCAAAATTTCGTTTTTCTCGGAAACGACTTAACCGACTTGCGATCAGATTGATTCATTTGAAAGCCAATAATAATATCTACAATTCCATACTGGTTTCGTCTACCTAGCACTCACAGTTTCCGAGACATAGAATAATTTTATGTTGGTTCATTCTGGCTTGTGACTTGTGCGGTTGGAATATGTAATTTTCGTTTTTCTCGGAAACGACTTAACCGATTTGCAATCGGACTGATTCGTTTGAAAGCCAATAAAAATATCTACAATTCCATACGGTTTTGTCTACCTAGCACTCACAGTTATGAGATATAGAATAATTTTATGTTGGGTCATTCTGGAAGTGGCTTGTGCGTATGAAATATGTAATTTTCGTTTTTCTCGGAAACGACTTAACCGATTTGCAATCGGACTGATTCATTTGAAAGCCAATAATAATATCTACAATTCCATACTGGTTATGTCTACCTAGCACTCACAGTTCCCGAGATATAGAATATTTTTAGGTTGGGTCATTCTGGAAGTGACTTGTGCTGATTAAATATGTAATTTTCGTTTTTCTCGGAAACGACTTAACCGATTTGCAATCGGATTGATTCATTTGAAAGCCAATAATAATATCTACAATTCCATACTGGTTTTGTCTATGTAATTTGCATATGTAATTTTCGTTTTTCTCGGAAACGACGTTACCGATTTGCAATCGGACTGATTCATTTGAAAGCCAATAATAATATCTACAATTCCATACTGGTTATGTCTACCTAGCACTCACAGTTTCGCGATATAGAATAATTTTATGTTGGGTCATTCTGGAAGTGACTTGTGCGGATGGAATATGTAATTTTCGTTTTTCTCGGAAACGACTTAACCGATTTGCAATCGGATTGATTCATTTGAAAGCCAATAATAATATCTACAATTCCATACTGGTTTTGTCTACCTAGCACTCACAGTTTCCGAGGTATAGAATATTTTTAGGTTGGGTCATTCTGGAAGTGACTTGTGCGGATGAAATATGTAATTTCCGTTTTTCTCGGAAACGACTTAACCGGTTTGCAATCGGATTGATTCATTTGAAAGCCAATAATATTATCTACAATTCCATACTGGTTTTGTCTACCTAGCACTCACAGTTTCCGGGATATAGAATATTTTTAGGTTGGGTCATTCTGGAAGTGACTTGTGCGGATGTAATATGTAATTTTCGTTCTTCTCGGAAACGACTTAACCGATTTGCAATCGGATTGATTCAGTTGAAAGCCAATAATAATAACTACAAGTCCATATTGGTAATGTCTACCTAGCACTCACAGTTTCCGAGATATAGAATAATTTTATGTTGGGCCATTCTGGAAGTGACTTGTGCGGATGTAATATGTAATTTTCGTTCTTCTCGGAAACGACTTAACCGATTTGCAATCGGACTGATTCATTTGAAAGCTAATAATAATATCTACAATTCCATACTGGTTATGTCTACCTAGCACGCACAGTTTCGCGATATAGAATAATTTTATGTTGGGTCATTCTGGAAGTGACTTGTGCGGATGGAATATGTAATTTTCGTTTTTCTCGGAAACGACTTAACCGATTTGCAATCGGATTGATTCATTTGAAAGCCAATATTAATATCTACAATTCCATACTGGTTTTGTCTACCTAGCACTCACAGTTTCCGAGATATACAATATTTTTAGGTTGGGTCATTCTGGAAGTGACTTGTGCGGATGTAATATGTAATTTTCGTTCTTCTCGGAAACGACTTAACCGATTTGCAATCGGACTGATTCATTTGAAAGCTAATAATAATATCTACAATTCCATACTGGTTATGTCCACCTAGCACGCACAGTTTCGCGATATAGAATAATTTTATGTTGGGTCATTCTGGAAGTGACTTGTGCGGATGGAATATGTAATTTTCGTTTTTCTCGGAAACGACTTAACCGATTTGCAATCGGATTGATTCATTTGAAAGCCAATATTAATATCTACAATTCCATATTGGTTATGTCTACCTAGCACTCACAGTTTCCGAGATATAGAATAATTTTATATTGGGCCATTCTGGAAGTGACTTGTGCGAATGGAATATCAAAATTTCGTTTTTATCGGAAACGACTTAACCGACTTGCGATCGGATTGATTCATTTGAAAGCCAATAATAATATCTACAATTCCATACTGGTTTCGTCTACCTAGCACTCACAGTTTCCGAGACATAGAATAATTTTATGTTGGTTCATTCTGGCTTGTGACTTGTGCGGTTGGAATATGTAATTTTCGTTTTTCTCGGAAACGACTTAACCGATTTGCAATCGGACTGATTCGTTTGAAAGCCAATAATAATATCTACAATTCCATACGGGTTTGTCTACCTAGCACTCACAGTTTCGAGATATAGAATAATTTTATGTTGGGTCATTCTGGAAGTGGCTTGTGCGGATGAAATATGTAATTTTCGTTTTTCTCGGAAAGGATTAACCGATTTGCAATCGGACTGATTCATTTGAAAACCAATAATAATATCTACAATTCCATACTGGTTATGTCTACCTAGCACTCACAGTTCCCGAGATATAGAATATTTTTAGGTTGGGTCATTCTGGAAGTGACTTGTGCTGATTAAATATGTAATTTTCGTTTTTCTCGGAAACGACTTAACCGATTTGCAATCGGATTGATTCATTTGAAAGCCAATAATAATATCTACAATTCCATACTGGTTTTGTCTATGTAATTTGCATATGTAATTTTCGTTTTTCTCGGAAACGACGTAACCGATTTGCAATCGGACTGATTCATTTGAAAGCCAATAATAATATCTACAATTCCATACTGTTTTTGTCTACCTAGCACTCACAGTTTCCAAGGTATAGAATATTTTTAGGTTGGGTCATTCTGGAAGTGACTTGTGCGGATGAAATATGTAATTTCCGTTTTTCTCGGAAACGACTTAACCGGTTTGCAATCGGATTGATTCATTTGAAAGCCAATAATAATATCTACAATTCCATACTGGTTTTGTCTACCTAGCACTTACAGTTTCCGAGATATAGAATATTTTTAGGTTGGGTCATTCTGGAAGTGACTTGTGCGGATGTAATATGTAATTTTCGTTCTTCTCGGAAACGACTTAACCGATTTGCAATCGGATTGATTCAGTTGAAAGCGAATAATAATAACTACAAGTCCATATTGGTAATGTCTACCTAGCACTCACAGTTTCCGAGATATAGAATAATTTTATGTTGGGCCATTCTGGAAGTGACTTGTGCGGCTGTAATATGTAATTTTCGTTTTTCTCGGAAACGACTTAACCGATTTGCAATCGGATAGATTCATTTGAAAGCCAATAATAATATCTACAATTCCATACTGGTTTTGTCTACCTAGCAATCACAGTTTCCGAGGTATAGAATAATTTTAGGTTGGGTCATTCTGGAAGTGACTTGTGCGGATGTAATATGTAATTTTCATTCTTCTCGGAAACGACGTCACCGATTTGCAATCGGATTGATTCATTTGAAAGAAAATAATAATATCTACAATTCCATATTGGTTATGTCTACCTAGCACTCACAGTTTCCGAGATATAGAATAATTTTATATTGGGCCATTCTGGAAGTGACTTGTGCGAATGGAATATCAAAATTTCGTTTTTCTCGGAAACGACTTAACCGACTTGCAATCGGATTGATTCATTTGAAAGCCAATAATAATATCTCCAATTCCATACTGGTTTCGTCTACCTAGCACTCACAGTTTCCGAGACATAGAATAATTTTATGTTGGTTCATTCTGGCTTGTGACTTGTGCGTTTGGAATATGTAATTTTTCGGAAACGACTTAACCGATTTGCAATCGGACTGATTCATTTGAAAGCCAATAATAATATCTACAATTCCATACTGGTTTTGTCTATGTAATTTGCATATGTAATTTTCGTTTTTCTCGGAAACGACGTTACCGATTTGCAATCGGACTGATTCATTTGAAAGCCAATATCTCTACAATTCCATACTGGTTATGTCTACCTAGCACTCACAGTTTCCGAGATATAGAATAATTTTATGTTGGGCCATTCTGGAAGTGACTTGTGCGGATGAAATATGTAATTTTCGTTTTTCTCGGAAACGACTTAACCGATTTGCAATCGGATAGATTCATTTGAAAGCCAATAATAATATCTACAATTCCGTACTGATTTTGTCTACCTAGCACTCACAGTTCCCGAGATATAGAATATTTTTAGGTTGGGTCATTCTGGAAGTGACTTGTGCTGATTAAATATGTAATTTTCGTTTTTCTCGGAAACGACTTAACCGATTTGCAATCGGATTGATTCATTTGAAAGCCAATAATAATATCTACAATTCCATACTGGTTTTGTCTATGTAATTTGCATATGTAATTTTCGTTTTTCTCGGAAACGACTTAACCGATTTGCAATCGGACTGATTCATTTGAAAGCCAATAATAATATCTACAATTCCATACTGGTTATGTCTACCTAGCACTCACAGTTTCCGAGATATAGAATAATTTTATGTTGGGCCATTCTGGAAGTGACTTGTGCGGATGAAATATGTAATTTTCGTTTTTCTCGGAAACGACTTAACCGATTTGCAATCGGATAGATTCATTTGAAAGCCAATAATAATATCTACAATTTCGTACTGATTTTGTCTACCTATCACTCACAGTTTCCGAGATATAGAATATTTTTAGGTTGGGTCATTCTGGAAGTGACTTGTGCGGATGAAATATGTAATTTCCGTTCTTCTCGGAAACGACTTAACAGGTTTTCAATCGGATTGATTCTTTTGAAAGCCAATAATAATATCTACAATTCCATACTGGTTTTGTCTACCTAGCACTTACAGTTTCCGCGATATACAATATTTTTAGGTTGGGTCATTCTGGAAGTGACTTGTGCGGATGTAATATGTAATTTTCGTTCTTCTCGGAAACGACTTAATCGATTTGCAATCGGACTGATTCATTTGAAAGCTAATAATAATATCTACAATTCCATACTGGTTATGTCTACCTAGCACTCACAGTTTCGCGATATAATATAATTTTATGTTGGGTCATTCTGGAAGTGACTTGTGCGGATGGAATATGTAATTTTCGTTTTTCTCGGAAACGACTTAACCGATTTGCAATCGGATTGATTCATTTGAAAGCCAATATTAATATCTACAATTCCATACTGGTTTTGTCTACCTAGCACTCACAGTTTCCGAGGTATAGAATATTTTTAGGTTGGGTCATTCTGGAAGTGCCTTGTGCGGATGGAATATGTAATTTTCGTTTTTCTCGGAAACGACTTAACCTATTTGAAATAGGATTGATCTATTTGAAAGCCAATAACAATATCTACAATTCCATGACGGTTTTGTCTACATAGCACTCACAGTTTCCGAGATATAGAATAATTTTATGTTTTATGTTGGGTCATTCTGGAATGACTTGTGCGGATGAAATATATAATTTCCGTTTTTCTCTGAAACGACTTAACCGGTTTGCAATCGGATTGATTCAGTTGAAAGAAAATAATAATATCTACAATTCCATATTGGTTATGTCTACCTAGCACTCACAGTTTCCGAGATATAGAATAATTTTATATTGGGCCATTCTGGAAGTGACTTGTGCGAATGGAATATCAAAATTTCGTTTTTCTCGGAAACGACTTAACCGACTTGCAATCGGATTGATTCATTTGAAAGCCAATAATAATATCTCCAATTCCATACTGGTTTCGTCTACCTAGCACTCACAGTTTCCGAGACATAGAATAATTTTATGTTGGTTCATTCTGGCTTGTGACTTGTGCGGTCGTTTTTCTCGGAAACGACTTAACCGACTTGCAATCGGATTGATTCAGTTGAAAGCCAATAATAATATCTACAATTCCATATTGGTTATGTCTACCTAGCACTCACAGTTTCCGAGATATAGAATAATTTTATATTGGGCCATTCTGGAAGTGACTTGTGCGAATGGAATATCAAAATTTCGTTTTTCTCGGAAACGACTTAACCGACTTGCGATCAGATTGATTCATTTGAAAGCCAATAATAATATCTACAATTCCGTACTGATTTTGTCTACCTAGCACTCACAGTTTCCGAGATATAGAATATTTTTAGGTTGGGTCATTCTGGAAGTGACTTGTGCGGATGTAATATGTAATTTTCGTTCTTCTCGGAAACGACTTAACAGGTTTTCAATCGGATTGATTCATTTGAAAGCCAATAATAATATCTACAATTCCATACTGGTTTTGTCTACCTAGCACTTACAGTTTCCGAGATATACAATATTTTTAGGTTGGGTCATTCTGGAAGTGACTTGTGCGGATGTAATATGTAATTTTCGTTCTTCTCGGAAACGACTTAATCGATTTGCAATCGGACTGATTCAT
The DNA here is from genome assembly GCF_963082655.1 of Stomoxys calcitrans. Taxonomy (NCBI): domain Eukaryota; kingdom Metazoa; phylum Arthropoda; class Insecta; order Diptera; family Muscidae; genus Stomoxys; species Stomoxys calcitrans. Next base: position 135,200,910 of record NC_081552.1, on the reverse strand, counting down.
TTGAAAGCTAATAATAATATCTACAATTCCATACTGGTTATGTCTACCTAGCACTCACAGTTTCGCGATATAGAATAATTTTATGTTGGGTCATTCTGGAAGTGACTTGTGCGGATGGAATATGTAATTTTCGTTTTTCTCGGAAACGACTTAACCGATTTGCAATCGGATTGATTCATTTGAAAGCCAATATTAATATCTACAATTCCATACTGGTTTTGTCTACCTAGCACTCACAGTTTCCGAGGTATAGAATATTTTTAGGTTGGGTCATTCTGGAAGTGCCTTGTGCGGATGGAATATGTAATTTTCGTTTTTCTCGGAAACGACTTAACCGATTTGAAATAGGATTGATCTATTTGAAAGCCAATAACAATATCTACAATTCCATGACGGTTTTGTCTACATAGCACTCACAGTTTCCGAGATATAGAATAATTTTATGTTGGGTCATTCTGGAATGACTTGTGCGGATGAAATATATAATTTCCGTTTTTCTCTGAAACGACTTAACCGGTTTGCAATCGGATTGATTCAGTTGAAAGAAAATAATAATATCTACAATTCCATATTGGTTATGTCTACCTAGCACTCACAGTTTCCGAGATATAGAATAATTTTATATTGGGCCATTCTGGAAGTGACTTGTGCGGATGTAATATGTAATTTTCGTTCTTCTCGGAAACGACTTAACCGATTTGCAATCGGACTGATTCATTTGAAAGCTAATAATAATATCTACAATTCCATACTGGTTATGTTTACCTAGCACTCACAGTTTCGCGATATAGAATAATTTTATGTTGGGTCATTCTGGAAGTGACTTGTGCGGATGGAATATGTAAGCCAATAACAATATCTACAATTCCATGACGGTTTTGTCTACATAGCACTCACAATTTCCGAGATATAGAATAATTTTATGTTGGGTCATTCTGGAATGACTTGTGCGGATGAAATATATAATTTCCTTTTTTTCTCGGAAACGACTTAACCGGTTTGCAATCGGATTGATTCATTTGAAAGCCAATAATAATATCTACAATTCCATACTGGTTTTGTCTACCTAGCAATCACAGTTTCCGAGGTATAGAATAATTTTAGGTTGGGTCATTCTGGAAGTGACTTGTGCGGATGTAATATGTAATTTTCATTCTTCTCGGAAACGACTTTACCGATTTGCAATCGGATTGATTCAGTTGAAAGAAAATAATAATATCTACAATTCCATATTGGTTATGTCTACCTAGCACTCACAGTTTCCGAGATATAGAATAATTTTATATTGGGCCATTCTGGAAGTGACTTGTGCGAATGGAATATCAAAATTTCGTTTTTCTCGGAAACGACTTAACCGACTTGCAATCGGATTGATTCATTTGAAAGCCAATAATAATATCTCCAATTCCATACTGGTTTCGTCTACCTAGCACTCACAGTTTCCGAGACATAGAATAATTTTATGTTGGTTCATTCTGGCTTGTGACTTGTGCGGTTGGAATATGTAATTTTCGTTTTGAATCAATCGGATTGATTCATTTGAAAGCCAATAATAATATCTACAATTCCATACTGGTTTTGTCTACCTAGCACTCACAGTTTCCGAGATATAGAATATTTTTAGGTTGGGTCATTCTGGAAGTGACTTGTGCGGATGTAATATGTAATTTTCGTTCTTCTCGGAAACGACTTAACCGATTTGCAATCGGATTGATTCAGTTGAAAGCCAATAATAATAACTACAAGTCCATATTGGTAATGTCTACCTAGCACTCACAGTTTCCGAGATATAGAATAATTTTATGTTGGGCCATTCTGGAAGTGACTTGTGCGGATGAAATATGTAATTTTCGTTTTTCTCGGAAACGACTTAACCGATTTGCAATCGGATAGATTCATTTGAAAGCCAATAATAATATCTACAATTCCGTACTGATTTTGTCTACCTAGCACAGTTTCCGAGATATAGAATATTTTTAGGTTGGGTCATTCTGGAAGTGACTTGTGCGGATGTAATATGTAATTTTCGTTCTTCTCGGAAACGACTTAACAGGTTTTCAATCGGATTGATTCATTTGAAAGCCAATAATAATATCTACAATTCCATACTGGTTTTGTCTACCTAGCACTCACAGTTTCCGAGATATACAATATTTTTAGGTTGGGTCATTCTGGAAGTGACTTGTGCGGATGTAATATGTAATTTTCGTTCTTCTCGGAAACGACTTAACCGATTTGCAATCGGACTGATTCATCTGAAAGCTAATAATAATATCTACAATTCCATACTGGTTATGTTTACCTAGCACTCACAGTTTCGCGATATAGAATAATTTTATGTTGGGTCATTCTGGAAGTGACTTGTGCGGATGGAATATGTAATTTTCGTTTTTCTCGGAAACGACTTAACCGATTTGCAATCGGATTGATTCATTTGAAAGCCAATATTAATATCTACAATTCCATACTGGTTTTGTCTACTTGGCACTCACAGTTTCCGAGGTATAGAATATTTTTAGGTTGGGTCATTCTGGAAGTGCCTTGTGCGGATGGAATATGTAATTTTCGTTTTTCTCGGAAACGACTTAACCGATTTGAAATAGGATTGATCTATTTGAAAGCCAATAACAATATCTACAATTCCATGACGGTTTTGTCTATATAGCACTCACAGTTTCCGAGATATAGAATAATTTTATGTTGGGCCATTCTGGAAGTGACTTGTGCGAATGGAATATCAAAATTCGTTTTTCTCGGAAACGACTTAACCGACTTGCAATCGGATTGATTCATTTGAAAGCCAATAATAATATCTCCAATTCCATACTGGTTTCGTCTACCTAGCACTCACAGTTTCCGAGACATAGAATAATTTTATGTTGGTTCATTCTGGCTTGTGACTTGTGCGGTTGGAATATGTAATTTTCGTTTTTCTCGGAAACGACTTAACCGATTTGCAATCGGACTGATTCGTTTGAAAGCCAATAATAATATCTACAATTCCATACGGTTTTGTTTACCTAGCACTCACAGTTTCGAGATATAGAATAATTTTATGTTGGGTCATTCTGGAAGTGGCTTGTGCGGATGAACTATGTAATTTTCGTTTTTCTCGGAAACGACTTAACCGATTTGCAATCGGACTGATTCATTTGAAAGCCAATAATAATATCTACAATTCCATACTGGTTATGTCTACCTAGCACTCACAGTTCCCGAGATATAGAATATTTTTAGGTTGGGTCATTCTGGAAGTGACTTGTGCTGATTAAATATGTAATTTTCGTTTTTCTCGGAAACGACTTAACCGATTTGCAATCGGATTGATTCATTTGAAAGCCAATAATAATATCTACAATTCCATACTGGTTTTGTCTATGTAATTTGTATATGTAATTTTCGTTTTTCTCGGAAACGACTTAACCGATTTGCAATCGGACTGATTCATTTGAAAGCCAATAATAAATCTACAATTCCATACTGGTTATGTCTACCTAGCACTCACAGTTTCGCGATATAGAATAATTTTATGTTGGGTCATTCTGGAAGTGACTTGTGCGGATGGAATATGTAATTTTCGTTTTTCTCGGAAACGACTTAACCGATTTGCAATCGGATTGATTCATTTGAAAGCCAATTTTCGAGTTATAGAATAATTTTATGTTGGGTCATTCTGGAAGTGACCGATTTGCAATCGGATTGATTCATTTGAACGTCAATAATAATATCTACAATTCCATACTGGTTTTGTCTACCTAGCACTCACAGTTTCCGAGGTATAGAATAATTTTATATTGGGCCATTCTGGAAGTGACTTGTGCGGATGGAATATGTAATTTTCGTTTTTCTCGGAAAAAACTTAACCGATTTGCAATCGGATTGATTCATTTGAAAGCCAATAATATTATCTACAATTCCATATTGTTGGTCTACCTAGCACTCACCGTTTCCGAGATATAGAATAATTTTATATTGGGCCATTCTGGAAGTGAGTTGTGCGGATGGAATATGTAATTTTCGTTTTTCTCGGAAACGACTTAAACGATTTGCAATCGGATTGATTCATTTGAAAGCCAATAATAATATCTACAATTCCATACTGGTTTTGTCTACCTAGCACTTACCGTTTCCGAGATATAGAATAATTTTATGGGTTCATTCTGGAAGTGACTTGTGCGGATGGAATATGTAATTTTCGTTTTTCTCGGAAACGACTTAAGCGATTTGCAATCGGATTGATTCATTTGAAAGCCAATAATAATATCTACAATTCCATACTGTTTTTGTCTACCTAGCACTCACAGTGCGGTATAGAATAGAATATAGAATATTTTTAGGTTGGGTCATTCTGGAAGTGACTTGTGCGGATGAAATATGTAATTTTCGTTTTTCTCGGAAACGACTTAATCGGTTTGCAATCGGATTGATTCATTTGAAAGCCAATATTAATATCTACAATTCCATACTGGTTTTGTCTACCTAGCACTCACAGTTTCCGAGATATAGAATATTTTTAGGATGGGTCATTCTGAAGTGACTTGTGCGGATGTAATATGTAATTTTCGTTCTTCTCGGAAACGACTTAACCGATTTGCAATCGGACTGATTCATTTGAAAGCCAATAATAATATCTACAATTCCATACTGGTTATGTCTACCTAGCACTCACAGTTTCGCGATATAGAATAATTTTATGTTGGGTCATTCTGGAAGTGACTTGTGCGGATGGAATATGTAATTTTCGTTTTTCTCGGAAACGACTTAACCGATTTGCAATCGGATTGATTCATTTGAAAGCCAATATTAATATCTACAATTCCATACTGGTTTTGTCTACCTAGCACTCACAGTTTCCGAGGTATAGAATATTTTTAGGTTGGGTCATTCTGGAAGTGCCTTGTGCGGATGGAATATCAAAATTTCGTTTTTCTCGGAAACGACTTAACCGATTTGAAATAGGATTGATCTATTTGAAAGCCAATAACAATATCTACAATTCCATGACGGGTTTGTCTACATAGCACTCACAGTTTCCGAGACATAGAATAATTTTATGTTGGGTCATTCTGGAATGACTTGTGCGGATGAAATATATAATTTCCGTTTTTCTCGGAAACGACTTAACCGGTTTGCAATCAGATTGATTCATTTGAAAGCCAATAATAATATCTACAATTCCATACTGGTTTTGTCTACCTAGCAATCACAGTTTCCGAGGTATAGAATAATTTTAGGTAGGGTCATTCTGGAAGTGACTTGTGCGGATGTAATATGTAATTTTCATTCTTCTCGGAAACGACTTAACCGATTTGCAATCGGATTGATTCAGTTGAAAGCCAATAATAATATCTACAATTCCCTATTGGTTATGTCTACCTAGCACTCACAGTTTCCGAGATATAGAATAATTTTATATTGGGCCATTCTGGAAGTGACTTGTGCGAATGGAATATCAAAATTTCGTTTTTCTCGGAAACGACTTAACCGACTTGCAATCGGATTGATTCATTTGAAAGCCAATAATAATATCTACAATTCCATACTGGTTTCGTCTACCTAGCACTCACAGTTTCCGAGACATAGAATAATTTTATGTTGGTTCATTCTGGCTTGTGACTTGTGCGGTTGGAATATGTAATTTTCGTTTTTCTCGGAAACGACTTAACCGATTTGCAATCGGACTGATTCGTTTGAAAGCCAATAATAATATCTACAATTCCATACGGTTTTGTCTACCTAGCACTCACAGTTTCTAGATATAGAATAATTTTATGTTGGGTCATTCTGGAAGTGGCTTGTGCTGATGAAATATGTAATTTTCGTTTTTCTCGGAAACGACTTAACCGATTTGCAATCGGATTGATTCATTTGAAAGCCAATAATAATATCTACAATTCCATACTGGTTTTGTCTATGTAATTTGTATATGTAATTTTCGTTTTTCTCGGAAACGACTTAACCGATTTGCAATCGGACTGATTCGTTTGAAAGCCAATAATAATATCTACAATTCCATACTGGTTTTGTCTACCTAGCACTCACAGTTTCGCGATATAGAATAATTTTATGTTGGGTCATTCTGGAAGTGACTTGTGCGGATGGAATATGTAATTTTCGTTTTTCTCGGAAACGACTTAACCGATTTGCAATCGGATTGATTCATTTGAAAGCCAATTTTCGAGTTATAGAATAATTTTATGTTGGGTCATTCTGGAAGTGACCGATTTGCAATCGGATTGATTCATTTGAAAGTCAATAATAATATCTACAATTCCATATTGGTTTTGTCTACCTAGCACTCACAGTTTCCGAGGTATAGAATAATTTTATATTGGGCCATTCTGGAAGTGACTTGTGCGGATGGAATATGTAATTTTCGTTTTTCTCGGAAACGACTTAACCGATTCGCAATCGGATTGATTCATTTGAAAGCCAATAATAATATCTACAATTCCATATTGTTGGTCTACCTAGCACTCACAGTTTCCGATATATAGAATAATTTTATATTGGGCCATTCTGGAAGTGACTTGTGCGGATGAAATATGTAATTTTCGTTTTTCTCGGAAACGACTTAATCGGTTTGCAATCGGATTGATTCATTTGAAAGCCAATATTAATATCTACAATTCCATACTGGTTTTGTCTACCTAGCACTCACAGTTTCCGAGATATAGAATATTTTTAGGATTTGTCATTCTGGAAGTGACTTGTGCGGATGTTGTATGTAATTTTCGTTCTTCTCGGAAACGACTTAACCGATTTGCAATCGGACTGATTCATTTGAAAGCCAATAATAATATCTACAATTCCATACTGGTTATGTCTACCTAGCACTCACAGTTTCGCGATATAGAATAATTTTATGTTGGGTCATTCTGGAAGTGACTTGTGCGGATGGAATATGTAATTTTCGTTTTTCTCGGAAACGACTTAACCGATTTGCAATCGGATTGATTCATTTGAAAGCCAATATTAATATCTACAATTCCATACTGGTTTTGTCTACCTAGCACTCACAGTTTCCGAGGCATAGAATATTTTTAGGTTGGGTCATTCTGGAAGTGCCTTGTGCGGATGGAATATGTAATTTTCGTTTTTCTCGGAAACGACTTAACCGATTTGAAATAGGATTGATCTATTTGAAAGCCAATAACAATATCTACAATTCCATGACGGTTTTGTCTACCTAGCACTCACAGTTTCCGAGACATAGAATAATATTATGTTGGGTCATTCTGGAATGACTTGTGCGGATGAAATATATAATTTCCGTTTTTCTCGGAAACGACTTAACCGGTTTGCAATCGGATTGATTCATTTGAAAGCCAATAATAATATCTACAATTCCATACTGGTTTTGTCTACCTAGCAATCACAGTTTCCGAGGTATAGAATAATTTTAGGTTGGGTCATTCTGGAAGTGACTTGTGCGAATGGAATATCAAAATTTCGTTTTTCTCGGAAACGACTTAACCGACTTGCAATCGGATTGATTCATTTGAAAGCCAATAATAATATCTACAATTCCATACTGGTTTCGTCTACCTAGCACTCACAGTTTCCGAGACATAGAATAATTTTTGTTGGTTCATTCTGGCTTGTGACTTGTGCGGTTGGAATATGTAATTTTCGTTTTTCTCGGAAACGACTTAACCGATTTGCAATCGGACTGATTCGTTTGAAAGCCAATAATAATATCTACAATTCCATACGGTTTTGTCTACCTAGCACTCACAGTTCCCGAGATATAGAATATTTTTAGGTTGGGTCATTCTGGAAGTGACTTGTGCTGATTAAATATGTAATTTTCGTTTTTCTCGGAAACGACTTAACCGATTTGCAATCGGATTGATTCATTTGAAAGCCAATAATAATATCTACAATTCCATACTGGTTTTGTCTATGTAATTTGTATATGTAATTTTCGTTTTTCTCGGAAACGACTTAACCGATTTGCAATCGGACTGATTCATTTGAAAGCCAATAATAATATCTACAATTCCATACTGGTTATGTCTACCTAGCACTCACAGTTTCGCGATATAGAATAATTTTATGTTGGGTCATTCTGGAAGTGACTTGTAATGACTTTGCAATCGGATTGATTCATTTGAAAGCCAATAATAATATCTACAATTCCATACTGGTTTTGTCTATGTAATTTGTATATGTAATTTTCGTTTTTCTCGGAAACGACTTAACCGATTTGCAATCGGACTGATTCATTTGAAAGCCAATAATAATATCTACAATTCCATACGGTTTTGTCTACCTAGCACTCACAGTTTCTAGATATAGAATAATTTTATGTTGGGTCATTCTGGAAGTGGCTTGTGCTGATGAAATATGTAATTTTCGTTTTTCTCGGAAACGACTTAACCGATTTGCAATCGGAAAGCCAATAATAATATCTACAATTCCATACTGGTTTTGTCTATGTAATTTGTATATGTAATTTTCGTTTTTCTCGGAAACGACGTAACCGATTTGCAATCGGACTGATTCATTTGAAAGCCAATAATAATATCTACAATTCCATACTGGTTATGTCTACCTAGCACTCACAGTTTCGCGATATAGAATAATTTTATGTTGGGTCATTCTGGAAGTGACTTGTGCGGATGGAATATGTAATTTTCGTTTTTCTCGGAAACGACTTAACCGATTTGCAATCGGATTGATTCATTTGAAAGCCAATTTTCGAGTTAAAGAATAATTTTATGTTGGGTCATTCTGGAAGTGACCGATTTGCAATCGGATTGATTCATTTGAAAGTCAATAATAATATCTACAATTCCATACTGGTTTTGTCTACCTAGCACTCACAGTTTCCGAGGTATAGAATAATTTTATATTGTGCCATTCTGGAAGTGACTTGTGCGGATGGAATATGTAATTTTCGTTTTTCTCGGAAACGACTTAACCGATTTGCAATCGGATTGATTCATTTGAAAGCCAATAATAATATCTACAATTCCATATTGTTGGTCTAACTAGCACCCACAGTTTCCGAGATATAGAATAGTTTTATATTGGGCCATTCTGGAAGTGACTTGTGCGGATGAAATATTTTATTTTCGTTTTTCTCGGAAACGACTTAACCGATTTGCAATCGGATTGATTCATTTGAAAGCCAATAATAATATCTACAATTCCATACTATTTTTGTCTACCTAGCACTCACAGTGCGGTATAGAATAGAATATAGAATATTTTTAGGTTGGGTCATTCTGGAAGTGACTTGTGCGGATGAAATATGTAATTTTCGTTTTTCTCGGAAACGACTTAATCGGTTTGCAATCGGATTGATTCATTTGAAAGCCAATATTAATATCTACAATTCCATACTGGTTTTGTCTACCTAGCACTCACAGTTTCCGAGATATAGAATATTTTTAGGATGGGTCATTCTGGAAGTGACTTGTGCGGATGTAATATGTAATTTTCGTTCTTCTCGGAAACGACTTAACCGATTTGCAATCGGACTGATTCATTTGAAAGCCAATAATAATATCTACAATTCCATACTGGTTATGTCTACCTAGCACTCACAGTTTCGCGATATAGAATAATTTTATGTTGGGTCATTCTGGAAGTGACTTGTGCGGATGGAATATGTAATTTTCGTTTTTCTCGGAAACGACTTAACCGATTTGCAATCGGATTGATTCATTTGAAAGCCAATATTAATATCTACAATTCCATACTGGTTTTGTCTACCTAGCACTCACAGTTTCCGAGGTATAGAATATTTTTAGGTTGGGTCATTCTGGAAGTGCCTTGTGCGGATGGAATATGTAATTTTCGTTTTTCTCGGAAACGACTTAACCGATTTGAAATAGGATTGATCTATTTGAAAGCCAATAACAATATCAACAATTCCATGACGGTTTTGTCTACATAGCACTCACAGTTTCCGAGACATAGAGTAATTTTATGTTGGGTCATTCTGGAATGACTTGTGCGGATGAAATATATAATTTCCGTTTTTCTCGGAAACCACTTAACCGGTTTGCAATCGGATTGATTCATTTGAAAGCCAATAATAATATCTACAATTCCATACTGGTTTTGTCTACCTAGCAATCACAGTTTCCGAGGTATAGAATAATTTTAGGTTGGGTCATTCTGTAAGTGACTTGAGCGGATGTAATATGTAATTTTCATTCTTCTCGGAAACGACTTAACCGATTTGCAATCGGATTGATTCAGTTGAAAGCCAATAATAATATCTATTATTATTATTATATTGGTTATGTCTACATAGCACTCACAGTTTCCGAGATATAGAATAATTTTATATTGGGCCATTCTGGAAGTGACTTGTGCGAATGGAATATCAAAATTTCGTTTTTCTCGGAAACGACTTAACCGACTTGCAATCGGATTGATTCCAATAATAATATCTACAATTCCAAACTGGTTTCGTCTACCTAGCACTCACAGTTTCCGAGACATAGAATAATTTTATGTTGGTTCATTCTGGCTTGTGACTTGTGCGGTTGGAATATGTAATTTTCGTTTTTCTCGGAAACGACTTAACCGATTTGCAATCGGACTGATTCGTTTGAAAGCCAATAATAATATCTACAATTCCATACGGTTTTGTCTACCTAGCACTCACAGTTCCCGAGATATAGAATATTTTTAGGTTGGGTCATTCTGGAAGTGACTTGTGCTGATTAAATATGTAATTTTCGTTTTTCTCGGAAACGACTTAACCGATTTGCAATCGGATTGATTCATTTGAAAGCCAATAATAATATCTACAATTCCATACTGGTTTCGTCTACCTAGCACTCACAGTTTCCGAGACATAGAATAATTTTATGTTGGTTCATTCTGGCTTGTGACTTGTGCGGTTGGAATATGTAATTTTCGTTTTTCTCGGAAACGACTTAACCGATTTGCAATCGGACTGATTCGTTTGAAAGCCAATAATAATATCTACAATTCCTTATTGGTTATGTCTACCTAGCACTCACAGTTTCCGAGATATAGAATATTTTTAGGTTGGGTCATTCTGGAAGTGACTTGTGCGGATAAAATATGTAATTTTCGTTTTTCTCGGAAACGACTTAAACGATTTGCAATCGGATTGATTCATTTGGAAGCCAATAATAATATCTACAATTCCATACTGGTTTTGTCTACCTAGCACTCAGTTTCCGAGATATAGATTAATTTTATGTTGGTTCATTCTGGAGGTGACTTATGCGGCTGGAATATGTAATTTTCGTTTTTCTCGGAAACGACTTAACCGATTTGCAATCGGACTGATTCATTTGAAAGCCAATAACAATATCTACAATTACATACTGGTTATGTCTACCTAGCACTCACAGTTTCCGAGATATAGAATAATTTTATGTTGGGCCATTCTGGAAGTGACTTGTGCGGTTGGAATATGTAATATTCGTTTTTCTCGGAAACGACTTAACCGATTTGCAATCGGACTGATTCATTTGAAAGCCAATAATAATATCTACAATTCCATACTGGTTATGTCGACCTAGCACTCACAGTTTCCGAGATATAGAATATTTTTAGGTTGGGTCATTCTGGAAGTGACTTGTGCGGATGAAATATGTAATTTTCGTTTTTCTCGGAAACGACTTAACCGATTTGCAATCGGATTGATTCATTTGAAACCCAATAAAAATATCTACTATTCCATACTGGTTATGTCTACCTAGTACTCAATTTCCGAGATATAGAATAATTTTATGTTGGTTCATTCTGGAAGTGACTTGTGCGAATGGAATATGTAATTTTCGTGTTTCTCAGAAACGACTTAACCGATTTGCAATCGGACTGATTCATTTGAAAGCCAATAATAGTATCTACAATTCCATACCGAGTTTGTCTACCTAGCATTCACAGTTTCGAGATATAGAATAATTTTATGTTGGTTCATTCTGGAAGTGACTTGTGCGGCTGGAATATGTAATTTTCGTTTTTCTCGGAAACGACTTAACCGATTTGCAATCGGATTTATTCATTTGAAAGCCAATAATAATATCTACAATTCCATACTGGTTATGTCTACCTAGCAATCACAGTTTCGAGATATAGAATAATTTTATGTTGGGCCATTCTGGAAGTGACTTGTGCGGATGAAATATGTAATTTTCGTTTTTCTCGGAAACGACTTAACCGATTTGCAATCGGATTGATTAATTTGAAAGCCAATAATAATAAAGGGTGATTTTTTTGAGGTTAGGATTTTCATGCATTAGTATTTGACAGATCACGTGGGATTTCAGACATGGTGTCAAAGAGAAAGATGCTCAGTATGCTTTGACATTTCATCATGAATAGACTTACTAACGAGCAACGCTTGCAAATCATTGAATTTTATTACCAAAATCAGTGTTCGGTTCGAAATGTGTTCAAATTTTGACAAATCTTGTTCAGCGATGAGGCTCATTTCTGGTTGAATGGCTACGTAAATAAGCAAAATTGCCGCATTTGGAGTGAAGAGCAACCAGAAGCCGTTCAAGAACTGCCCATGCATCCCGAAAAATGCACTGTTTGGTGTGGTTTGTACGCTGGTGGAATCATTGGACCGTATTTTTTCAAAGATGCTGTTGGACGCAACGTTACGGTGAATGAACACATTTCGAACCGAACACTGATTTTGGTAATAAAATTCAATGATTTGCAAGCGTTGCTCGTTAGTAAGTCTATTCATGATGAAATGTCAAAGCATACTGAGCATCTTTCTCTTTGACACCATGTCTGAAATCCCACGTGATCTGTCAAATACTAATGCATGAAAATCCTAACCTCAAAAAAATCACCCTTTATCTACAATTCCATACTGGTTTTGTCTACCTTGCACTCACAGTTTCCGAGATATGGAATAATTTTATGTTGGTTCATTCTGGAAGTGACTTGTGCGGTTGGAATACGTAATTTTCTTTTTTCTCGGAAACGAGTAAAGCGATTTGCAATCGGATTGATTCATTTGAAAGCCAATAATAATATCTACAATACCAAACTTCTTTTGTCTACCTAGCACTCACAGTTTCCGAGATATAGAATAATTTTATGTTGGGTCATTCTGGAAGTGATTTGTGCGGTTGGAATAAGTAATTTTCGTTTTTCTCGGAAACGACTTAACCGATTCGCAATCGGACTGATTCATTTGAAAGCCAATAATAATATCTACAACTCCATACAGGTTATGTCTACCTAGCACTCACAGTTTCCGAGATATAGAATAATTTTATGTTGGGTCATTCTGGAAGTGACTTGTGCGGATAAAATATGTAATTTTCGTTTTTCTCGGAAACGACTTAACCGATTTGCAATCGGATTGATTAATTTGAAAGCCAATAATAATATCTACAACTCCATACAGGTTATGTCTACCTAGCACTCACAGTTTCCGAGATATAGAATAATTTTATGTTGGGTCATTCTGGAAGTGACTTGTGCGGATGAAATATGTAATTTTCGTTTTTCTCGGAAACGACTTAAACGATTTGCAATCGGATTGATTCATTTGAAAGCCAATAATAATATCTACAATTCCATACTGGTTTTGTCTACCTAGCACTCAGTTTCCGAGATATAGATTAATTTTATGTTGGTTCATTCTGGAGGTGACTTATGCGGCTGGAATATGTAATTTTCGTTTTTCTCGGAAACGACTTAACCGATTTGCAATCGGACTGATTCATTTGAACGCCAATAATAATATCTCCAATTCCATACTGGTTATGTCTACCTAGCACTCACAGTTTCGAGATATAGAATAATTTTATATTGGGTCATTCTGGAAGTGACTTGTGCGGATGAAATATGTAATTTTCGTAATTCTCGGAAACGACTTAACCGATTCGCAATCGGACTGATTCATTTGAAAGCCAATAATAATATCTACAATTCCATTCTGGTTATGTCTACCTAGCACTCACAGTTTCGAGATATAGAATAATTTTATGTTGGGTCATTCTGGAAGTGACTTGTGCGGTTGGAATATGTAATATTCGTTTTTCTCGGAAACGACTTAACCGATTTGCAATCGGACTGATTCATTTGAAAGCCAAAATAATATCTACAATTCCATACTGGTTATGTCTACCTAGCACTCACAGTTTCCGAGATATAGAATATTTTTAGGTTGGGTCATTCTGGAAGTGACTTGTGCGGATGAAATATGTAATTTTCGTTTTTCTCGGAAACGACTTAACCGATTTGCAATCGGATTGATTAATTTGAAAGCCAATAATAATATCTACAACTCCATACAGGTTATGTCTACCTAGCGCTCACAGTTTCCGAGATATAGAATAATTTTATGTTGGGTCATTCTGGAAGTGACTTGTGCTGATGAAATATGTAATTTTCGTTTTTCTCGGATACGACTTAAACGATTTGCAATCGGATTGATTCATTTGAAAGCCAATAATAATATATACAATTCCATACTGGTTTTGTCTACCTAGCACTCAATTTCCGAGATATAGATTATTTTTATGTTGGTTCATTCTGGAGGTGACTTATGCGGCTGGAATATGTAATTTTCGTTTTTCTCGGAAACGACTTAACCGATTTGCAATCGGACTGATTCATTTGAACGCCAATAATAATATCTATAATTCCATACTGGTTATGTCTACCTAGCACTCACAGTTTATAGATATGGAATAATTTTATATTGGGTCATTCTGGAAGTGACTTGTGCGGATGAAATATGTAATTTTCGTGTTTCTCGGAAACGACTTAACCGATTCGCAATCGGACTGATTCATTTGAAAGCCAATAATAATATCTACAATTCCATTGTGGTTATGTCTACCTAGCACTCACAGTTTCGAGATATAGAATAATTTTATGTTGGGTCATTCTGGAAGTGACTTGTGCTGATGAAATATGTAATTTTCGTTTTTCTCGGAAACGACTTAAACGATTTGCAATCGGATTGATTCATTTGAAAGCCAATAATAATATATACAATTCCATACTGGTTTTGTCTACCTAGCACTCAGTTTCCGAGATATAGATTATTTTTATGTTGGTTCATTCTGGAGGTGACTTATGCGGCTGGAATATGTAATTTTCGTTTTTCTCGGAAACGACTTAACCGATTTGCAATCGGACTGATTCATTTGAACGCCAATAATAATATCTATAATTCCATACTGGTTATGTCTACCTAGCACTCACAGTTTATAGATATAGAATAATTTTATATTGGGTCATTCTGGAAGTGACTTGTGCGGATGAAATATGTAATTTTCGTGTTTCTCGGAAACGACTTAACCGATTCGCAATCGGACTGATTCATTTGAAAGCCAATAATAATATCTACAATTCCATTGTGGTTATGTCTACCTAGCACTCACAGTTTCGAGATATAGAATAATTTTATGTTGGGTCATTCTGGAAGTGACTTGTGCGGTTGGAATATGTAATATTCGTTTTTCTCGGAAACGACTTAACCGATTTGCAATCGGACTGATTCATTTGAAAGCCAAAATAATATCTACAATTCCATACTGGTTATGTCTACCTAGCGCTCACAGTTTCCGAGATATAGAATATTTTTAGGTTGGGTCATTCTGGAAGTGACTTGTGCGGATGGAATATGTAATTTTCGTTTTTCTCGGAAACGACTTACCCGATTTGCAATCGGGTTGATTCATATGAAAGCCAATAATAATATCTACTATTCCATACTGGTTATGTCTACCTAGTACTCAGTTTCCGAGATATAGAATAATTTTATGTTGGTTCATTCTGGAAGTGACTTGTGCGAATGGAAATGACTTGTTCCGAGATATAGAATAATTTTATGTTGGGTCATTCTGGAAGTGACTTGTGCGTATGAAATATGTAATTTTCGTTTTTCTCGGAAACGACTTAACCGATTTGCAATCGGACTGATTCATTTGAAAGCCAAAATAATATCTACAATTCCATACTGGTTATGTCTACCTAGCACTCACAGTTTCCGAGATATAGAATATTTTTAGGTTGGGTCATTCTGGAAGTGACTTGTGCGGATGAAATATGTAATTTTCGTTTTTCTCGGAAACGACTTAACCGATTTGCAATCGGATTGATTAATTTGAAAGCCAATAATAATATCTACAACTCCATACAGGTTATGCCTACCTAGCACTCACAGTTTCCGAGATATAGAATAATTTTATGTTGGGCCATTCTGGAAGTGACTTGTGCGGATGAAATATGTAATTTTCGTTTTTCTCGGAAACGACTTAACCGATTTGCAATCGGATTGATTAATTTGAAAGCCAATAATAATATCTACAATTCCATACTGGTTTTGTCTACCTTGCACTCACAGTTTCCGAGATATGGAATAAAATTATTATGTATCTCGGAAGCTGTGTGTGCTAGGTAGACAAAGCAGGTATGGAATTATAGATATTATTATTGGTTTGCAAACGTAGCAATCCGATTGCGAATCGGTTAAGTCGTTTCCGAGAAAAACGAAAATTACATATTCCATTCGCACAACTCATTTCCAGAATGGCCCAACATAAAATTATTCTATATCTCGGAAACTGTGAGTGTTAGGTAGACAAAACAAGAATGGAATTGTAGATATTATTATTGGCTTCCAAACGAATCAATCCGATTGCGAATCGGTTAATTCGGTTCCGAGAAATACGAAAATTGCATAATCCATCCGCACAAGTCACTTCCAGAATGACCCAACATAAAATTATTCTATATCTCGGAAACTGTGAGTGCTAGGTAGACAGAACAAGAATGGAATTGTAGGTATTATTATTGGCTTCCAAACGAATCAATCCGATTGCGAATCGGTTAAGTCGTTTACGAGAAACACGAAAATTACATATTCCATCCGCACAAGTCACTTCCAACAAAAAATTATTCTATATCTCGGAAACTGTGTGTGCTAGGTAGACAAAACAAGTATGGAATTGTAGATATTATTATTGGTTTGCAAACGAATCAATCCGATTGCGAATCGGTTAAGTCGTTTCCGAGAAACACGAAAATTACAATTCCATCCGCACAAGTCACTTCCAGAATGACCCAACATAAAATTATTCTATATCTCGCAAACTGTGTGTGCTAGGTAGACAAAACAGGTATGGAATTGTAGGTATTATTATTGGCTTCCAAACGAATCAATCCGATTGCGAATCGGTTAAGTCGTTTCCGGGAAAAACGAAAATTACATATTCCATCCGCACAAGTCACTTCCAGAATGACCCAACATTAAATTGTTCTATATCTCGGAAACTGTGAGTGTTAGGTAGACAATACAAGTATGGAATTGTAGGTATTACTATTGGCTTTCAAACGAATCAATCCGATTGCAAATCGGTTACGTTGTTTACGAGAAACACGAAAATTAAATATTCCATCCGCAAAAGTCACTTCCAGAATGGCCCAACAAAAAATTATTCTGTATCTCGGAAACTGTGAGTGTTAGGTAGACAAAACAAGTATGGAATTGTAGATACTATTATTGGCTTTCAAACGAATCAATCTGATTGCGAATCGGTTAAGTCGTTTCCGAGAAAAACGAAAATTACATATTCCATTCGCACAACTCATTTCCAGAATGGCCCAACATAAAATTATTCTATATCTCGGAAACTGTAAGTGTTAGGTAGACAAAACAAGAATGGAATTGTAGATATTATTAGTGGCTTTCAACGCGGTTTTCAAACGCAATCGGAAACGCGGCTTTCCGATTGCGAATCGGTTAAGTCGCTTCCGAAAAATACGAAAATTACATATTCCATCCGCACAAGTCACTTTTAGAATAACCCAATATAAAATTATTCTATATCTCGGAAACTGCGAGTGTTAGGTAGACAAAACAAGTATGGAATTGTAGATATTATTATTGGCTTTCATAAAATTAAAACTTGGCCCAACATAAAATTTTCTATATCTCGGAAACTGTGTGTGCTAGGTAGACAAAACAAGAATGAAATTGTAGGTATTATTTTTGGCTTTCAAACGAATCAATCCGATTGCGAGTCGGTTAAGTCGTTTCCGGGAAAAACGAAAATTGCATATTCCATCCGCACAAATTACTTCCAGAATGACCCAACATAAAATTATTCTGTATCTCGGAAGTTGTGTGTGCTAGGTAGACAAAACAGGTATGGAATTATAGATATTATTATTGGTTTGCAAACGTAACAATCCGATTGCGAATCGGTTAAGTCGTTTCCGAGAAAAACGAAAATTACATATTCCATTCGCACAACTCATTTCCAGAATGGCCCAACATAAAATTATTCTATATCTCGGAAACTGTGAGTGTTAGGTAGACAAAACAAGAATGAAATTGTAGGTATTATTTTTGGCTTTCAAACGAATCAATCCGATTGCGAATCGCTTAAGTCGTTTCCGAGAAAAACGAAAATTTCATATTCCATCCGCACAAGTCACTTCCAGAATGACCCAACATAAAATTATTCTATATCTCGGAAACTGTGTGTGCTAGGTAGACAGAACAAGAATGGAATTGTAGGTATTATTATTGGCTTCCAAACGAATCAATCCGATTGCGAATCGGTTAAGTCGTTTACGAGAAACACGAAAATTACATATTCCATCCGCACAAGTCACTTCCAGAATGGCCCAACATAAATTTATTCTATATCTCGGAAACTGTGAGTGTAAGGTAGACAAAACAAGAATGGAATTGTAGATATTATTTTTGGCTTTCAAACGAATCAATCCGATTGCAAATCGGTTACATTGTTTACGAGAAACACGAAAATTACATATTCCATCCGCAAAAGTCACCTCCAGAATGGCCCAACATAAAATTATTCTGTATCTCGGAAACTGTAAGTGTTAGGTAGACAAAACAAGGATGGAATTATAGATATTATTATTGGTTTGCAAACGCAACAATCCGATTGCGAATCGGTTAAGTCGTTTCCGAGAAAAACGAAAATTACATATTCCATCCGCAAAAGTCACCTCCAGAATGGCCCAACATAAAATTATTCTGTATCTCGGAAACTGTGAGTGTTAGGTAGACAAAACAAGGATGTAATTGTAGATATTATTATTGGCTTTCAAACACATCAATCTGATTGCGAATCGGTTAAGTAGTTTCCGGGAAAAACGAAAATTGCATATTCCATCCGCACAAATTACTTCCAGAATGACCCAACATAAAATTATTATGTATCTCGGAAGCTGTGTGTGCTAGGTAGACAAAGCAGGTATGGAATTATAGATATTATTATTGGTTTGCAAACGTAGCAATCCGATTGCGAATCGGTTAAGTCGTTTCCGAGAAAAACGAAAATTACATATTCCATTCGCACAACTCATTTCCAGAATGGCCCAACATAAAATTATTCTATATCTCGGAAACTGTGAGTGTTAGGTAGACAAAACAAGAATGGAATTGTAGATATTATTATTGGCTTCCAAACGAATCAATCCGATTGCGAATCGGTTAATTCGGTTCCGAGAAATACGAAAATTGCATAATCCATCCGCACAAGTCACTTCCAGAATGACCCAACATAAAATTATTCTATATCTCGGAAACTGTGAGTGCTAGGTAGACAGAACAAGAATGGAATTGTAGGTATTATTATTGGCTTCCAAACGAATCAATCCGATTGCGAATCGGTTAAGTCGTTTACGAGAAACACGAAAATTACATATTCCATCCGCACAAGTCACTTCCAACAAAAAATTATTCTATATCTCGGAAACTGTGTGTGCTAGGTAGACAAAACAAGTATGGAATTGTAGATATTATTATTGGTTTGCAAACGAATCAATCCGATTGCGAATCGGTTAAGTCGTTTCCGAGAAAAACGAAAATTACATATTCCATCCGCACAAGTCACTTCCAGAATGACCCAATATAAAATTATGCTATATCACGGAAACTGTGGGTGTTAGGTAGACAAAACAAGTATAGAATTGGAGATATTATTATTGGATTTCAAACGAATCATCCGATTGCGAATCGGTTAAGTCGTTTCCGAGAAACACGAAAATTACAATTCCATCCGCACAAGTCACTTCCAGAATGACCCAACATAAAATTATTCTATATCTCGCAAACTGTGTGTGCTAGGTAGACAAAACAGGTATGGAATTGTAGGTATTATTATTGGCTTCCAAACGAATCAATCCGATTGCGAATCGGTTAAGTCGTTTCCGGGAAAAACGAAAATTACATATTCCATCCGCACAAGTCACTTCCAGAATGACCCAACATTAAATTGTTCTATATCTCGGAAACTGTGAGTGTTAGGTAGACAATACAAGTATGGAATTGTAGGTATTACTATTGGCTTTCAAACGAATCAATCCGATTGCAAATCGGTTACGTTGTTTACGAGAAACACGAAAATTAAATATTCCATCCGCAAAAGTCACTTCCAGAATGGCCCAACAAAAAATTATTCTGTATCTCGGAAACTGTGAGTGTTAGGTAGACAAAACAAGTATGGAATTGTAGATACTATTATTGGCTTTCAAACGAATCAATCTGATTGCGAATCGGTTAAGTCGTTTCCGAGAAAAACGAAAATTACATATTCCATTCGCACAACTCATTTCCAGAATGGCCCAACATAAAATTATTCTATATCTCGGAAACTGTAAGTGTTAGGTAGACAAAACAAGAATGGAATTGTAGATATTATTAGTGGCTTTCAACGCGGTTTTCAAACGCAATCGGAAACGCGGCTTTCCGATTGCGAATCGGTTAAGTCGCTTCCGAAAAATACGAAAATTACATATTCCATCCGCACAAGTCACTTTTAGAATAACCCAATATAAAATTATTCTATATCTCGGAAACTGCGAGTGTTAGGTAGACAAAACAAGTATGGAATTGTAGATATTATTATTGGCTTTCATAAAATTAAAACTTGGCCCAACATAAAATTATTCTATATCTCGGAAACTGTGTGTGCTAGGTAGACAAAACAAGAATGAAATTGTAGGTATTATTTTTGGCTTTCAAACGAATCAATCCGATTGCGAGTCGGTTAAGTCGTTTCCGGGAAAAACGAAAATTGCATATTCCATCCGCACAAATTACTTCCAGAATGACCCAACATAAAATTATTCTGTATCTCGGAAGTTGTGTGTGCTAGGTAGACAAAACAGGTATGGAATTATAGATATTATTATTGGTTTGCAAACGTAACAATCCGATTGCGAATCGGTTAAGTCGTTTCCGAGAAAAACGAAAATTACATATTCCATTCGCACAACTCATTTCCAGAATGGCCCAACATAAAATTATTCTATATCTCGGAAACTGTGAGTGTTAGGTAGACAAAACAAGAATGAAATTGTAGGTATTATTTTTGGCTTTCAAACGAATCAATCCGATTGCGAATCGCTTAAGTCGTTTCCGAGAAAAACGAAAATTTCATATTCCATCCGCACAAGTCACTTCCAGAATGACCCAACATAAAATTATTCTATATCTCGGAAACTGTGTGTGCTAGGTAGACAGAACAAGAATGGAATTGTAGGTATTATTATTGGCTTCCAAACGAATCAATCCGATTGCGAATCGGTTAAGTCGTTTACGAGAAACACGAAAATTACATATTCCATCCGCACAAGTCACTTCCAGAATGGCCCAACATAAATTTATTCTATATCTCGGAAACTGTGAGTGTAAGGTAGACAAAACAAGAATGGAATTGTAGATATTATTTTTGGCTTTCAAACGAATCAATCCGACTGCGAATCGGTTAAGTCGTTTCCGAGAAACACTATAATTGCATATTCCATCCGCACAAATTACTTCCAGAATGACCCAATATAATATTATTCTGTATCTCGGAAACTGTGTGTGCTAGGTAGACAAAACAGGTGTGGAATTATAGATATTATTATTGGTTTGCAAACGAAACAATCCGATTGCGAATCGGTTAAGTCGTTTCCGAGAAAAACGAAAATTACATATTCCATTCGCACAACTCATTTCCAGAATGGCCCAACATAAAATTATTCTATATCTCGGAAACTGTGAGTGTTAGGTAGACAAAACAAGAATGGAATTGTAGATATTATTAGTGGCTTTCAAACGCGGTTTTCAAACGCAATCGGAAACGCGGCTTTCCGATTGCGAATCGGTCAAGTCGCTTCCGAAAAATACGAAAATTACATATTCCATCCGCACAAGTCACTTTTAGAATAACCCAATATAAAATTATTCTATATCTCGGAAACTGCGAGTGTTAGGTAGACAAAACAACTATGGAATTGTAGATATTATTATTGGCTTTCATAAAATTAAAACTTGGCCCAACATAAAATTATTCTATATCTCGGAAACTGTGTGTGCTAGGTAGACAAAACAGGTATGGAATTATAGATATTATTATTGGTTTGCAAACGTAACAATCCGATTGCGAATCGGTAAAGTCGTTTCCGAGAAAAATGAAAATTACATATTCCATTCGCACAACTCATTTCCAGAATGGCCCAACATAAAATTATTCTATATCTCGGAAACTGTGAGTGTTAGGTAGACAAAACAAGAATGGAATTGTAGATATTATTATTGGCTTCCAAACGAATCAATCCGATTGCGAATCGGTTAATTCGGTTACGAGAAATACGAAAATTGCATAATCCATCCGCACAAGTCACTTCCAGAATGACCCAACATAAAATTATTCTATATCTCCGAAACTGTGTGTGCTAGGTAGACAAAACAAGAATGGAATTGTAGGTATTATTATTGGCTTCCAAACGAATCAATCCGATTGCGAATCGGTTAAGTCGTTTCCGGGAAACACGAAAATTACATATTCCATCCGCACAAGTCACTTCCAGAATGACCCAATATAAAATTATGCTATATCTCGAAACTGTGAGTGTTAGGTAGGCAAAACAAGTATGGAATTGTAGATATTATTATTGGCCTCCAAACGAATCAATCCGATTGCGAATCGGTTAAGTCGTTTCCGAGAAACACGAAAATTACATATTCCATCCGCACAAGTCACTTCCAGAATGTCCAAACATTAAATTGTTCTATATCTCGGAAACTGTGAGTGTTAGGTAGACAATACAAGTATGGAATTGTGGGTATTATTATTGGCTTTCAAACGAATCAATCGGATTGCAAATCGGGGAAACTGTGAGTGTTATGTAGGCAAAACAAGTATGGAATTGTAGATATAATTTTTTGCTTTCAAACGAATCAATCCGATTACGAATCGGTTAAGTCGTTTCCGAGAAACACGATAATTACATATTCCATCCGCACAAGTCACTTCCAGAATGACCCTACATAAAATTATTCTATATCTCGGAAACTGTGAGTGTTAGGTAGACAAAATAAGGATGAAATTGTAGATATTATTTTTGGCTTTCAAACGAATCAATCCGATTGCCAATCGCTTAAGTCGTTTCCGAGAAAAACGAAAATTTCATATTCCATCCGCACAAGTCACTTCCAGAATGACCCAACATAAAAGTATTCTATATCTCGGAAACTGTGTGTGCTAGGTAGACAAAACAGGTATGGAATTGTAGATATTATTATTGGCTTCCAAACGAATCAATCCGATTGCGAATCGGTTAAGTCGTTTACGAGAAACACGAATATTCCATCCATCCGCAAAAGTCACTTCCAGAATGGCCCAACAAAAAATTATTCTGTATCTCGGAAACTGTGAGTGTTAGATAGACAAAACAAGAATGGAATTGTAGATATTATTTTTGGCTTTCAAACGAATCAATCCGATTGCGAATCGGTTAAGTCGTTTACGAGAAACACGAAAATTACATATTCCATCCGCACAAGTCACTTCCAGAATGGCCCAACATAAATTTATTCTATATCTCGGAAACTGTGAGTGTAAGGTAGACAAAACAAGAATGGAATTGTAGATATTATTTTTGGCTTTCAAACGAATCAATCCGACTGCGAATCGGTTAAGTCGTTTCCGAGAAACACTATAATTGCATATTCCATCCGCACAAATTACTTCCAGAATGACCCAATATAATATTATTCTGTATCTCGGAAACTGTGTGTGCTAGGTAGACAAAACAGGTGTGGAATTATAGATATTATTATTGGTTTGCAAACGAAACAATCCGATTGCGAATCGGTTAAGTCGTTTCCGAGAAAAACGAAAATTACATATTCCATTCGCACAACTCATTTCCAGAATGGCCCAACATAAAATTATTCTATATCTCGGAAACTGTGAGTGTTAGGTAGACAAAACAAGAATGGAATTGTAGATATTATTAGTGGCTTTCAAACGCGGTTTTCAAACGCAATCGGAAACGCGGCTTTCCGATTGCGAATCGGTCAAGTCGCTTCCGAAAAATACGAAAATTACATATTCCATCCGCACAAGTCACTTTTAGAATAACCCAATATAAAATTATTCTATATCTCGGAAACTGCGAGTGTTAGGTAGACAAAACAACTATGGAATTGTAGATATTATTATTGGCTTTCATAAAATTAAAACTTGGCCCAACATAAAATTATTCTATATCTCGGAAACTGTGTGTGCTAGGTAGACAAAACAGGTATGGAATTATAGATATTATTATTGGTTTGCAAACGTAACAATCCGATTGCGAATCGGTAAAGTCGTTTCCGAGAAAAATGAAAATTACATATTCCATTCGCACAACTCATTTCCAGAATGGCCCAACATAAAATTATTCTATATCTCGGAAACTGTGAGTGTTAGGTAGACAAAACAAGAATGGAATTGTAGATATTATTATTGGCTTCCAAACGAATCAATCCGATTGCGAATCGGTTAATTCGGTTACGAGAAATACGAAAATTGCATAATCCATCCGCACAAGTCACTTCCAGAATGACCCAACATAAAATTATTCTATATCTCCGAAACTGTGTGTGCTAGGTAGACAAAACAAGAATGGAATTGTAGGTATTATTATTGGCTTCCAAACGAATCAATCCGATTGCGAATCGGTTAAGTCGTTTCCGGGAAACACGAAAATTACATATTCCATCCGCACAAGTCACTTCCAGAATGACCCAATATAAAATTATGCTATATCTCGAAACTGTGAGTGTTAGGTAGGCAAAACAAGTATGGAATTGTAGATATTATTATTGGCCTCCAAACGAATCAATCCGATTGCGAATCGGTTAAGTCGTTTCCGAGAAACACGAAAATTACATATTCCATCCGCACAAGTCACTTCCAGAATGTCCAAACATTAAATTGTTCTATATCTCGGAAACTGTGAGTGTTAGGTAGACAATACAAGTATGGAATTGTGGGTATTATTATTGGCTTTCAAACGAATCAATCGGATTGCAAATCGGGGAAACTGTGAGTGTTATGTAGGCAAAACAAGTATGGAATTGTAGATATAATTTTTTGCTTTCAAACGAATCAATCCGATTACGAATCGGTTAAGTCGTTTCCGAGAAACACGATAATTACATATTCCATCCGCACAAGTCACTTCCAGAATGACCCTACATAAAATTATTCTATATCTCGGAAACTGTGAGTGTTAGGTAGACAAAATAAGGATGAAATTGTAGATATTATTTTTGGCTTTCAAACGAATCAATCCGATTGCCAATCGCTTAAGTCGTTTCCGAGAAAAACGAAAATTTCATATTCCATCCGCACAAGTCACTTCCAGAATGACCCAACATAAAAGTATTCTATATCTCGGAAACTGTGTGTGCTAGGTAGACAAAACAGGTATGGAATTGTAGATATTATTATTGGCTTCCAAACGAATCAATCCGATTGCGAATCGGTTAAGTCGTTTACGAGAAACACGAATATTCCATCCATCCGCAAAAGTCACTTCCAGAATGGCCCAACAAAAAATTATTCTGTATCTCGGAAACTGTGAGTGTTAGATAGACAAAACAAGAATGGAATTGTAGATATTATTTTTGGCTTTCAAACGAATCAATCCGATTGCGAATCGGTTAAGTCGTTTCCGAGAAAAACGAAAATTACATATTCCATTCGCACAACTCATTTCCAGAATGGCCCAACATAAAATTATTCTATATCTCGGAAACTATATCTCGGAAACTGTGAGTGCTAGGTAGACAAAACCAGTATGGAATTGTGGATATTATTATTGGTTTGCAAGCGAATCAATCCGAATGCGAAACGGTTAAGTCGTTTACGAGAAACACGAAAATTACATATTCCATCCGCACAAGTCACTTCCAGAATGGCCCAACATAAAATTATTCTGTATCTCGGAAGTTGTGTGTGCTAGGTAGACAAAACAGGTATGGAATTATAGATATTATTATTGGTTTGCAAACGTAACAATCCGATTGCGAATCGGTTAAGTCGTTTCCGAGAAAAACGAAAATTACATATTCCATTCGCACAACTCATTTCCAGAATGGCCCAACATAAAATTATTCTATATCTCGGAAACTGTGAGTGTTAGGTAGACAAAAACGGAAACTGTGTGTGCTAGGTAGACAGAACAAGAATGGAATTGTAGGTATTATTATTGGCTTCCAAACGAATCAATCCGATTGCGAATCGGTTAAGTCGTTTACGAGAAACACGAAAATTACATATTCCATCCGCACAAG
Organism: Stomoxys calcitrans; assembly: GCF_963082655.1. Lineage (NCBI taxonomy): Eukaryota > Metazoa > Arthropoda > Insecta > Diptera > Muscidae > Stomoxys > Stomoxys calcitrans. Next base: position 135,174,338 of record NC_081552.1, on the reverse strand, counting down.
TCACTTCCAGAATGGCCCAACATAAATTTATTCTATATCTCGGAAACTGTGAGTGTAAGGTAGACAAAACAAGAATGGAATTGTAGATATTATTTTTGGCTTTCAAACGAATCAATCCGATTGCGAATCGGTTAAGTCGTTTCCGAGAAACACTATAATTGCATATTCCATCCGCACAAATTACTTCCAGAATGACCCAACATAATATTATTCTGTATCTCGGAAACTGTGTGTGCTAGGTAGACAAAACAGGTGTGGAATTATAGATATTATTATTGGTTTGCAAACGAAACAATCCGATTGCGAATCGGTTAAGTCGTTTCCGAGAAAAACGAAAATTACATATTCCATTCGCACAACTCATTTCCAGAATGGCCCAACATAAAATTATTCTATATCTCGGAAACTGTGAGTGTTAGGTAGACAAAACAAGAATGGAATTGTAGATATTATTAGTGGCTTTCAAACGCGGTTTTCAAACGCAATCGGAAACGCGGCTTTCCGATTGCGAATCGGTCAAGTCGCTTCCGAAAAATACGAAAATTACATATTCCATCCGCACAAGTCACTTTTAGAATAACCCAATATAAAATTATTCTATATCTCGGAAACTGCGAGTGTTAGGTAGACAAAACAAGTATGGAATTGTAGATATTATTATTGGCTTTCATAAAATTAAAACTTGGCCCAACATAAAATTATTCTATATCTCGGAAACTGTGTGTGCTAGGTAGACAAAACAGGTATGGAATTATAGATATTATTATTGGTTTGCAAACGTAACAATCCGATTGCGAATCGGTTAAGTCGTTTCCGAGAAAAATGAAAATTACATATTCCATTCGCACAACTCATTTCCAGAATGGCCCAACATAAAATTATTCTATATCTCGGAAACTGTGAGTGTTAGGTAGACAAAACAAGAATGGAATTGTAGATATTATTATTGGCTTCCAAACGAATCAATCCGATTGCGAATCGGTTAATTCGGTTACGAGAAATACGATAATTGCATAATCCATCCGCACAAGTCACTTCCAGAATGACCCAACATAAAATTATTCTATATCTCCGAAACTGTGTGTGCTAGGTAGACAAAACAAGAATGGAATTGTAGGTATTATTATTGGCTTCCAAACGAATCAATCCGATTGCGAATCGGTTAAGTCGTTTCCGAGAAACACGAAAATTACATATTCCATCCGCACAAGTCACTTCCAGAATGACCCAATATAAAATTATGCTATATCTCGAAACTGTGAGTGTTAGGTAGGCAAAACAAGTATGGAATTGTAGATATTATTATTGGCCTCCAAACGAATCAATCCGATTGCGAATCGGTTAAGTCGTTTCCGAGAAACACGAAAATTACATATTCCATCCGCACAAGTCACTTCCAGAATGTCCAAACATTAAATTGTTCTATATCTCGGAAACTGTGAGTGTTAGGTAGACAATACAAGTATGGAATTGTGGGTATTATTATTGGCTTTCAAACGAATCAATCGGATTGCAAATCGGGGAAACTGTGAGTGATATGTGTGAGTGTTAGGTAGACAATACAAGTATGGAATTGTGCGTATTATTATTGGCTTTCAAACGAATCAATCGGATTGCAAATCGGGGAAACTGTGAGTGTTATGTAGGCAAAACAAGTATGGAATTGTAGATATTATTTTTGGCTTTCAAACGAATCAATTCGATTACGAATCGGTTAAGTCGTTTCCGAGAAACACGATAATTACATATTCCATCCGCACAAGTCACTTCCAGAATGACCCTACATAAAATTATTCTATATCTCGGAAACTGTGAGTGTTAGGTAGACAAAATAAGGATGAAATTGTAGATATTATTTTTGGCTTTCAAACGAATCAATCCGATTGCGAATCGCTTAAGTCGTTTCCGAGAAAAACGAAAATTTCATATTCCATCCGCACAAGTCACTTCCAGAATGACCCAACATAAAATTATTCTATATCTCGGAAACTGTGTGTGCTAGGTAGACAAAACAAGTATGGAATTGTAGATATTATTATTGGCTTCCAAACGAATGAATCCGATTGCGAATCGGTTAAGTCGTTTACGAGAAACACGAATATTCCATCCATCCGCAAAAGTCACTTCCAGAATGGCCCAACAAAAAATTATTCTGTATCTCGGAAACTGTGAGTGTTAGATAGACAAAACAAGAATGGAATTGTAGATATTATTTTTGGCTTTCAAACGAATCAATCCGATTGCGAATCGGTTAAGTCGTTTCCGAGAAAAACGAAAATTACATATTCCATTCGCACAACTCATTTCCAGAATGGCCCAACATAAAATTTTTCTATATCTCGGAAACTATATCTCGGAAACTGTGAGTGCTAGGTAGACAAAACCAGTATGGAATTGTGGATATTATTATTGGTTTGCAAGCGAATCAATCCGAATGCGAAACGGTTAAGTCGTTTACGAGAAACACGAAAATTACATATTCCATCCGCACAAGTCACTTCCAGAATGGCCCAACATAAAATTATTCTGTATCTCGGAAGTTGTGTGTGCTAGGTAGACAAAACAGGTATGGAATTATAGATATTATTATTGGTTTGCAAACGTAACAATCCGATTGCGAATCGGTTAAGTCGTTTCCGAGAAAAACGAAAATTACATATTCCATTCGCACAACTCATTTCCAGAATGGCCCAACATAAAATTATTCTATATCTCGGAAACTGTGAGTGTTAGGTAGACAAAACAAGAATGAAATTGTAGGTATTATTTTTGTCTTTCAAACGAATCAATCCGATTGCGAATCGCTTAAGTCGTTTCCGAGAAAAACGAAAATTTCATATTCCATCCGCACAAGTCACTTCCAGAATGGCCCAACATAAAATTATTCTATATCTCGGAAACTGTGTGTGCTAGGTAGACAGAACAAGAATGGAATTGTAGGTATTATTATTGGCTTCCAAACGAATCAATCCGATTGCGAATCGGTTAAGTCGTTTACGAGAAACACGAAAATTACATATTCCATCCGCACAAGTCACTTCCAGAATGGCCCAACATAAATTTATTCTATATCTCGGAAACTGTGAGTGTAAGGTAGACAAAACAAGAATGGAATTGTAGATATTATTTTTGGCTTTCAAACGAATCAATCCGATTGCGAATCGGTTAAGTCGTTTCCGAGAAACACTATAATTGCATATTCCATCCGCACAAATTACTTCCAGAATGACCCAACATAATATTATTCTGTATCTCGGAAACTGTGTGTGCTAGGTAGACAAAACAGGTGTGGAATTATAGATATTATTATTGGTTTGCAAACGAAACAATCCGATTGCGAATCGGTTAAGTCGTTTCCGAGAAAAACGAAAATTACATATTCCATTCGCACAACTCATTTCCAGAATGGCCCAACATAAAATTATTCTATATCTCGGAAACTGTGAGTGTTAGGTAGACAAAACAAGAATGGAATTGTAGATATTATTAGTGGCTTTCAAACGCGGTTTTCATACGCAATCGGAAACGCGGCTTTCCAATTGCGAATCGGTCAAGTCGCTTCCGAAAAATACGAAAATTACATATTCCATCCGCACAAGTCACTTTTAGAATAACCCAATATTAAATTATTCTATATCTGGGAAACTGCGAGTGTTAGGTAGACAAAACAAGTATGGAATTGTAGATATTATTATTGGCTTTCATAAAATTAAAACTTGGCCCAACATAAAATTATTCTATATCTCGGAAACTGTGTGTGCTAGGTAGACAAAACAGGTATGGAATTATAGATATTATTATTGGTTTGCAAACGTAACAATCCGATTGCGAATCGGTTAAGTCGTTTCCGAGAAAAATGAAAATTACATATTCCATTCGCACAACTCATTTCCAGAATGGCCCAACATAAAATTATTCTATATCTCGGAAACTGTGAGTGTTAGGTAGACAAAACAAGAATGGAATTGTAGATATTATTATTGGCTTCCAAACGAATCAATCCGATTGAGAATCGGTTAATTCGGTTACGAGAAATACGAAAATTGCATAATCCATCCGCACAAGTCACTTTCAGAATGACCCAACATAAAATTATTCTATATCTCCGAAACTGTGTGTGCTAGGTAGACAAAACAAGAATGGAATTGTAGGTATTATTATTGGCTTCCAAACGAATCAATCCGATTGCGAATCGGTTAAGTCGTTTCCGAGAAACACGAAAATTACATATTCCATCCGCAAAAGTCACCTCCAGAATGACCCAATATAAAATTATGCTATATCTCGAAACTGTGAGTGTTCGGTAGGCAAAACAAGTATGGAATTGTAGATATTATTATTGGCCTCCAAACGAATCAATCCGATTGCGAATCGGTTAAGTCGTTTCCGAGAAACACGAAAATTACATATTCCATCCGCACAAGTCACTTCCAGAATGTCCAAACATTAAATTGTTCTATATCTCGGAAACTGTGAGTGTTAGGTAGACAATACAAGTATGGAATTGTGGGTATTATTATTGGCTTTCAAACGAATCAATCGGATTGCAAATCGGGGAAACTGTGAGTGTTATGTGTGAGTGTTAGGTAGACAATACAAGTATGGAATTGTGGGTATTATTATTGGCTTTCAAACGAATCAATCGGATTGCAAATCGGGGAAACTGTGAGTGTTATGTAGGCAAAACAAGTATGGAATTGTAGATATTATTTTTGGCTTTCAAACGAATCAATCCGATTACGAATCGGTTAAGTCGTTTCCGAGAAACACGATAATTACATATTCCATCCGCACAAGTCACTTCCAGAATGACCCAACATAAAATTATTCTATATCTCGGAAACTGTGTGTGCTAGGTAGACAAAACAAGTATGGAATTGTAGATATTATTATTGGCTTCCAAACGAATCAATCCGATTGCGAATCGGTTAAGTCGTTTACGAGAAACACGAATATTCCATCCATCCGCAAAAGTCACTTCCAGAATGGCCCAACAAAAAATTATTCTGTATCTCGGAAACTGTGAGTGTTAGATAGACAAAACAAGAATGGAATTGTAGATATTATTTTTGGCTTTCAAACGAATCAATCCGATTGCGAATCGGTTAAGTCGTTTCCGAGAAAAACGAAAATTACATATTCCATTCGCACAACTCATTTCCAGAATGGCCCAACATAAAATTATTCTATATCTCGGAAACTGTGAGTGCTAGGTAGACAAAACCAGTATGGAATTGTTCATATTATTATTGGTTTGCAAGCGAATCAATCCGAATGCGAAACGGTTAAGTCGTTTACGAGAAACACGAAAATTACATATTCCATCCGCACAAGTCACTTCCAGAATGGCCCAACATAAAATTATTCTGTATCTCGGAAGTTGTGTGTGCTAGGTAGACAAAACAGGTATGGAATTATAGATATTATTATTGGTTTGCAAACGTAACAATCCGATTGCGAATCGGTTAAGTCGTTTCCGAAAAAAACGAAAATTACATATTCCATTCGCACAACTCATTTCCAGAATGGCCCAACATAAAATTATTCTATATCTCGGAAACTGTGAGTGTTAGGTAGACAAAACAAGAATGAAATTGTAGGTATTATTTTTGGCTTTCAAACGAATCAATCCGATTGCGAATCGCTTAAGTCGTTTCCGAGAAAAACGAAAATTTCATATTCCATCCGCACAAGTCACTTCCAGAATGACCCAACATAAAATTATTCTATATCTCGGAAACTGTGTGTGCTAGGTAGACAGAACAAGAATGGAATTGTAGGTATTATTATTGGCTTCCAAACGAATCAATCCGATTGCGAATCGGTTAAGTCGTTTACGAGGAACACGAAAATTACATATTCCATCCGCACAAGTCACTTCCAGAATGGCCCAACATAAATTTATTCTATATCTCGGAAACTGTGTGTGCTAGGTAGACAAAACAAGTATGGAATTGTAGATATTATTATTGGCTTCCAAACGAATCAATCCGATTGCGAATCGGTTAAGTCGTTTACGAGAAACACGAATATTCCATCCATCCGCAAAAGTCACTTCCAGAATGGCCCAACAAAAAATTATTCTGTATCTCGGAAACTGTGAGTGTTAGATAGACAAAACAAGAATGGAATTGTAGATATTATTTTTGGCTTTCAAACGAATCAATCCGATTGCGAATCGGTTAAGTCGTTTCCGAGAAAAACGAAAATTACATATTCCATTCGCACAACTCATTTCCAGAATGGCCCAACATAAAATTATTCTATATCTCGGAAACTGTGAGTGTTAGGTAGACAAAATAAGGATGAAATTGTAGATATTATTTTTGGCTTTCAAACGAATCAATCCGATTGCGAATCGCTTAAGTCGTTTCCGAGAAAAACGAAAATTTCATATTCCATCCGCACAAGTCACTTCCAGAATGACCCAACATAAAATTATTCTATATCTCGGAAACTGTGTGTGCTAGGTAGACAAAACAAGTATGGAATTGTAGATATTATTATTGGCTTCCAAACGAATCAATCCGATTGCGAATCGGTTAATTCGGTTAAGAGAAATACGAAAATTGCATAATCCATCCGCACAAGTCACTTTCAGAATGACCCAACATAAAATTATTCTATATCTCCGAAACTGTGTGTGCTAGGTAGACAAAACAAGAATGGAATTGTAGGTATTATTATTGGCTTCCAAACGAATCAATCCGATTACGAATCGGTTAAGTCGTTTCCGAGAAAAACGAAAATTACATATTCCATTCGCACAACTCATTTCCAGAATGGCCCAACATAAAATTATTCTATATCTCGGAAACTGTGTGTGCTAGGTAGACAAAACAGGTATGGAATTGTGGATATTATTATTGGTTTGCAAGCGAATCAATCCGAATGCGAAACGGTTAAGTCGTTTACGAGAAACACGAAAATTACATATTCCATCCGCACAAGTCACTTCCAGAATGGCCCAACATAAAATTATTCTGTATCTCGGAAGTTGTGTGTGCTAGGTAGACAAAACAGGTATGGAATTATAGATATTATTATTGGTTTGCAAACGTAACAATCCGATTGCGAATCGGTTAAGTCGTTTCCGAGAAAAACGAAAATTACATTTTCCATTCGCACAACTCATTTCCAGAATGGCCCAACATAAAATTATTCTATATCTCGGAAACTGTGAGTGTTAGGTAGACAAAACAAGAATGAAATTGTAGGTATTATTTTTGGCTTTCAAACGAATCAATCCGATTGCGAATCGCTTAAGTCGTTTACGAGGAACACGAAAATTACATATTCCATCCGCACAAGTCACTTCCAGAATGGCCCAACATAAATTTATTCTATATCTCGGAAACTGTGAGTGTAAGGAGACAAAACAAGAATGGAATTGTAGATATTATTTTTGGCTTTCAAACGAATCAATCCGATTGCGAATCGGTTAAGTCGTTTCCGAGAAACACTATAATTGCATATTCCATCCGCACAAATTACTTCCAGAATGACCCAACATAATATTATTCTGTATCTCGGAAACTGTGTGTGCTAGGTAGACAAAACAGGTGTGGAATTATAGATATTATTATTGGTTTGCAAACGAAACAATCCGATTGCGAATCGGTTAAGTCGTTTCCGAGAAAAACGAAAATTACATATTCCATTCGCACAACTCATTTCCAGAATGGCCCAACATAAAATTATTCTATATCTCGGAAACTGTGAGTGTTAGGTAGACAAAACAAGAATGGAATTGTAGATATTATTAGTGGCTTTCAAACGCGGTTTTCAAACGCAATCGGAAACGCGGCTTTCCGATTGCGAATCGGTCAAGTCGCTTCCGAAAAATATGAAAATTACATATTCCATCCGCACAAGTCACTTTTAGAATAACCCAATATAAAATTATTCTATATCTCGGAAACTGCGAGTGTTAGGTAGACAAAACAAGTATGGAATTGTAGATATTATTATTGGCTTTCATAAAATTAAAACTTGGCCCAACATAAAATTATTCTATATCTCGGAAACTGTGTGTGCTAGGTAGACAAAACAGGTATGGAATTATAGATATTATTATTGGTTTGCAAACGTAACAATCCGATTGCGAATCGGTTAATTCTGTTACGAGAAATACGAAAATTGCATAATCCATCCGCACAAGTCACTTCCAGAATGACCCAACATAAAATTATTCTATATCTCCGAAACTGTGAGTGTTAGGTAGACAAAACAGGTATGGAATTATAGATATTATTATTGGTTTGCAAACGTAACAATCCGATTGCGAATCGGTTAAGTCGTTTCCGAGAAAAACGAAAATTACATATTCCATTCGCACAACTCATTTCCAGAATGGCCCAACATAAAATTATTCTATATCTCGGAAACTGTGAGTGTTAGGTAGACAAAACAAGAATGAAATTGTAGGTATTATTTTTGTCTTTCAAACGAATCAATCCGATTGCGAATCGCTTAAGTCGTTTCCGAGAAAAACGAAAATTTCATATTCCATCCGCACAAGTCACTTCCAGAATGGCCCAACATAAAATTATTCTATATCTCGGAAACTGTGTGTGCTAGGTAGACAGAACAAGAATGGAATTGTAGGTATTATTATTGGCTTCCAAACGAATCAATCCGATTGCGAATCGGTTAAGTCGTTTACGAGAAACACGAAAATTACATATTCCATCCGCACAAGTCACTTCCAGAATGGCCCAACATAAATTTATTCTATATCTCGGAAACTGTGAGTGTAAGGTAGACAAAACAAGAATGGAATTGTAGATATTATTTTTGGCTTTCAAACGAATCAATCCGATTGCGAATCGGTTAAGTCGTTTCCGAGAAACACTATAATTGCATATTCCATCCGCACAAATTACTTCCAGAATGACCCAACATAATATTATTCTGTATCTCGGAAACTGTGTGTGCTAGGTAGACAAAACAGGTGTGGAATTATAGATATTATTATTGGTTTGCAAACGAAACAATCCGATTGCGAATCGGTTAAGTCGTTTCCGAGAAAAACGAAAATTACATATTCCATTCGCACAACTCATTTCCAGAATGGCCCAACATAAAATTATTCTATATCTCGGAAACTGTGAGTGTTAGGTAGACAAAACAAGAATGGAATTGTAGATATTATTAGTGGCTTTCAAACGCGGTTTTCATACGCAATCGGAAACGCGGCTTTCCAATTGCGAATCGGTCAAGTCGCTTCCGAAAAATACGAAAATTACATATTCCATCCGCACAAGTCACTTTTAGAATAACCCAATATTAAATTATTCTATATCTGGGAAACTGCGAGTGTTAGGTAGACAAAACAAGTATGGAATTGTAGATATTATTATTGGCTTTCATAAAATTAAAACTTGGCCCAACATAAAATTATTCTATATCTCGGAAACTGTGTGTGCTAGGTAGACAAAACAGGTATGGAATTATAGATATTATTATTGGTTTGCAAACGTAACAATCCGATTGCGAATCGGTTAAGTCGTTTCCGAGAAAAATGAAAATTACATATTCCATTCGCACAACTCATTTCCAGAATGGCCCAACATAAAATTATTCTATATCTCGGAAACTGTGAGTGTTAGGTAGACAAAACAAGAATGGAATTGTAGATATTATTATTGGCTTCCAAACGAATCAATCCGATTGCGAATCGGTTAATTCGGTTACGAGAAATACGAAAATTGCATAATCCATCCGCACAAGTCACTTTCAGAATGACCCAACATAAAATTATTCTATATCTCCGAAACTGTGTGTGCTAGGTAGACAAAACAAGAATGGAATTGTAGGTATTATTATTGGCTTCCAAACGAATCAATCCGATTGCGAATCGGTTAAGTCGTTTCCGAGAAACACGAAAATTACATATTCCATCCGCAAAAGTCACCTCCAGAATGACCCAATATAAAATTATGCTATATCTCGAAACTGTGAGTGTTCGGTAGGCAAAACAAGTATGGAATTGTAGATATTATTATTGGCCTCCAAACGAATCAATCCGATTGCGAATCGGTTAAGTCGTTTCCGAGAAACACGAAAATTACATATTCCATCCGCACAAGTCACTTCCAGAATGTCCAAACATTAAATTGTTCTATATCTCGGAAACTGTGAGTGTTAGGTAGACAATACAAGTATGGAATTGTGGGTATTATTATTGGCTTTCAAACGAATCAATCGGATTGCAAATCGGGGAAACTGTGAGTGTTATGTGTGAGTGTTAGGTAGACAATACAAGTATGGAATTGTGGGTATTATTATTGGCTTTCAAACGAATCAATCGGATTGCAAATCGGGGAAACTGTGAGTGTTATGTAGGCAAAACAAGTATGGAATTGTAGATATTATTTTTGGCTTTCAAACGAATCAATCCGATTACGAATCGGTTAAGTCGTTTCCGAGAAACACGATAATTACATATTCCATCCGCACAAGTCACTTCCAGAATGACCCAACATAAAATTATTCTATATCTCGGAAACTGTGTGTGCTAGGTAGACAAAACAAGTATGGAATTGTAGATATTATTATTGGCTTCCAAACGAATCAATCCGATTGCGAATCGGTTAAGTCGTTTACGAGAAACACGAATATTCCATCCATCCGCAAAAGTCACTTCCAGAATGGCCCAACAAAAAATTATTCTGTATCTCGGAAACTGTGAGTGTTAGATAGACAAAACAAGAATGGAATTGTAGATATTATTTTTGGCTTTCAAACGAATCAATCCGATTGCGAATCGGTTAAGTCGTTTCCGAGAAAAACGAAAATTACATATTCCATTCGCACAACTCATTTCCAGAATGGCCCAACATAAAATTATTCTATATCTCGGAAACTGTGAGTGCTAGGTAGACAAAACCAGTATGGAATTGTTCATATTATTATTGGTTTGCAAGCGAATCAATCCGAATGCGAAACGGTTAAGTCGTTTACGAGAAACACGAAAATTACATATTCCATCCGCACAAGTCACTTCCAGAATGGCCCAACATAAAATTATTCTGTATCTCGGAAGTTGTGTGTGCTAGGTAGACAAAACAGGTATGGAATTATAGATATTATTATTGGTTTGCAAACGTAACAATCCGATTGCGAATCGGTTAAGTCGTTTCCGAAAAAAACGAAAATTACATATTCCATTCGCACAACTCATTTCCAGAATGGCCCAACATAAAATTATTCTATATCTCGGAAACTGTGAGTGTTAGGTAGACAAAACAAGAATGAAATTGTAGGTATTATTTTTGGCTTTCAAACGAATCAATCCGATTGCGAATCGCTTAAGTCGTTTCCGAGAAAAACGAAAATTTCATATTCCATCCGCACAAGTCACTTCCAGAATGACCCAACATAAAATTATTCTATATCTCGGAAACTGTGTGTGCTAGGTAGACAGAACAAGAATGGAATTGTAGGTATTATTATTGGCTTCCAAACGAATCAATCCGATTGCGAATCGGTTAAGTCGTTTACGAGGAACACGAAAATTACATATTCCATCCGCACAAGTCACTTCCAGAATGGCCCAACATAAATTTATTCTATATCTCGGAAACTGTGTGTGCTAGGTAGACAAAACAAGTATGGAATTGTAGATATTATTATTGGCTTCCAAACGAATCAATCCGATTGCGAATCGGTTAAGTCGTTTACGAGAAACACGAATATTCCATCCATCCGCAAAAGTCACTTCCAGAATGGCCCAACAAAAAATTATTCTGTATCTCGGAAACTGTGAGTGTTAGATAGACAAAACAAGAATGGAATTGTAGATATTATTTTTGGCTTTCAAACGAATCAATCCGATTGCGAATCGGTTAAGTCGTTTCCGAGAAAAACTAAAATTACATATTCCATTCGCACAACTCATTTCCAGAATGGCCCAACATAAAATTATTCTATATCTCGGAAACTGTGAGTGTTAGGTAGACAAAATAAGGATGAAATTGTAGATATTATTTTTGGCTTTCAAACGAATCAATCCGATTGCGAATCGCTTAAGTCGTTTCCGAGAAAAACGAAAATTTCATATTCCATCCGCACAAGTCACTTCCAGAATGACCCAACATAAAATTATTCTATATCTCGGAAACTGTGTGTGCTAGGTAGACAAAACAAGTATGGAATTGTAGATATTATTATTGGCTTCCAAACGAATCAATCCGATTGCGAATCGGTTAATTCGGTTAAGAGAAATACGAAAATTGCATAATCCATCCGCACAAGTCACTTTCAGAATGACCCAACATAAAATTATTCTATATCTCCGAAACTGTGTGTGCTAGGTAGACAAAACAAGAATGGAATTGTAGGTATTATTATTGGCTTCCAAACGAATCAATCCGATTACGAATCGGTTAAGTCGTTTCCGAGAAAAACGAAAATTACATATTCCATTCGCACAACTCATTTCCAGAATGGCCCAACATAAAATTATTCTATATCTCGGAAACTGTGTGTGCTAGGTAGACAAAACAGGTATGGAATTGTGGATATTATTATTGGTTTGCAAGCGAATCAATCCGAATGCGAAACGGTTAAGTCGTTTACGAGAAACACGAAAATTACATATTCCATCCGCACAAGTCACTTCCAGAATGGCCCAACATAAAATTATTCTGTATCTCGGAAGTTGTGTGTGCTAGGTAGACAAAACAGGTATGGAATTATAGATATTATTATTGGTTTGCAAACGTAACAATCCGATTGCGAATCGGTTAAGTCGTTTCCGAGAAAAACGAAAATTACATTTTCCATTCGCACAACTCATTTCCAGAATGGCCCAACATAAAATTATTCTATATCTCGGAAACTGTGAGTGTTAGGTAGACAAAACAAGAATGAAATTGTAGGTATTATTTTTGGCTTTCAAACGAATCAATCCGATTGCGAATCGCTTAAGTCGTTTACGAGGAACACGAAAATTACATATTCCATCCGCACAAGTCACTTCCAGAATGGCCCAACATAAATTTATTCTATATCTCGGAAACTGTGAGTGTAAGGAGACAAAACAAGAATGGAATTGTAGATATTATTTTTGGCTTTCAAACGAATCAATCCGATTGCGAATCGGTTAAGTCGTTTCCGAGAAACACTATAATTGCATATTCCATCCGCACAAATTACTTCCAGAATGACCCAACATAATATTATTCTGTATCTCGGAAACTGTGTGTGCTAGGTAGACAAAACAGGTGTGGAATTATAGATATTATTATTGGTTTGCAAACGAAACAATCCGATTGCGAATCGGTTAAGTCGTTTCCGAGAAAAACGAAAATTACATATTCCATTCGCACAACTCATTTCCAGAATGGCCCAACATAAAATTATTCTATATCTCGGAAACTGTGAGTGTTAGGTAGACAAAACAAGAATGGAATTGTAGATATTATTAGTGGCTTTCAAACGCGGTTTTCAAACGCAATCGGAAACGCGGCTTTCCGATTGCGAATCGGTCAAGTCGCTTCCGAAAAATACGAAAATTACATATTCCATCCGCACAAGTCACTTTTAGAATAACCCAATATAAAATTATTCTATATCTCGGAAACTGCGAGTGTTAGGTAGACAAAACAAGTATGGAATTGTAGATATTATTATTGGTTTGCAAACGTAACAATCCGATTGCGAATCGGTTAATTCTGTTACGAGAAATACGAAAATTGCATAATCCATCCGCACAAGTCACTTCCAGAATGACCCAACATAAAATTATTCTATATCTCCGAAACTGTGAGTGTTAGGTAGACAAAACAAGAATGGAATTGTAGATATTATTATTGGCTTCCAAACGAATCAATCCGATTGCGAATCGGTTAATTCGGTTACGAGAAATACGAAAATTGCATAATCCATCCGCACAAGTCACTTCCAGAATGACCCAACATAAAATTATTCTCTATCTCTGAAACTGTGTGTGCTAGGTAGACAAAACAAGAATGGAATTGTAGGTATTATTATTGGCTTCCAAACGAATCAATCCGATTGCGAATCGGTTAAGTCGTTTCCGAGAAACACGAAAATTACATATTCCATCCGCACAAGTCACTTCCAGAATGACCCAATATAAAATTATGCTATATCTCGAAACTGTGAGTGTTAGGTAGGCAAAACAAGTATGGAATTGTAGATATTATTATTGGCCTCCAAACGAATCAATCCGATTGCGAATCGCTTAAGTCGTTTCCGAGAAACACGAAAATTACATATTCCATCCGCACAAGTCACTTCCAGAATGTCCAAACATTAAATTGTTCTATATCTCGGAAACTGTGAGTGTTAGGTAGACAATACAAGTATGGAATTGTGGGTATTATTATTGGCTTTCAAACGAATCAATCGGATTGCAAATCGGGGAAACTGTGAGTGTTATGTAGGCAAAACAAGTATGGAATTGTAGATATTATTTTTGGCTTTCAAACGAATCAATCCGATTACGAATCGGTTAAGTCGTTTCCGAGAAACACGATAATTACATATTCCATCCGCACAAGTCACTTCCAGAATGACCCTACATAAAATTATTCTATATCTCGGAAACTGTGAGTGTTAGGTAGACAAAATAAGGATGAAATTGTAGATATTATTTTTGGCTTTCAAACGAATCAATCCGATTGCGAATCGCTTAAGTCGTTTCCGAGAAAAACGAAAATTTCATATTCCATCCGCTCAAGTCACTTCCAGAATGACCCAACATAAAATTATTCTATATCTCGGAAACTGTGTGTGCTAGGTAGACAAAACAAGTATGGAATTGTAGATATTATTATTGGCTTCCAAACGAATCAATCCGATTGCGAATCGGTTAAGTCGTTTACGAGAAACACGAATATTCCATCCATCCGCAAAAGTCACTTCCAGAATGGCCCAACAAAAAATTATTCTGTATCTCGGAAACTGTGAGTGTTAAATAGACAAAACAAGAATGGAATTGTAGATATTATTTTTGGCTTTCAAACGAATCAATCCGATTGCGAATCGGTTAAGTCGTTTCCGAGAAAAACGAAAATTACATATTCCATTCGCACAACTCATTTCCAGAATGGCCCAACATAAAATTATTCTATATCTCGGAAACTGTGAGTGTTAGGTAGACAAAATAAGGATGAAATTGTAGATATTATTTTTGGCTTTCAAACGAATCAATCCGATTGCGAATCGCTTAAGTCGTTTCCGAGAAAAACGAAAATTTCATATTCCATCCGCACAAGTCACTTCCAGAATGACCCAACATAAAATTATTCTATATCTCGGAAACTGTGTGTGCTAGGTAGACAAAACAAGTATGGAATTGTAGATATTATTATTGGCTTCCAAACGAATCAATCCGATTGCGAATCGGTTAAGTCGTTTACGAGAAACACGAATATTCCATCCATCCGCAAAAGTCACTTCCAGAATGGCCCAACAAAAAATTATTCTGTATCTCGGAAACTGTGAGTGTTAGATAGACAAAACAAGAATGGAATTGTAGATATTATTTTTGGCTTTCAAACGAATCAATCCGATTGCGAATCGGTTAAGTCGTTTCCGAGAAAAACGAAAATTACATATTCCATTCGCACAACTCATTTCCAGAATGGCCCAACATAAAATTATTCTATATCTCGGAAACTGTGAGTGTTAGGTAGACAAAATAAGGATGAAATTGTAGATATTATTTTTGGCTTTCAAACGAATCAATCCGATTGCGAATCGCTTAAGTCGTTTCCGAGAAAAACGAAAATTTCATATTCCATCCGCACAAGTCACTTCCAGAATGACCCAACATAAAATTATTCTATATCTCGGAAACTGTGTGTGCTAGGTAGACAAAACAAGTATGGAATTGTAGATATTATTATTGGGTTCCAAACGAATCAATCCGATTGCGAATCGGTTAATTCGGTTAAGAGAAATACGAAAATTGCATAATCCATCCGCACAAGTCACTTTCAGAATGACCCAACATAAAATTATTCTATATCTCCGAAACTGTGTGTGCTAGGTAGACAAAACAAGAATGGAATTGTAGGTATTATTATTGGCTTCCAAACGAATCAATCCGAATGCGAATCGGTTAAGTCGTTTCCGAGAAAAACGAAAATTACATATTCCATTCGCACAACTCATTTCCAGAATGGCCCAACATAAAATTATTCTATATCTCGGAAACTGTGAGTGCTAGGTAGACAAAACCAGTATGGAATTGTGGATATTATTATTGGTTTGCAAGCGAATCAATCCGAATGCGAAACGGTTAAGTCGTTTACGAGAAACACGAAAATTACATATTCCATCCGCACAAGTCACTTCCAGAATGGCCCAACATAAAATTATTCTGTATCTCGGAAGTTGTGTGTGCTAGGTAGACAAAACAGGTATGGAATTATAGATATTATTATTGGTTTGCAAACGTAACAATCCGATTGCGAATCGGTTAAGTCGTTTCCGAGAAAAACGAAAATTACATATTCCATTCGCACAACTCATTTCCAGAATGGCCCAACATAAAATTATTCTATATCTCGGAAACTGTGAGTGTTAGGTAGACAAAACAAGAATGAAATTGTAGGTATTATTTTTGGCTTTCAAACGAATCAATCCGATTGCGAATCGCTTAAGTCGTTTACGAGGAACACGAAAATTACATATTCCATCCGCACAAGTCACTTCCAGAATGGCCCAACATAAATTTATTCTATATCTCGGAAACTGTGAGTGTAAGGAGACAAAACAAGAATGGAATTGTAGATATTATTTTTGGCTTTCAAACGAATCAATCCGATTGCGAATCGGTTAAGTCGTTTCCGAGAAACACTATAATTGCATATTCCATCCGCTCAAATTACTTCCAGAATGACCCAACATAATATTATTCTGTATCTCGGAAACTGTGTGTGCTAGGTAGACAAAACAGGTGTGGAATTATAGATATTATTATTGGTTTGCAAACGAAACAATCCGATTGCGAATCGGTTAAGTCGTTTCCGAGAAAAACGAAAATTACATATTCCATTCGCACAACTCATTTCCAGAATGGCCCAACATAAAATTATTCTATATCTCGGAAACTGTGAGTGTTAGGTAGACAAAACAAGAATGGAATTGTAGATATTATTAGTGGCTTTCAAACGCGGTTTTCAAACGCAATCGGAAACGCGGCTTACCGATTGCGAATCGGTCAAGTCGCTTCCGAAAAATACGAAAATTACATATTCCATCCGCACAAGTCACTTTTAGAATAACCCAATATAAAATTATTCTATATCTCGGAAACTGCGAGTGTTAGGTAGACAAAACAAGTATGGAATTGTAGATATTATTATTGGCTTTCATAAAATTAAAACTTGGCCCAACATAAAATTATTCTATATCTCGGAAACTGTGTGTGCTAGGTAGACAAAACAGGTATGGAATTATAGATATTATTATTGGTTTGCAAACGTAACAATCCGATTGCGAATCGGTTAATTCTGTTACGAGAAATACGAAAATTGCATAATCCATCCGCACAAGTCACTTCCAGAATGACCCAACATAAAATTATTCTATATCTCCGAAACTGTGAGTGTTAGGTAGACAAAACAAGAATGGAATTGTAGATATTATTATTGGCTTCCAAACGAATCAATCCGATTGCGAATCGGTTAATTCGGTTACGAGAAATACGAAAATTGCATAATCCATCCGCACAAGTCACTTCCAGAATGACCCAACATAAAATTATTCTCTATCTCCGAAACTGTGTGTGCTAGGTAGACAAAACAAGAATGGAATTGTAGGTATTATTATTGGCTTCCAAACGAATCAATCCGATTGCGAATCGGTTAAGTCGTTTCCGAGAAACACGAAAATTACATATTCCATCCGCACAAGTCACTTCCAGAATGACCCAATATAAAATTATGCTATATCTCGAAACTGTGAGTGTTAGGTAGGCAAAACAAGTATGGAATTGTAGATATTATTATTGGCCTCCAAACGAATCAATCCGATTGCGAATCGCTTAAGTCGTTTCCGAGAAACACGAAAATTACATATTCCATCCGCACAAGTCACTTCCAGAATGTCCAAACATTAAATTGTTCTATATCTCGGAAACTGTGAGTGTTAGGTAGACAATACAAGTATGGAATTGTGGGTATTATTATTGGCTTTCAAACGAATCAATCGGATTGCAAATCGGGGAAACTGTGAGTGTTATGTAGGCAAAACAAGTATGGAATTGTAGATATTATTTTTGGCTTTCAAACGAATCAATCCGATTACGAATCGGTTAAGTCGTTTCCGAGAAACACGATAATTACATATTCCATCCGCACAAGTCACTTCCAGAATGACCCTACATAAAATTATTCTATATCTCGGAAACTGTGAGTGTTAGGTAGACAAAATAAGGATGAAATTGTAGATATTATTTTTGGCTTTCAAACGAATCAATCCGATTGCGAATCGCTTAAGTCGTTTCCGAGAAAAACGAAAATTTCATATTCCATCCGCACAAGTCACTTCCAGAATGACCCAACATAAAATTATTCTATATCTCGGAAACTGTGTGTGCTAGGTAGACAAAACAAGTATGGAATTGTAGATATTATTATTGGCTTCCAAACGAATCAATCCGATTGCGAATCGGTTAAGTCGTTTACGAGAAACACGAATATTCCATCCATCCGCAAAAGTCACTTCCAGAATGGCCCAACAAAAAATTATTCTGTATCTCGGAAACTGTGAGTGTTAAATAGACAAAACAAGAATGGAATTGTAGATATTATTTTTGGCTTTCAAACGAATCAATCCGATTGCGAATCGGTTAAGTCGTTTCCGAGAAAAACGAAAATTACATATTCCATTCGCACAACTCATTTCCAGAATGGCCCAACATAAAATTATTCTATATCTCGGAAACTGTGAGTGTTAGGTAGACAAAATAAGGATGAAATTGTAGATATTATTTTTGGCTTTCAAACGAATCAATCCGATTGCGAATCGCTTAAGTCGTTTCCGAGAAAAACGAAAATTTCATATTCCATCCGCACAAGTCACTTCCAGAATGACCCAACATAAAATTATTCTATATCTCGGAAACTGTGTGTGCTAGGTAGACAAAACAAGTATGGAATTGTAGATATTATTATTGGCTTCCAAACGAATCAATCCGATTGCGAATCGGTTAAGTCGTTTACGAGAAACACGAATATTCCATCCATCCGCAAAAGTCACTTCCAGAATGGCCCAACAAAAAATTATTCTGTATCTCGGAAACTGTGAGTGTTAGATAGACAAAACAAGAATGGAATTGTAGATATTATTTTTGGCTTTCAAACGAATCAATCCGATTGCGAATCGGTTAAGTCGTTTCCGAGAAAAACGAAAATTACATATTCCATTCGCACAACTCATTTCCAGAATGGCCCAACATAAAATTATTCTATATCTCGGAAACTGTGAGTGTTAGGTAGACAAAATAAGGATGAAATTGTAGATATTATTTTTGGCTTTCAAACGAATCAATCCGATTGCGAATCGCTTAAGTCGTTTCCGAGAAAAACGAAAATTTCATATTCCATCCGCACAAGTCACTTCCAGAATGACCCAACATAAAATTATTCTATATCTCGGAAACTGTGTGTGCTAGGTAGACAAAACAAGTATGGAATTGTAGATATTATTATTGGCTTCCAAACGAATCAATCCGATTGCGAATCGGTTAATTCGGTTAAGAGAAATACGAAAATTGCATAATCCATCCGCACAAGTCACTTTCAGAATGACCCAACATAAAATTATTCTATATCTCCGAAACTGTGTGTGCTAGGTAGACAAAACAAGAATGGAATTGTAGGTATTATTATTGGCTTCCAAACGAATCAATCCGAATGCGAATCGGTTAAGTCGTTTCCGAGAAAAACGAAAATTACATATTCCATTCGCACAACTCATTTCCAGAATGGCCCAACATAAAATTATTCTATATCTCGGAAACTGTGAGTGCTAGGTAGACAAAACCAGTATGGAATTGTGGATATTATTATTGGTTTGCAAGCGAATCAATCCGAATGCGAAACGGTTAAGTCGTTTACGAGAAACACGAAAATTACATATTCCATCCGCACAAGTCACTTCCAGAATGGCCCAACATAAAATTATTCTGTATCTCGGAAGTTGTGTTTGCTAGGTAGACAAAACAGGTATGGAATTATAGATATTATTATTGGTTTGCAAACGTAACAATCCGATTGCGAATCGGTTAAGTCGTTTCCGAGAAAAACGAAAATTACATATTCCATTCGCACAACTCATTTCCAGAATGGCCCAACATAAAATTATTCTATATCTCGGAAACTGTGAGTGTTAGGTAGACAAAACAAGAATGAAATTGTAGGTATTATTTTTGGCTTTCAAACGAATCAATCCGATTGCGAATTGCTTAAGTCGTTTACGAGGAACACGAAAATTACATATTCCATCCGCACAAGTCACTTCCAGAATGGCCCAACATAAATTTATTCTATATCTCGGAAACTGTGAGTGTAAGGAGACAAAACAAGAATGGAATTGTAGATATTATTTTTGGCTTTCAAACGAATCAATCCGATTGCGAATCGGTTAAGTCGTTTCCGAGAAACACTATAATTGCATATTCCATCCGCACAAATTACTTCCAGAATGACCCAACATAATATTATTCTGTATCTCGGAAACTGTGTGTGCTAGGTAGACAAAACAGGTGTGGAATTATAGATATTATTATTGGTTTGCAAACGAAACAATCCGATTGCGAATCGGTTAAGTCGTTTCCGAGAAAAACGAAAATTACATATTCCATTCGCACAACTCATTTCCAGAATGGCCCAACATAAAATTATTCTATATCTCGGAAACTGTGAGTGTTAGGTAGACAAAACAAGAATGGAATTGTAGATATTATTAGTGGCTTTCAAACGCGGTTTTCAAACGCAATCGGAAACGCGGCTTTCCGATTGCGAATCGGTCAAGTCGCTTCCGAAAAATACGAAAATTACATATTCCATCCGCACAAGTCACTTTTAGAATAACCCAATATAAAATTATTCTATATCTCGGAAACTGCGAGTGTTAGGTAGACAAAACAAGTATGGAATTGTAGATATTATTATTGGCTTTCATAAAATTAAAACTTGGCCCAACATAAAATTATTCTATATCTCGGAAACTGTGTGTGCTAGGTAGACAAAACAGGTATGGAATTATAGATATTATTATTGGTTTGCAAACGTAACAATCCGATTGCGAATCGGTTAATTCTGTTACGAGAAATACGAAAATTGCATAATCCATCCGCACAAGTCACTTCCAGAATGACCCAACATAAAATTATTCTATATCTCCGAAACTGTGAGTGTTAGGTAGACAAAACAAGAATGGAATTGTAGATATTATTATTGGCTTCCAAACGAATCAATCCGATTGCGAATCGGTTAATTCGGTTACGAGAAATACGAAAATTGCATAATCCATCCGCACAAGTCACTTCCAGAATGACCCAACATAAAATTATTCTCTATCTCCGAAACTGTGTGTGCTAGGTAGACAAAACAAGAATGGAATTGTAGGTATTATTATTGGCTTCCAAACGAATCAATCCGATTGCGAATCGGTTAAGTCGTTTCCGAGAAACACGAAAATTACATATTCCATCCGCACAAGTCACTTCCAGAATGACCCAATATAAAATTATGCTATATCTCGAAACTGTGAGTGTTAGGTAGGCAAAACAAGTATGGAATTGTAGATATTATTATTGGCCTCCAAACGAATCAATCCGATTGCGAATCGCTTAAGTCGTTTCCGAGAAACACGAAAATTACATATTCCATCCGCACAAGTCACTTCCAGAATGTCCAAACATTAAATTGTTCTATATCTCGGAAACTGTGAGTGTTAGGTAGACAATACAAGTATGGAATTGTGGGTATTATTATTGGCTTTCAAACGAATCAATCGGATTGCAAATCGGGGAAACTGTGAGTGTTATGTAGGCAAAACAAGTATGGAATTGTAGATATTATTTTTGGCTTTCAAACGAATCAATCCGATTACGAATCGGTTAAGTCGTTTCCGAGAAACACGATAATTACATATTCCATCCGCACAAGTCACTTCCAGAATGACCCTACATAAAATTATTCTATATCTCGGAAACTGTGAGTGTTAGGTAGACAAAATAAGGATGAAATTGTAGATATTATTTTTGGCTTTCAAACGAATCAATCCGATTGCGAATCGCTTAAGTCGTTTCCGAGAAAAACGAAAATTTCATATTCCATCCGCACAAGTCACTTCCAGAATGACCCAACATAAAATTATTCTATATCTCGGAAACTGTGTGTGCTAGGTAGACAAAACAAGTATGGAATTGTAGATATTATTATTGGCTTCCAAACGAATCAATCCGATTGCGAATCGGTTAAGTCGTTTACGAGAAACACGAATATTCCATCCATCCGCAAAAGTCACTTCCAGAATGGCCCAACAAAAAATTATTCTGTATCTCGGAAACTGTGAGTGTTAAATAGACAAAACAAGAATGGAATTGTAGATATTATTTTTGGCTTTCAAACGAATCAATCCGATTGCGAATCGGTTAAGTCGTTTCCGAGAAAAACGAAAATTACATATTCCATTCGCACAACTCATTTCCAGAATGGCCCAACATAAAATTATTCTATATCTCGGAAACTGTGAGTGTTAGGTAGACAAAATAAGGATGAAATTGTAGATATTATTTTTGGCTTTCAAACGAATCAATCCGATTGCGAATCGCTTAAGTCGTTTCCGAGAAAAACGAAAATTTCATATTCCATCCGCACAAGTCACTTCCAGAATGACTCAACATAAAATTATTCTATATCTCGGAAACTGTGTGTGCTAGGTAGACAAAACAAGTATGGAATTGTAGATATTATTATTGGCTTTCAAACGAATCAATCCGATTGCGAATCGGTTAAGTCGTTTCCGAGAAAAACGAAAATTACATATTCCATTCGCACAACTCATTTCCAGAATGGCCCAACATAAAATTATTCTATATCTCGGAAACTGTGAGTGTTAGGTAGACAAAATAAGGATGAAATTGTAGATATTATTTTTGGCTTTCAAACGAATCAATCCGATTGCGAATCGGTTAAGTCGTTTACGAGAAACACGAATATTCCATCCATCCGCAAAAGTCACTTCCAGAATGGCCCAACAAAAAATTATTCTGTATCTCGGAAACTGTGAGTGTTAGATAGACAAAACAAGAATGGAATTGTAGATATTATTTTTGGCTTTCAAACGAATCAATCCGATTGCGAATCGGTTAAGTCGTTTCCGAGAAAAACGAAAATTACATATTCCATTCGCACAACTCATTTCCAGAATGGCCCAACATAAAATTATTCTATATCTCGGAAACTGTGAGTGCTAGGTAGACAAAACCAGTATGGAATTGTGGATATTATTATTGGTTTGCAAGCGAATCAATCCGAATGCGAAACGGTTAAGTCGTTTACGAGAAACACGAAAATTACATATTCCATCCGCACAAGTCACTTCCAGAATGGCCCAACATAAAATTATTCCGTATCTCGGAAGTTGTGTGTGCTAGGTAGACAAAACAGGTATGGAATTATAGATATTATTATTGGTTTGCAAACGTAACAATCCGATTGCGAATCGGTTAAGTCGTTTCCGAGAAAAACGAAAATTACATATTCCATTCGCACAACTCATTTCCAGAATGGCCCAACATAAAATTATTCTATATCTCGGAAACTGTGAGTGTTAGGTAGACAAAACAAGAATGAAATTGTAGGTATTATTTTTGGCTTTCAAATTATTCTATATCTCGGAAACTGTGAGTGTAAGGTAGACAAAACAAGAATGGAATTGTAGATATTATTTTTGGCTTTCAAACGAATCAATCCGATTGCGAATCGGTTAAGTCGTTTCCGAGAAACACTATAATTGCATATTCCATCCGCACAAATTACTTCCAGAATGACCCAACATAATATTATTCTGTATCTCGGAAACTGTGTGTGCTAGGTAGACAAAACAGGTGTGGAATTATAGATATTATTATTGGTTTGCAAACGAAACAATCCGATTGCGAATCGGTTAAGTCGTTTCCGAGAAAAACGAAAATTACATATTCCATTCGCACAACTCATTTCCAGAATGGCCCAACATAAAATTATTCTATATCTCGGAAACTGTGAGTGTTAGGTAGACAAAACAAGAATGGAATTGTAGATATTATTAGTGGCTTTCAAACGCGGTTTTCAAACGCAATCGGAAACGCGGCTTTCCGATTGCGAATCGGTCAAGTCGCTTCCGAAAAATACGAAAATTACATATTCCATCCGCACAAGTCACTTTTAGAATAACCCAATATAAAATTATTCTATATCTCGGAAACTGCGAGTGTTAGGTAGACAAAACAAGTATGGAATTGTAGATATTATTATTGGCTTTCATAAAATTAAAACTTGGCCCAACATAAAATTATTCTATATCTCGGAAACTGTGTGTGCTAGGTAGACAAAACAGGTATGGAATTATAGATATTATTATTGGTTTGCAAACGTAACAATCCGATTGCGAATCGGTTAATTCTGTTACGAGAAATACGAAAATTGCATAATCCATCCGCACAAGTCACTTCCAGAATGACCCAACATAAAATTATTCTATATCTCGGAAACTGTGTGTGCTAGGTAGACAAAACAAGTATGGAATTGTAGATATTATTATTGGCTTCCAAACGAATCAATCCGATTGCGAATCGGTTAAGTCGTTTACGAGAAACACGAATATTCCATCCATCCGCAAAAGTCACTTCCAGAATGGCCCAACAAAAAATTATTCTGTATCTCGGAAACTGTGAGTGTTAAATAGACAAAACAAGAATGGAATTGTAGATATTATTTTTGGCTTTCAAACGAATCAATCCGATTGCGAATCGGTTAAGTCGTTTCCGAGAAAAACGAAAATTACATATTCCATTCGCACAACTCATTTCCAGAATGGCCCAACATAAAATTATTCTATATCTCGGAAACTGTGAGTGTTAGGTAGACAAAATAAGGATGAAATTGTAGATATTATTTTTGGCTTTCAAACGAATCAATCCGATTGCGAATCGCTTAAGTCGTTTCCGAGAAAAACGAAAATTTCATATTCCATCCGCACAAGTCACTTCCAGAATGACCCAACATAAAATTATTCTATATCTCGGAAACTGTGTGTGCTAGGTAGACAAAACAAGTATGGAATTGTAGATATTATTATTGGCTTCCAAACGAATCAATCCGATTGCGAATCGGTTAAGTCGTTTACGAGAAACACGAATATTCCATCCATCCGCAAAAGTCACTTCCAGAATGGCCCAACAAAAAATTATTCTGTATCTCGGAAACTGTGAGTGTTAGATAGACAAAACAAGAATGGAATTGTAGATATTATTTTTGGCTTTCAAACGAATCAATCCGATTGCGAATCGGTTAAGTCGTTTCCGAGAAAAACGAAAATTACATATTCCATTCGCACAACTCATTTCCAGAATGGCCCAACATAAAATTATTCTATATCTCGGAAACTGTGAGTGTTAGGTAGACAAAATAAGGATGAAATTGTAGATATTATTTTTGGCTTTCAAACGAATCAATCCGATTGCGAATCGCTTAAGTCGTTTCCGAGAAAAACGAAAATTTCATATTCCATCCGCACAAGTCACTTCCAGAATGACCCAACATAAAATTATTCTATATCTCGGAAACTGTGTGTGCTAGGTAGACAAAACAAGTATGGAATTGTAGATATTATTATTGGCTTCCAAACGAATCAATCCGATTGCGAATCGGTTAATTCGGTTAAGAGAAATACGAAAATTGCATAATCCATCCGCACAAGTCACTTTCAGAATGACCCAACATAAAATTATTCTATATCTCCGAAACTGTGTGTGCTAGGTAGACAAAACAAGAATGGAATTGTAGGTATTATTATTGGCTTCCAAACGAATCAATCCGAATGCGAATCGGTTAAGTCGTTTCCGAGAAAAACGAAAATTACATATTCCATTCGCACAACTCATTTCCAGAATGGCCCAACATAAAATTATTCTATATCTCGGAAACTGTGAGTGCTAGGTAGACAAAACCAGTATGGAATTGTGGATATTATTATTGGTTTGCAAGCGAATCAATCCGAATGCGAAACGGTTAAGTCGTTTACGAGAAACACGAAAATTACATATTCCATCCGCACAAGTCACTTCCAGAATGGCCCAACATAAAATTATTCTGTATCTCGGAAGTTGTGTTTGCTAGGTAGACAAAACAGGTATGGAATTATAGATATTATTATTGGTTTGCAAACGTAACAATCCGATTGCGAATCGGTTAAGTCGTTTCCGAGAAAAACGAAAATTACATATTCCATTCGCACAACTCATTTCCAGAATGGCCCAACATAAAATTATTCTATATCTCGGAAACTGTGAGTGTTAGGTAGACAAAACAAGAATGAAATTGTAGGTATTATTTTTGGCTTTCAAACGAATCAATCCGATTGCGAATTGCTTAAGTCGTTTACGAGGAACACGAAAATTACATATTCCATCCGCACAAGTCACTTCCAGAATGGCCCAACATAAATTTATTCTATATCTCGGAAACTGTGAGTGTAAGGAGACAAAACAAGAATGGAATTGTAGATATTATTTTTGGCTTTCAAACGAATCAATCCGATTGCGAATCGGTTAAGTCGTTTCCGAGAAACACTATAATTGCATATTCCATCCGCACAAATTACTTCCAGAATGACCCAACATAATATTATTCTGTATCTCGGAAACTGTGTGTGCTAGGTAGACAAAACAGGTGTGGAATTATAGATATTATTATTGGTTTGCAAACGAAACAATCCGATTGCGAATCGGTTAAGTCGTTTCCGAGAAAAACGAAAATTACATATTCCATTCGCACAACTCATTTCCAGAATGGCCCAACATAAAATTATTCTATATCTCGGAAACTGTGAGTGTTAGGTAGACAAAACAAGAATGGAATTGTAGATATTATTAGTGGCTTTCAAACGCGGTTTTCAAACGCAATCGGAAACGCGGCTTTCCGATTGCGAATCGGTCAAGTCGCTTCCGAAAAATACGAAAATTACATATTCCATCCGCACAAGTCACTTTTAGAATAACCCAATATAAAATTATTCTATATCTCGGAAACTGCGAGTGTTAGGTAGACAAAACAAGTATGGAATTGTAGATATTATTATTGGCTTTCATAAAATTAAAACTTGGCCCAACATAAAATTATTCTATATCTCGGAAACTGTGTGTGCTAGGTAGACAAAACAGGTATGGAATTATAGATATTATTATTGGTTTGCAAACGTAACAATCCGATTGCGAATCGGTTAATTCTGTTACGAGAAATACGAAAATTGCATAATCCATCCGCACAAGTCACTTCCAGAATGACCCAACATAAAATTATTCTATATCTCCGAAACTGTGAGTGTTAGGTAGACAAAACAAGAATGGAATTGTAGATATTATTATTGGCTTCCAAACGAATCAATCCGATTGCGAATCGGTTAATTCGGTTACGAGAAATACGAAAATTGCATAATCCATCCGCACAAGTCACTTCCAGAATGACCCAACATAAAATTATTCTCTATCTCCGAAACTGTGTGTGCTAGGTAGACAAAACAAGAATGGAATTGTAGGTATTATTATTGGCTTCCAAACGAATCAATCCGATTGCGAATCGGTTAAGTCGTTTCCGAGAAACACGAAAATTACATATTCCATCCGCACAAGTCACTTCCAGAATGACCCAATATAAAATTATGCTATATCTCGAAACTGTGAGTGTTAGGTAGGCAAAACAAGTATGGAATTGTAGATATTATTATTGGCCTCCAAACGAATCAATCCGATTGCGAATCGCTTAAGTCGTTTCCGAGAAACACGAAAATTACATATTCCATCCGCACAAGTCACTTCCAGAATGTCCAAACATTAAATTGTTCTATATCTCGGAAACTGTGAGTGTTAGGTAGACAATACAAGTATGGAATTGTGGGTATTATTATTGGCTTTCAAACGAATCAATCGGATTGCAAATCGGGGAAACTGTGAGTGTTATGTAGGCAAAACAAGTATGGAATTGTAGATATTATTTTTGGCTTTCAAACGAATCAATCCGATTACGAATCGGTTAAGTCGTTTCCGAGAAACACGATAATTACATATTCCATCCGCACAAGTCACTTCCAGAATGACCCTACATAAAATTATTCTATATCTCGGAAACTGTGAGTGTTAGGTAGACAAAATAAGGATGAAATTGTAGATATTATTTTTGGCTTTCAAACGAATCAATCCGATTGCGAATCGCTTAAGTCGTTTCCGAGAAAAACGAAAATTTCATATTCCATCCGCACAAGTCACTTCCAGAATGACCCAACATAAAATTATTCTATATCTCGGAAACTGTGTGTGCTAGGTAGACAAAACAAGTATGGAATTGTAGATATTATTATTGGCTTCCAAACGAATCAATCCGATTGCGAATCGGTTAAGTCGTTTACGAGAAACACGAATATTCCATCCATCCGCAAAAGTCACTTCCAGAATGGCCCAACAAAAAATTATTCTGTATCTCGGAAACTGTGAGTGTTAAATAGACAAAACAAGAATGGAATTGTAGATATTATTTTTGGCTTTCAAACGAATCAATCCGATTGCGAATCGGTTAAGTCGTTTCCGAGAAAAACGAAAATTACATATTCCATTCGCACAACTCATTTCCAGAATGGCCCAACATAAAATTATTCTATATCTCGGAAACTGTGAGTGTTAGGTAGACAAAATAAGGATGAAATTGTAGATATTATTTTTGGCTTTCAAACGAATCAATCCGATTGCGAATCGCTTAAGTCGTTTCCGAGAAAAACGAAAATTTCATATTCCATCCGCACAAGTCACTTCCAGAATGACTCAACATAAAATTATTCTATATCTCGGAAACTGTGTGTGCTAGGTAGACAAAACAAGTATGGAATTGTAGATATTATTATTGGCTTTCAAACGAATCAATCCGATTGCGAATCGGTTAAGTCGTTTCCGAGAAAAGCGAAAATTACATATTCCATTCGCACAACTCATTTCCAGAATGGCCCAACATAAAATTATTCTATATCTCGGAAACTGTGAGTGTTAGGTAGACAAAATAAGGATGAAATTGTAGATATTATTTTTGGCTTTCAAACGAATCAATCCGATTGCGAATCGGTTAAGTCGTTTACGAGAAACACGAATATTCCATCCATCCGCAAAAGTCACTTCCAGAATGGCCCAACAAAAAATTATTCTGTATCTCGGAAACTGTGAGTGTTAGATAGACAAAACAAGAATGGAATTGTAGATATTATTTTTGGCTTTCAAACGAATCAATCCGATTGCGAATCGGTTAAGTCGTTTCCGAGAAAAACGAAAATTACATATTCCATTCGCACAACTCATTTCCAGAATGGCCCAACATAAAATTATTCTATATCTCGGAAACTGTGAGTGTTAGGTAGACAAAATAAGGATGAAATTGTAGATATTATTTTTGGCTTTCAAACGAATCAATCCGATTGCGAATCGCTTAAGTCGTTTCCGAGAAAAACGAAAATTTCATATTCCATCCGCACAAGTCACTTCCAGAATGACTCAACATAAAATTATTCTATATCTCGGAAACTGTGTGTGCTAGGTAGACAAAACAAGTATGGAATTGTAGATATTATTATTGGCTTTCAAACGAATCAATCCGATTGCGAATCGGTTAAGTCGTTTCCGAGAAAAACGAAAATTACATATTCCATTCGCACAACTCATTTCCAGAATGGCCCAACATAAAATTATTCTATATCTCGGAAACTGTGAGTGTTAGGTAGACAAAATAAGGATGAAATTGTAGATATTATTTTTGGCTTTCAAACGAATCAATCCGATTGCGAATCGGTTAAGTCGTTTACGAGAAACACGAATATTCCATCCATCCGCAAAAGTCACTTCCAGAATGGCCCAACAAAAAATTATTCTGTATCTCGGAAACTGTGAGTGTTAGATAGACAAAACAAGAATGGAATTGTAGATATTATTTTTGGCTTTCAAACGAATCAATCCGATTGCGAATCGGTTAAGTCGTTTCCGAGAAAAACGAAAATTACATATTCCATTCGCACAACTCATTTCCAGAATGGCCCAACATAAAATTATTCTATATCTCGGAAACTGTGAGTGCTAGGTAGACAAAACCAGTATGGAATTGTGGATATTATTATTGGTTTGCAAGCGAATCAATCCGAATGCGAAACGGTTAAGTCGTTTACGAGAAACACGAAAATTACATATTCCATCCGCACAAGTCACTTCCAGAATGGCCCAACATAAAATTATTCCGTATCTCGGAAGTTGTGTGTGCTAGGTAGACAAAACAGGTATGGAATTATAGATATTATTATTGGTTTGCAAACGTAACAATCCGATTGCGAATCGGTTAAGTCGTTTCCGAGAAAAACGAAAATTACATATTCCATTCGCACAACTCATTTCCAGAATGGCCCAACATAAAATTATTCTATATCTCGGAAACTGTGAGTGTTAGGTAGACAAAACAAGAATGAAATTGTAGGTATTATTTTTGGCTTTCAAATTATTCTATATCTCGGAAACTGTGAGTGTAAGGTAGACAAAACAAGAATGGAATTGTAGATATTATTTTTGGCTTTCAAACGAATCAATCCGATTGCGAATCGGTTAAGTCGTTTCCGAGAAACACTATAATTGCATATTCCATCCGCACAAATTACTTCCAGAATGACCCAACATAATATTATTCTGTATCTCGGAAACTGTGTGTGCTAGGTAGACAAAACAGGTGTGGAATTATAGATATTATTATTGGTTTGCAAACGAAACAATCCGATTGCGAATCGGTTAAGTCGTTTCCGAGAAAAACGAAAATTACATATTCCATTCGCACAACTCATTTCCAGAATGGCCCAACATAAAATTATTCTATATCTCGGAAACTGTGAGTGTTAGGTAGACAAAACAAGAATGGAATTGTAGATATTATTAGTGGCTTTCAAACGCGGTTTTCAAACGCAATCGGAAACGCGGCTTTCCGATTGCGAATCGGTCAAGTCGCTTCCGAAAAATACGAAAATTACATATTCCATCCGCACAAGTCACTTTTAGAATAACCCAATATAAAATTATTCTATATCTCGGAAACTGCGAGTGTTAGGTAGACAAAACAAGTATGGAATTGTAGATATTATTATTGGCTTTCATAAAATTAAAACTTGGCCCAACATAAAATTATTCTATATCTCGGAAACTGTGTGTGCTAGGTAGACAAAACAGGTATGGAATTATAGATATTATTATTGGTTTGCAAACGTAACAATCCGATTGCGAATCGGTTAATTCTGTTACGAGAAATACGAAAATTGCATAATCCATCCGCACAAGTCACTTCCAGAATGACCCAACATAAAATTATTCTATATCTCGGAAACTGTGTGTGCTAGGTAGACAAAACAAGTATGGAATTGTAGATATTATTATTGGCTTCCAAACGAATCAATCCGATTGCGAATCGGTTAAGTCGTTTACGAGAAACACGAATATTCCATCCATCCGCAAAAGTCACTTCCAGAATGGCCCAACAAAAAATTATTCTGTATCTCGGAAACTGTGAGTGTTAAATAGACAAAACAAGAATGGAATTGTAGATATTATTTTTGGCTTTCAAACGAATCAATCCGATTGCGAATCGGTTAAGTCGTTTCCGAGAAAAACGAAAATTACATATTCCATTCGCACAACTCATTTCCAGAATGGCCCAACATAAAATTATTCTATATCTCGGAAACTGTGAGTGTTAGGTAGACAAAATAAGGATGAAATTGTAGATATTATTTTTGGCTTTCAAACGAATCAATCCGATTGCGAATCGCTTAAGTCGTTTCCGAGAAAAACGAAAATTTCATATTCCATCCGCACAAGTCACTTCCAGAATGACCCAACATAAAATTATTCTATATCTCGGAAACTGTGTGTGCTAGGTAGACAAAACAAGTATGGAATTGTAGATATTATTATTGGCTTCCAAACGAATCAATCCGATTGCGAATCGGTTAAGTCGTTTACGAGAAACACGAATATTCCATCCATCCGCAAAAGTCACTTCCAGAATGGCCCAACAAAAAATTATTCTGTATCTCGGAAACTGTGAGTGTTAGATAGACAAAACAAGAATGGAATTGTAGATATTATTTTTGGCTTTCAAACGAATCAATCCGATTGCGAATCGGTTAAGTCGTTTCCGAGAAAAACGAAAATTACATATTCCATTCGCACAACTCATTTCCAGAATGGCCCAACATAAAATTATTCTATATCTCGGAAACTGTGAGTGTTAGGTAGACAAAATAAGGATGAAATTGTAGATATTATTTTTGGCTTTCAAACGAATCAATCCGATTGCGAATCGCTTAAGTCGTTTCCGAGAAAAACGAAAATTTCATATTCCATCCGCACAAGTCACTTCCAGAATGACCCAACATAAAATTATTCTATATCTCGGAAACTGTGTGTGCTAGGTAGACAAAACAAGTATGGAATTGTAGATATTATTATTGGCTTCCAAACGAATCAATCCGATTGCGAATCGGTTAATTCGGTTAAGAGAAATACGAAAATTGCATAATCCATCCGCACAAGTCACTTTCAGAATGACCCAACATAAAATTATTCTATATCTCCGAAACTGTGTGTGCTAGGTAGACAAAACAAGAATGGAATTGTAGGTATTATTATTGGCTTCCAAACGAATCAATCCGAATGCGAATCGGTTAAGTCGTTTCCGAGAAAAACGAAAATTACATATTCCATTCGCACAACTCATTTCCAGAATGGCCCAACATAAAATTATTCTATATCTCGGAAACTGTGAGTGCTAGGTAGACAAAACCAGTATGGAATTGTGGATATTATTATTGGTTTGCAAGCGAATCAATCCGAATGCGAAACGGTTAAGTCGTTTACGAGAAACACGAAAATTACATATTCCATCCGCACAAGTCACTTCCAGAATGGCCCAACATAAAATTATTCTGTATCTCGGAAGTTGTGTTTGCTAGGTAGACAAAACAGGTATGGAATTATAGATATTATTATTGGTTTGCAAACGTAACAATCCGATTGCGAATCGGTTAAGTCGTTTCCGAGAAAAACGAAAATTACATATTCCATTCGCACAACTCATTTCCAGAATGGCCCAACATAAAATTATTCTATATCTCGGAAACTGTGAGTGTTAGGTAGACAAAACAAGAATGAAATTGTAGGTATTATTTTTGGCTTTCAAACGAATCAATCCGATTGCGAATTGCTTAAGTCGTTTACGAGGAACACGAAAATTACATATTCCATCCGCACAAGTCACTTCCAGAATGGCCCAACATAAATTTATTCTATATCTCGGAAACTGTGAGTGTAAGGAGACAAAACAAGAATGGAATTGTAGATATTATTTTTGGCTTTCAAACGAATCAATCCGATTGCGAATCGGTTAAGTCGTTTCCGAGAAACACTATAATTGCATATTCCATCCGCACAAATTACTTCCAGAATGACCCAACATAATATTATTCTGTATCTCGGAAACTGTGTGTGCTAGGTAGACAAAACAGGTGTGGAATTATAGATATTATTATTGGTTTGCAAACGAAACAATCCGATTGCGAATCGGTTAAGTCGTTTCCGAGAAAAACGAAAATTACATATTCCATTCGCACAACTCATTTCCAGAATGGCCCAACATAAAATTATTCTATATCTCGGAAACTGTGAGTGTTAGGTAGACAAAACAAGAATGGAATTGTAGATATTATTAGTGGCTTTCAAACGCGGTTTTCAAACGCAATCGGAAACGCGGCTTTCCGATTGCGAATCGGTCAAGTCGCTTCCGAAAAATACGAAAATTACATATTCCATCCGCACAAGTCACTTTTAGAATAACCCAATATAAAATTATTCTATATCTCGGAAACTGCGAGTGTTAGGTAGACAAAACAAGTATGGAATTGTAGATATTATTATTGGCTTTCATAAAATTAAAACTTGGCCCAACATAAAATTATTCTATATCTCGGAAACTGTGTGTGCTAGGTAGACAAAACAGGTATGGAATTATAGATATTATTATTGGTTTGCAAACGTAACAATCCGATTGCGAATCGGTTAATTCTGTTACGAGAAATACGAAAATTGCATAATCCATCCGCACAAGTCACTTCCAGAATGACCCAACATAAAATTATTCTATATCTCCGAAACTGTGAGTGTTAGGTAGACAAAACAAGAATGGAATTGTAGATATTATTATTGGCTTCCAAACGAATCAATCCGATTGCGAATCGGTTAATTCGGTTACGAGAAATACGAAAATTGCATAATCCATCCGCACAAGTCACTTCCAGAATGACCCAACATAAAATTATTCTCTATCTCCGAAACTGTGTGTGCTAGGTAGACAAAACAAGAATGGAATTGTAGGTATTATTATTGGCTTCCAAACGAATCAATCCGATTGCGAATCGGTTAAGTCGTTTCCGAGAAACACGAAAATTACATATTCCATCCGCACAAGTCACTTCCAGAATGACCCAATATAAAATTATGCTATATCTCGAAACTGTGAGTGTTAGGTAGGCAAAACAAGTATGGAATTGTAGATATTATTATTGGCCTCCAAACGAATCAATCCGATTGCGAATCGCTTAAGTCGTTTCCGAGAAACACGAAAATTACATATTCCATCCGCACAAGTCACTTCCAGAATGTCCAAACATTAAATTGTTCTATATCTCGGAAACTGTGAGTGTTAGGTAGACAATACAAGTATGGAATTGTGGGTATTATTATTGGCTTTCAAACGAATCAATCGGATTGCAAATCGGGGAAACTGTGAGTGTTATGTAGGCAAAACAAGTATGGAATTGTAGATATTATTTTTGGCTTTCAAACGAATCAATCCGATTACGAATCGGTTAAGTCGTTTCCGAGAAACACGATAATTACATATTCCATCCGCACAAGTCACTTCCAGAATGACCCTACATAAAATTATTCTATATCTCGGAAACTGTGAGTGTTAGGTAGACAAAATAAGGATGAAATTGTAGATATTATTTTTGGCTTTCAAACGAATCAATCCGATTGCGAATCGCTTAAGTCGTTTCCGAGAAAAACGAAAATTTCATATTCCATCCGCACAAGTCACTTCCAGAATGACCCAACATAAAATTATTCTATATCTCGGAAACTGTGTGTGCTAGGTAGACAAAACAAGTATGGAATTGTAGATATTATTATTGGCTTCCAAACGAATCAATCCGATTGCGAATCGGTTAAGTCGTTTACGAGAAACACGAATATTCCATCCATCCGCAAAAGTCACTTCCAGAATGGCCCAACAAAAAATTATTCTGTATCTCGGAAACTGTGAGTGTTAAATAGACAAAACAAGAATGGAATTGTAGATATTATTTTTGGCTTTCAAACGAATCAATCCGATTGCGAATCGGTTAAGTCGTTTCCGAGAAAAACGAAAATTACATATTCCATTCGCACAACTCATTTCCAGAATGGCCCAACATAAAATTATTCTATATCTCGGAAACTGTGAGTGTTAGGTAGACAAAATAAGGATGAAATTGTAGATATTATTTTTGGCTTTCAAACGAATCAATCCGATTGCGAATCGCTTAAGTCGTTTCCGAGAAAAACGAAAATTTCATATTCCATCCGCACAAGTCACTTCCAGAATGACTCAACATAAAATTATTCTATATCTCGGAAACTGTGTGTGCTAGGTAGACAAAACAAGTATGGAATTGTAGATATTATTATTGGCTTTCAAACGAATCAATCCGATTGCGAATCGGTTAAGTCGTTTCCGAGAAAAGCGAAAATTACATATTCCATTCGCACAACTCATTTCCAGAATGGCCCAACATAAAATTATTCTATATCTCGGAAACTGTGAGTGTTAGGTAGACAAAATAAGGATGAAATTGTAGATATTATTTTTGGCTTTCAAACGAATCAATCCGATTGCGAATCGGTTAAGTCGTTTACGAGAAACACGAATATTCCATCCATCCGCAAAAGTCACTTCCAGAATGGCCCAACAAAAAATTATTCTGTATCTCGGAAACTGTGAGTGTTAGATAGACAAAACAAGAATGGAATTGTAGATATTATTTTTGGCTTTCAAACGAATCAATCCGATTGCGAATCGGTTAAGTCGTTTCCGAGAAAAACGAAAATTACATATTCCATTCGCACAACTCATTTCCAGAATGGCCCAACATAAAATTATTCTATATCTCGGAAACTGTGAGTGCTAGGTAGACAAAACCAGTATGGAATTGTGGATATTATTATTGGTTTGCAAGCGAATCAATCCGAATGCGAAACGGTTAAGTCGTTTACGAGAAACACGAAAATTACATATTCCATCCGCACAAGTCACTTCCAGAATGGCCCAACATAAAATTATTCTGTATCTCGGAAGTTGTGTGTGCTAGGTAGACAAAACAGGTATGGAATTATAGATATTATTATTGGTTTGCAAACGTAACAATCCGATTGCGAATCGGTTAAGTCGTTTCCGAGAAAAACGAAAATTACATATTCCATTCGCACAACTCATTTCCAGAATGGCCCAACATAAAATTATTCTATATCTCGGAAACTGTGAGTGTTAGGTAGACAAAACAAGAATGAAATTGTAGGTATTATTTTTGGCTTTCAAATTATTCTATATCTCGGAAACTGTGAGTGTAAGGTAGACAAAACAAGAATGGAATTGTAGATATTATTTTTGGCTTTCAAACGAATCAATCCGATTGCGAATCGGTTAAGTCGTTTCCGAGAAACACTATAATTGCATATTCCATCCGCACAAATTACTTCCAGAATGACCCAACATAATATTATTCTGTATCTCGGAAACTGTGTGTGCTAGGTAGACAAAACAGGTGTGGAATTATAGATATTATTATTGGTTTGCAAACGAAACAATCCGATTGCGAATCGGTTAAGTCGTTTCCGAGAAAAACGAAAATTACATATTCCATTCGCACAACTCATTTCCAGAATGGCCCAACATAAAATTATTCTATATCTCGGAAACTGTGAGTGTTAGGTAGACAAAACAAGAATGGAATTGTAGATATTATTAGTGGCTTTCAAACGCGGTTTTCAAACGCAATCGGAAACGCGGCTTTCCGATTGCGAATCGGTCAAGTCGCTTCCGAAAAATACGAAAATTACATATTCCATCCGCACAAGTCACTTTTAGAATAACCCAATATAAAATTATTCTATATCTCGGAAACTGCGAGTGTTAGGTAGACAAAACAAGTATGGAATTGTAGATATTATTATTGGCTTTCATAAAATTAAAACTTGGCCCAACATAAAATTATTCTATATCTCGGAAACTGTGTGTGCTAGGTAGACAAAACAGGTATGGAATTATAGATATTATTATTGGTTTGCAAACGTAACAATCCGATTGCGAATCGGTTAATTCTGTTACGAGAAATACGAAAATTGCATAATCCATCCGCACAAGTCACTTCCAGAATGTCCCAACATAAAATTATTCTATATCTCAGAAACTGTGAGTGTTAGGTAGACAAAACAAGAATGGAATTGTAGATATTATTATTGGCTTCCAAACGAATCAATCCGATTGCGAATCGGTTAATTCGGTTACGAGAAATACGAAAATTGCATAATCCATCCGCACAAGTCACTTCCAGAATGACCCAACATAAAATTATTCTCTATCTCCGAAACTGTGTGTGCTAGGTAGACAAAACAAGAATGGAATTGTAGGTATTATTATTGGCTTCCAAACGAATCAATCCGATTGCGAATCGGTTAAGTCGTTTCCGAGAAACACGAAAATTACATATTCCATCCGCACAAGTCACTTCCAGAATGACCCAATATAAAATTATGCTATATCTCGAAACTGTGAGTGTTAGGTAGGCAAAACAAGTATGGAATTGTAGATATTATTATTGGCCTCCAAACGAATCAATCCGATTGCGAATCGCTTAAGTCGTTTCCGAGAAACACGAAAATTACATATTCCATCCGCACAAGTCACTTCCAGAATGTCCAAACATTAAATTGTTCTATATCTCGGAAACTGTGAGTGTTAGGTAGACAATACAAGTATGGAATTGTGGGTATTATTATTGGCTTTCAAACGAATCAATCGGATTGCAAATCGGGGAAACTGTGAGTGTTATGTAGGCAAAACAAGTATGGAATTGTAGATATTATTTTTGGCTTTCAAACGAATCAATCCGATTACGAATCGGTTAAGTCGTTTCCGAGAAAAACGATAATTACATATTCCATCCGCACAAGTCACTTCCAGAATGACCCTACATAAAATTATTCTATATCTCGGAAACTGTGAGTGTTAGGTAGACAAAATAAGGATGAAATTGTAGATATTATTTTTGGCTTTCAAACGAATCAATCCGATTGCGAATCGCTTAAGTCGTTTCCGAGAAAAACGAAAATTTCATATTCCATCCGCACAAGTCACTTCCAGAATGACCCAACATAAAATTATTCTATATCTCGGAAACTGTGTGTGCTAGGTAGACAAAACAAGTATGGAATTGTAGATATTATTATTGGCTTCCAAACGAATCAATCCGATTGCGAATCGGTTAAGTCGTTTACGAGAAACACGAATATTCCATCCATCCGCAAAAGTCACTTCCAGAATGGCCCAACAAAAAATTATTCTGTATCTCGGAAACTGTGAGTGTTAAATAGACAAAACAAGAATGGAATTGTAGATATCATTTTGGCTTTCAAACGAATCAATCCGATTGCGAATCGGTTAAGTCGTTTCCGAGAAAAACGAAAATTACATATTCCATTCGCACAACTCATTTCCAGAATGGCCCAACATAAAATTATTCTATATCTCGGAAACTGTGAGTGTTAGGTAGACAAAATAAGGATGAAATTGTAGATATTATTTTTGGCTTTCAAACGAATCAATCCGATTGCGAATCGCTTAAGTCGTTTCCGAGAAAAACGAAAATTTCATATTCCATCCGCACAAGTCACTTCCAGAATGACCCAACATAAAATTATTCTATATCTCGGAAACTGTGTGTGCTAGGTAGACAAAACAAGTATGGAATTGTAGATATTATTATTGGCTTCCAAACGAATCAATCCGATTGCGAATCGGTTAAGTCGTTTACGAGAAACACGAATATTCCATCCATCCGCAAAAGTCACTTCCAGAATGGCCCAACAAAAAATTATTCTGTATCTCGGAAACTGTGAGTGTTAGATAGACAAAACAAGAATGGAATTGTAGATATTATTTTTGGCTTTCAAACGAATCAATCCGATTGCGAATCGGTTAAGTCGTTTCCGAGAAAAACGAAAATTACATATTCCATTCGCACAACTCATTTCCAGAATGGCCCAACATAAAATTATTCTATATCTCGGAAACTATATCTCGGAAACTGTGAGTGCTAGGTAGACAAAACCAGTATGGAATTGTGGATATTATTATTGGTTTGCAAGCGAATCAATCCGAATGCGAAACGGTTAAGTCGTTTACGAGAAACACGAAAATTACATATTCCATCCGCACAAGTCACTTCCAGAATGGCCCAACATAAAATTATTCTGTATCTCGGAAGTTGTGTGTGCTAGGTAGACAAAACAGGTATGGAAT
Organism: Stomoxys calcitrans; assembly: GCF_963082655.1. NCBI lineage: Eukaryota > Metazoa > Arthropoda > Insecta > Diptera > Muscidae > Stomoxys > Stomoxys calcitrans. The sequence goes on along the minus strand of NC_081552.1, from coordinate 135,134,406 downwards.
TATAGATATTATTATTGGTTTGCAAACGTAACAATCCGATTGCGAATCGGTTAAGTCGTTTCCGAGAAAAACGAAAATTACATATTCCATTCGCACAACTCATTTCCAGAATGGCCCAACATAAAATTATTCTATATCTCGGAAACTGTGAGTGTTAGGTAGACAAAACAAGAATGAAATTGTAGGTATTATTTTTGGCTTTCAAATTATTCTATATCTCGGAAACTGTGAGTGTAAGGTAGACAAAACAAGAATGGAATTGTAGATATTATTTTTGGCTTTCAAACGAATCAATCCGATTGCGAATCGGTTAAGTCGTTTCCGAGAAACACTATAATTGCATATTCCATCCGCACAAATTACTTCCAGAATGACCCAACATAATATTATTCTGTATCTCGGAAACTGTGTGTGCTAGGTAGACAAAACAGGTGTGGAATTATAGATATTATTATTGGTTTGCAAACGAAACAATCCGATTGCGAATCGGTTAAGTCGTTTCCGAGAAAAACGAAAATTACATATTCCATTCGCACAACTCATTTCCAGAATGGCCCAACATAAAATTATTCTATATCTCGGAAACTGTGAGTGTTAGGTAGACAAAACAAGAATGGAATTGTAGATATTATTAGTGGCTTTCAAACGCGGTTTTCAAACGCAATCGGAAACGCGGCTTTCCGATTGCGAATCGGTCAAGTCGCTTCCGAAAAATACGAAAATTACATATTCCATCCGCACAAGTCACTTTTAGAATAACCCAATATAAAATTATTCTATATCTCGGAAACTGCGAGTGTTAGGTAGACAAAACAAGTATGGAATTGTAGATATTATTATTGGCTTTCATAAAATTAAAACTTGGCCCAACATAAAATTATTCTATATCTCGGAAACTGTGTGTGCTAGGTAGACAAAACAGGTATGGAATTATAGATATTATTATTGGTTTGCAAACGTAACAATCCGATTGCGAATCGGTTAATTCTGTTACGAGAAATACGAAAATTGCATAATCCATCCGCACAAGTCACTTCCAGAATGTCCCAACATAAAATTATTCTATATCTCCGAAACTGTGAGTGTTAGGTAGACAAAACAAGAATGGAATTGTAGATATTATTATTGGCTTCCAAACGAATCAATCCGATTGCGAATCGGTTAATTCGGTTACGAGAAATACGAAAATTGCATAATCCATCCGCACAAGTAACTTCCAGAATGACCCAACATAAAATTATTCTCTATCTCCGAAACTGTGTGTGCTAGGTAGACAAAACAAGAATGGAATTGTAGGTATTATTATTGGCCTCCAAACGAATCAATCCGATTGCGAATCGCTTAAGTCGTTTCCGAGAAACACGAAAATTACATATTCCATCCGCACAAGTCACTTCCAGAATGACCCAATATAAAATTATGCTATATCTCGAAACTGTGAGTGTTAGGTAGGCAAAACAAGTATGGAATTGTAGATATTATTATTGGCCTCCAAACGAATCAATCCGATTGCGAGTCGCTTAAGTCGTTTCCGAGAAACACGAAAATTACATATTCCATCCGCACAAGTCACTTCCAGAATGTCCAAACATTAAATTGTTCTATATCTCGGAAACTGTGAGTGTTAGGTAGACAATACAAGTATGGAATTGTGGGTATTATTATTGGCTTTCAAACGAATCAATCGGATTGCAAATCGGGGAAACTGTGAGTGTTATGTAGGCAAAACAAGTATGGAATTGTAGATATTATTTTTGGCTTTCAAACGAATCAATCCGATTACGAATCGGTTAAGTCGTTTCCGAGAAACACGATAATTACATATTCCATCCGCACAAGTCACTTCCAGAATGACCCTACATAAAATTATTCTATATCTCGGAAACTGTGAGTGTTAGGTAGACAATAAGGATGAAATTGTAGATATTATTTTTGGCTTTCAAACGAATCAATCCGATTGCGAATCGCTTAAGTCGTTTCCGAGAAAAACGAAAATTTCATATTCCATCCGCACAAGTCACTTCCAGAATGACCCAACATAAAATTATTCTATATCTCGGAAACTGTGTGTGCTAGGTAGACAAAACAAGTATGGAATTGTAGATATTATTATTGGCTTCCAAACGAATCAATCCGATTGCGAATCGGTTAAGTCGTTTACGAGAAACACGAATATTCCATCCATCCGCAAAAGTCACTTCCAGAATGGCCCAACAAAAAATTATTCTGTATCTCGGAAACTGTGAGTGTTAGATAGACAAAACAAGAATGGAATTGTAGATATTATTTTTGGCTTTCAAACGAATCAATCCGATTGCGAATCGGTTAAGTCGTTTCCGAGAAAAACGAAAATTACATATTCCATTCGCACAACTCATTTCCAGAATGGCCCAACATAAAATTATTCTATATCTCGGAAACTGTGAGTGTTAGGTAGACAAAATAAGAATGAAATTGTAGATATTATTTTTGGCTTTCAAACGAATCAATCCGATTGCGAATCGCTTAAGTCGTTTCCGAGAAAAACGAAAATTTCATATTCCATCCGCACAAGTCACTTCCAGAATGGCCCAACAAAAAATTATTCTGTATCTCGGAAACTGTGAGTGTTAGATAGACAAAACAAGAATGGAATTGTAGATATTATTTTTGGCTTTCAAACGAATCAATCCGATTGCGAATCGGTTAAGTCGTTTCCGAGAAAAACGAAAATTACATATTCCATTCGCACAACTCATTTCCAGAATGGCCCAACATAAAATTATTCTATATCTCGGAAACTGTGTGTGCTAGGTAGACAAAACAAGTATGGAATTGTAGATACTATTATTGGCTTCCAAACGAATCAATCCGATTGCGAATCGGTTAAGTCGTTTACGAGAAACACGAATATTCCATCCATCCGCAAAAGTCACTTCCAGAATGGCCCAACAAAAAATTATTCTGTATCTCGGAAACTGTGAGTGTTAGATAGACAAAACAAGAATGGAATTGTAGATATTATTTTTGGCTTTCAAACGAATCAATCCGATTGCGAATCGGTTAAGTCGTTTCTGAGAAAAACGAAAATTACATATTCCATTCGCACAACTCATTTCCAGAATGGCCCAACATAAAATTATTCTATATCTCGGAAACTATATCTCGGAAACTGTGAGTGCTAGGTAGACAAAACCAGTATGGAATTGTGGATATTATTATTGGTTTGCAAGCGAATCAATCCGAATGCGAAACGGTTAAGTCGTTTACGAGAAACACGAAAATTACATATTCCATCCGCACAAGTCACTTCCAGAATGGCCCAACATAAAATTATTCTGTATCTCGGAAGTTGTGTGTGCTAGGTAGACAAAACAGGTATGGAATTATAGATATTATTATTGGTTTGCAAACGTAACAATCCGATTGCGAATCGGTTAAGTCGTTTCCGAGAAAAACGAAAATTACATATTCCATTCGCACAACTCATTTCCAGAATGGCCCAACATAAAATTATTCTATATCTCGGAAACTGTGAGTGTTAGGTAGACAAAACAAGAATGAAATTGTAGGTATTATTTTTGGCTTTCAAACGAATCAATCCGATTGCGAATCGCTTAAGTCGTTTCCGAGAAAAACGAAAATTTCATATTCCATCCGCACAAGTCACTTCCAGAATGACCCAACATAAAATTATTCTATATCTCGGAAACTGTGTGCTAGGTAGACAGAACAAGAATGGAATTGTAGGTATTATTATTGGCTTCCAAACGAATCAATCCGATTGCGAATCGGTTAAGTCGTTTACGAGGAACACGAAAATTACATATTCCATCCGCACAAGTCACTTCCAGAATGGCCCAACATAAATTTATTCTATATCTCGGAAACTGTGAGTGTAAGGTAGACAAAACAAGAATGGAATTGTAGATATTATTTTTGGCTTTCAAACGAATCAATCCGATTGCGAATCGGTTAAGTCGATTCCGAGAAACACTATAATTGCATATTCCATCCGCACAAATTACTTCCAGAATGACCCAACATAATATTATTCTGTATCTCGGAAACTGTGTGTGCTAGGTAGACAAAACAGGTGTGGAATTATAGATATTATTATTGGTTTGCAAACGAAAATATCCGATTGCGAATCGGTTAAGTCGTTTCCGAGAAAAACGAAAATTACATATTCCATTCGCACAACTCATTTCCAGAATGGCCCAACATAAAATTATTCTATATCTCGGAAACTGTGAGTGTTAGGTAGACAAAACAAGAATGGAATTGTAGATATTATTAGTGGCTTTCAAACGCGGTTTTCAAACGCAATCGGAAACGCGGCTTTCCGATTGCGAATCGGTCAAGTCGCTTCCGAAAAATACGAAAATTACATATTCCATCCGCACAAGTCACTTTTAGAATAACCCAATATAAAATTATTCTATATCTCGGAAACTGCGAGTGTTAGGTAGACAAAACAAGTATGGAATTGTAGATATTATTATTGGCTTTCATAAAATTAAAACTTGGCCCAACATAAAATTATTCTATATCTCGGAAACTGTGTGTGCTAGGTAGACAAAACAGGTATGGAATTATAGATATTATTATTGGTTTGCAAACGTAACAATCCGATTGCGAATCGGTTAATTCGGTTACGAGAAATACGAAAATTGCATAATCCATCCGCACAAGTCACTTCCAGAATGACCCAACATAAAATTATTCTATATCTCCGAAACTGTGAGTGTTAGGTAGACAAAACAAGAATGGAATTGTAGATATTATTATTGGCTTCCAAACGAATCAATCCGATTGCGAATCGGTTAATTCGGTTACGAGAAATACGAAAATTGCATAATCCATCCGCACAAGTCACTTCCAGAATGACCCAACATAAAATTATTCTATATCTCCGAAACTGTGTGTGCTAGGTAGACAAAACAAGAATGGAATTGTAGGTATTATTATTGGCTTCCAAACGAATCAATCCGATTGCGAATCGGTTAAGTCGTTTCCGAGAAACACGAAAATTACATATTCCATCCGCACAAGTCACTTCCAGAATGACCCAATATAAAATTATTCTATATCTCGAAACTGTGAGTGTTAGGTAGGCAAAACAAGTATGGAATTGTAGATATTATTATTGGCCTCCAAACGAATCAATCCGATTGCGAATCGCTTAGGTCGTTTCCGAGAAACACGAAAATTACATATTCCATCCGCACAAGTCACTTCCAGAATGTCCAAACATTAAATTGTTCTATATCTCGGAAACTGTGAGTGTTAGGTAGACAATACAAGTATGGAATTGTGGGTATTATTATTGGCTTTCAAACGAATCAATCGGATTGCAAATCGGGGAAACTGTGAGTGTTATGTAGGCAAAACAAGTATGGAATTGTGATATTATTTTTGGCTTTCAAACGAATCAATCCGATTACGAATCGGTTAAGTCGTTTCCGAGAAACACGATAATTACATATTCCATCCGCACAAGTCACTTCCAGAATGACCCTACATAAAATTATTCTATATCTCGGAAACTGTGTGTGCTAGGTAGACAAAACAAGTATGGAATTGTAGATATTATTATTGGCTTCCAAACGAATCAATCCGATTGCGAATCGGTTAAGTCGTTTACGAGAAACACGAATATTCCATCCATCCGCAAAAGTCACTTCCAGAATGGCCCAACAAAAAATTATTCTGTATCTCGGAAACTGTGAGTGTTAGATAGACAAAACAAGAATGGAATTGTAGATATTATTTTTGGCTTTCAAACGAATCAATCCGATTGCGAATCGGTTAAGTCGTTTCCGGGAAAAACGAAAATTGCATATTCCATCCGCACAAGTCACTTCCAGAATGGCCCAACATTAAATTATTCTATATCTCGGAAACTGTGAGTGTTAGGTAGACAAAACCAGTATGGAATTTTAGATATTATTATTGGCTTTCAAATGAATCAATCCGATTGCAAATCATTTAAGTCGTTTCCGAGAAAAACGAAAATTACATATTCCATCCGCACAAGTCACTTCCAGAATGACCCAACATTAAATTGTTTTATATCTCGGAAACTGTGAGTGTTAGGTAGACAATACAAGTATGGAATTGTAGGTATTATTATTGGCTTTCAAACGAATCAATCGGTTACGTTGTTTACGAGAAACACGAAAATTAAATATTCCATCCGCAAAAGTCACTTCCAAAATGGCCCAACAAAAAATTATTCTGTTTCTCGGAAACTGTAAGTAGTAAGTAAGTAGGTAGACAAAACAAGTATGGAATTGTAGATACTATTATTGGCTTTCAAACGAATCAATCTGATTGCGAATCGGTTAAGTCGTTTCCGGGAAAAACGAAAATTGCATATTCCATCCGCACAAATTACTTCCAGAATGACCCAACATAAAATTATTCTGTATCTCGGAAACTGTGTGTGGCAGGTAGACAAAACAGGTATGGAATTATAGATATTATTATTTGTTTGCAAGCGAATCAATCCGATTGCGAATCGGTTAAGTCGTTTCCGAGAAACACGAAAATTACATATTCCATCCGCACAAGTCACTTCCAGAATGACCCAACCTAAAAATAATCTATATCTCGGAAACGGTAAGTGCTAGGTAGAAAGAACCAGTATGGAATTGTAGATATTATTATTGGCTTTCAAATGAATCAATCCGATTGCAAATCGTTTCCGAGAAAAACGAATATTACATATTCCATCCGCACAGGTCACTTCCAGAATGACCCAACCTAAAAATAATCTATATCTCGGAAACGGTAAGTGCTAGGTAGACATAACCAGTATGGAATTGTAGATATTATTTTTGGCTTTCAAATGAATCAATCCGATTGCAAATCGTTTAAGTCGTTTCCGAGAAAAACGAAAATTACATATTTCATCCACACACGTCACATCAAGAATGAACCAACATAAAATTATTCTATATTTCGGAAACTGTGAGTGCTAGGTAGACAAAACCAGTATGGAATTGTGGATATTATTATTGGTTTGCAAACGAATCAATCCGAATGCGAAACGGTTAAGTCGTTTCCGAGAAAAAAGAAAATTACATATTCCATCCGCACAAGTCACTTCCAGAATGACCCAACATTAAATTGTTCTATATCTCGGAAACTGTGAGTGTTAGGTAGACAATGCAAGTATGGAATTGTAGGTATTATTATTGGCTTTCAAACGAATCAATCCGATTGCAAATCGGTTACGTTGTTTACGAGAAACACGAAAATTAAATATTCCATCCGCAAAAGTCACTTCCAAAATGGCCCAACAAAAAATTATTCTGTATCTCGGAAACTGTGAGTGTTAGGTAGACAAAACAAGTATGGAATTGTAGATACTATTATTGGCTTTCAAACGAATCAATCTGATTGCGAATCGGTTAAGTCGTTTCCGGGAAAAACGAAAATTGCATATTCCATCCGCACAAATTACTTCCAGAATGACCCAACATAAAATTATTCTGTATCTCGGAAACTGTGTGTGGCAGGTAGACAAAACAGGTATGGAATTATAGATATTATTATTGGTTTGCAAACGAATCAATCCGATTGCGAATCGGTTAAGTCGTTTCCGAGAAACACGAAAATTACATATTCCATCCGCACAAGTCACTTCCAGAATGACCCAACCTAAAAATAATCTATATCTCGGAAACGGTAAGTGGTAGGTAGAAAGAACCAGTATGGAATTGTAGATATTATTATTGGCTTTCAAATGAATCAATCCGATTGCAAATCGTTTCCGAGAAAAACGAAAATTACATATTCTATCCGCACAGGTCACTTCCAGAATGACCCAACATAAAATTATGCTATATCTCGGAAACTGTGAGTGGTAGGTAGACAAAACCAGTATGGAATTGTAGATTTTATTATTGGCTTTCAAATGAATCAATCCGATTACAAATCGTTTAAGTCGTTTCCGAGAAAAACGAAAATTACATATTCCATCCCCACAAGTCACTTCCAGAATGACCCAACCTAAAAATAATCTATATCTCGGAAACGGTAAGTGCTAGGTAGACATAACCAGTATGGAATTGTATATATTATTTTTGGCTTTCAAATGAATCAATCCGATTGCAAATCGTTTAAGTCGTTTCCGAGAAAAACGAAAATTACATATTCCATCCGCACAAGTCACTTCCAGAATGACCCAACATTAAATTGTTCTATATCTCGGAAACTGTGAGTGTTAGGTAGACAATACAAGTATGGAATTGTAGGTATTATTATTGGCTTTCAAACGAATCAATCCGATTGCAAATCGGTTACGTTGTTTACGAGAAACACGAAAATTAAATATTCCATCCGCAAAAGTCACTTCCAGAATGGCCCAACAAAAAATTATTCTGTATCTCGGAAACTGTGAGTGTTAGGTAGACAAAACAAGTATGGATTTGTAGATACTATTATTGGCTTTCAAACGAATCAATCTGATTGCGAATCGGTTAAGTCGTTTCCGGGAAAAACGAAAATTGCATATTCCATCCGCACAAATTACTTCCAGAATGACCCAACATAAAATTATTCTATATCTCGGAAACTGTGTGTGGCAGGTAGACAAAACAGGTATGGAATTATAGATATTATTAATGGTTTGCAAACGAATCAATCCGATTGCGAATCGGTTAAGTCGTTTCCGAGAAACACGAAAATTACATATTCCATCCGCACAAGTCACTTCCAGAATGACCCAACTTATAAATAATAGACATAACCAGTATGGAATTGTCGATATTATTATTGGCTTTCAAATGAATCAATCCGATTGCAAATCGCCTAAGTCGTTTCCGAGAAAAACGAAAATTACATATTCCATCTGCACAAGTTACTTCCAGAATGAACCAACATAAAATTATTCTGTATCTCGGAAACTGTGAGTGCTAGGTAGACAATACCAGTATGGAATTGTCGATATTATTATTGGCTTTCAAATGAATCAATCCGATTGCAAATCGCCTAAGTCGTTTCCGAGAAAAACGAAAATTACATATTCCATCCGCACAAGTCACTTCCAGAATGGCCCAACATAAAATTATTCTGTATCTCGGAAGTTGTGTGTGCTAGGTAGACAAAACAGGTATGGAATTATAGATATTATTATTGGTTTGCAAACGTAACAATCCGATTGCGAATCGGTTAAGTCGTTTCCGAGAAAAACGAAAATTACATATTCCATTCGCACAACTCATTTCCAGAATGGCCCAACATAAAATTATTCTATATCTCGGAAACTGTGAGTGTTAGGTAGACAAAACAAGAATGAAATTGTAGGTATTATTTTTGGCTTTCAAACGAATCAATCCGATTGCGAATCGCTTAAGTCGTTTCCGAGAAAAACGAAAATTTCATATCCATCCGCACAAGTCACTTCCAGAATGACCCAACATAAAATTATTCTATATCTCGGAAACTGTGTGTGCTAGGTAGACAGAACAAGAATGGAATTGTAGGTATTATTATTGGCTTCCAAACGAATCAATCCGATTGCGAATCGGTTAAGTCGTTTACGAGGAACACGAAAATTACATATTCCATCCGCACAAGTCACTTCCAGAATGGCCCAACATAAATTTATTCTATATCTCGGAAACTGTGAGTGTAAGGTAGACAAAACAAGAATGGAATTGTAGATATTATTTTTGGCTTTCAAACGAATCAATCCGATTGCGAATCGGTTAAGTCGTTTCCGAGAAAAACGAAAATTACATATTCCATTCGCACAACTCATTTCCAGAATGACCCAATATAAAATTATGCTATATCTCGAAACTGTGAGTGTTAGGTAGGCAAAACAAGTATGGAATTGTAGATATTATTATTGGCCTCCAAACGAATCAATCCGATTGCGAATCGCTTAAGTCGTTTCCGAGAAACACGAAAATTACATATTCCATCCGCACAAGTCACTTCCAGAATGGCCCAACAAAAAATTATTCTGTATCTCGGAAACTGTGAGTGTTAGATAGACAAAACAAGAATGGAATTGTAGATATTATTTTTGGCTTTCAAACGAATCAATCCGATTGCGAATCGGTTAAGTCGTTTCCGAGAAAAACGAAAATTACATATTCCATTCGCACAACTCATTTCCAGAATGGCCCAACATAAAATTATTCTATATCTCGGAAACTGTGTGTGCTAGGTAGACAAAACAAGTATGGAATTGTAGATACTATTATTGGCTTCCAAACGAATCAATCCGATTGCGAATCGGTTAAGTCGTTTACGAGAAACACGAATATTCCATCCATCCGCAAAAGTCACTTCCAGAATGGCCCAACAAAAAATTATTCTGTATCTCGGAAACTGTGAGTGTTAGATAGACAAAACAAGAATGGAATTGTAGATATTATTTTTGGCTTTCAAACGAATCAATCCGATTGCGAATCGGTTAAGTCGTTTCTGAGAAAAACGAAAATTACATATTCCATTCGCACAACTCATTTCCAGAATGGCCCAACATAAAATTATTCTATATCTCGGAAACTATATCTCGGAAACTGTGAGTGCTAGGTAGACAAAACCAGTATGGAATTGTGGATATTATTATTGGTTTGCAAGCGAATCAATCCGAATGCGAAACGGTTAAGTCGTTTACGAGAAACACGAAAATTACATATTCCATCCGCACAAGTCACTTCCAGAATGGCCCAACATAAAATTATTCTGTATCTCGGAAGTTGTGTGTGCTAGGTAGACAAAACAGGTATGGAATTATAGATATTATTATTGGTTTGCAAACGTAACAATCCGATTGCGAATCGGTTAAGTCGTTTCCGAGAAAAACGAAAATTACATATTCCATTCGCACAACTAATTTCCTGAATGGCCCAACATAAAATTATTCTATATCTCGGAAACTGTGAGTGTTAGGTAGACAAAACAAGAATGAAATTGTAGGTATTATTTTTGGCTTTCAAACGAATCAATCCGATTGCGAATCGCTTAAGTCGTTTCCGAGAAAAACGAAAATTTCATATTCCATCCGCACAAGTCACTTCCAGAATGACCCAACATAAAATTATTCTATATCTCGGAAACTGTGTGCTAGGTAGACAGAACAAGAATGGAATTGTAGGTATTATTATTGGCTTCCAAACGAATCAATCCGATTGCGAATCGGTTAAGTCGTTTACGAGGAACACGAAAATTACATATTCCATCCGCACAAGTCACTTCCAGAATGGCCCAACATAAATTTATTCTATATCTCGGAAACTGTGAGTGTAAGGTAGACAAAACAAGAATGGAATTGTAGATATTATTTTTGGCTTTCAAACGAATCAATCCGATTGCGAATCGGTTAAGTCGATTCCGAGAAACACTATAATTGCATATTCCATCCGCACAAATTACTTCCAGAATGACCCAACATAATATTATTCTGTATCTCGGAAACTGTGTGTGCTAGGTAGACAAAACAGGTGTGGAATTATAGATATTATTATTGGTTTGCAAACGAAAATATCCGATTGCGAATCGGTTAAGTCGTTTCCGAGAAAAACGAAAATTACATATTCCATTCGCACAACTCTTTTCCAGAATGGCCCAACATAAAATTATTCTATATCTCGGAAACTGTGAGTGTTAGGTAGACAAAACAAGAATGGAATTGTAGATATTATTAGTGGCTTTCAAACGCGGTTTTCAAACGCAATCGGAAACGCGGCTTTCCGATTGCGAATCGGTCAAGTCGCTTCCGAAAAATACGAAAATTACATATTCCATCCGCACAAGTCACTTTTAGAATAACCCAATATAAAATTATTCTATATCTCGGAAACTGCGAGTGTTAGGTAGACAAAACAAGTATGGAATTGTAGATATTATTATTGGCTTTCATAAAATTAAAACTTGGCCCAACATAAAATTATTCTATATCTCGGAAACTGTGTGTGCTAGGTAGACAAAACAGGTATGGAATTATAGATATTATTATTGGTTTGCAAACGTAACAATCCGATTGCGAATCGGTTAATTCGGTTACGAGAAATACGAAAATTGCATAATCCATCCGCACAAGTCACTTCCAGAATGACCCAACATAAAATTATTCTATATCTCCGAAACTGTGAGTGTTAGGTAGACAAAACAAGAATGGAATTGTAGATATTATTATTGGCTTCCAAACGAATCAATCCGATTGCGAATCGGTTAATTCGGTTACGAGAAATACGAAAATTGCATAATCCATCCGCACAAGTCACTTCCAGAATGACCCAACATAAAATTATTCTATATCTCCGAAACTGTGTGTGCTAGGTAGACAAAACAAGAATGGAATTGTAGGTATTATTATTGGCTTCCAAACGAATCAATCCGATTGCGAATCGGTTAAGTCGTTTCCGAGAAACACGAAAATTACATATTCCATCCGCACAAGTCACTTCCAGAATGACCCAATATAAAATTATGCTATATCTCGAAACTGTGAGTGTTAGGTAGGCAAAACAAGTATGGAATTGTAGATATGATTATTGGCCTCCAAACGAATCAATCCGATTGCGAATCGCTTAGGTCGTTTCCGAGAAACACGAAAATTACATATTCCATCCGCACAAGTCACTTCCAGAATGTCCAAACATTAAATTGTTCTATATCTCGGAAACTGTGAGTGTTAGGTAGACAATACAAGTATGGAATTGTGGGTATTATTATTGGCTTTCAAACGAATCAATCGGATTGCAAATCGGGGAAACTGTGAGTGTTATGTAGGCAAAACAAGTATGGAATTGTAGATATTATTTTTGGCTTTCAAACGAATCAATCCGATTACGAATCGGTTAAGTCGTTTCCGAGAAACACGATAATTACATATTCCATCCGCACAAGTCACTTCCAGAATGACCCTACATAAAATTATTCTATATCTCGGAAACTGTGTGTGCTAGGTAGACAAAACAAGTATGGAATTGTAGATATTATTATTGGCTTCCAAACGAATCAATCCGATTGCGAATCGGTTAAGTCGTTTACGAGAAACACGAATATTCCATCCATCCGCAAAAGTCACTTCCAGAATGGCCCAACATTAAATTATTCTGTATCTCGGAAACTGTGAGTGTTAGATAGACAAAACAAGAATGGAATTTTAGATATTATTATTGGCTTTCAAATGAATCAATCCGATTGCAAATCATTTAAGTCGTTTCCGAGAAAAACGAAAATTACATATTCCATCCGCACAAGTCACTTCCAGAATGACCCAACATTAAATTGTTTTATATCTCGGAAACTGTGAGTGTTAGGTAGACAATACAAGTATGGAATTGTAGGTATTATTATTGGCTTTCAAACGAATCAATCGGTTACGTTGTTTACGAGAAACACGAAAATTAAATATTCCATCCGCAAAAGTCACTTCCAAAATGGCCCAACAAAAAATTATTCTGTTTCTCGGAAACTGTAAGTGTTAGGTAGACAAAACAAGTATGGAATTGTAGATACTATTATTGGCTTTCAAACGAATCAATCTGATTGCGAATCGGTTAAGTCGTTTCCGGGAAAAACGAAAATTGCATATTCCATCCGCACAAATTACTTCCAGAATGACCCAACATAAAATTATTCTGTATCTCGGAAACTGTGTGTGGCAGGTAGACAAAACAGGTATGGAATTATAGATATTATTATTTGTTTGCAAGCGAATCAATCCGATTGCGAATCGGTTAAGTCGTTTCCGAGAAACACGAAAATTACATATTCCATCCGCACAAGTCACTTCCAGAATGACCCAACCTAAAAATAATCTATATCTCGGAAACGGTAAGTGCTAGGTAGAAAGAACCAGTATGGAATTGTAGATATTATTATTGGCTTTCAAATGAATCAATCCGATTGCAAATCGTTTCCGAGAAAAACGAAAATTACATATTCCATCCGCACAGGTCACTTCCAGAATGACCCAACCTAAAAATAATCTATATCTCGGAAACGGTAAGTGCTAGGTAGACATAACCAGTATGGAATTGTAGATATTATTTTTGGCTTTCAAATGAATCAATCCGATTGCAAATCGTTTAAGTCGTTTCCGAGAAAAACGAAAATTACATATTTCATCCACACACGTCACATCAAGAATGAACCAACATAAAATTATTCTATATTTCGGAAACTGTGAGTGCTAGGTAGACAAAACCAGTATGGAATTGTAGATATTATTATTGGCTTTCAAATGAATCAATCCGATTGCAAATCGTTTAAGTCGTTTCCGAGAAAAACGAAAATTACATATTCCATCCGCACAAGTCACTTCCAGAATGACCCAACCTAAAAATAATCTATATCTCGGAAACTGTGAGTGCTAGGTAGACAAAACCAGTATGGAATTGTGGATATTATTATTGGTTTGCAAACGAATCAATCCGAATGCGAAACGGTTAAGTCGTTTCCGAGAAAAAAGAAAATTACATATTCCATCCGCACAAGTCACTTCCAGAATGACCCAACATTAAATTGTTCTATATCTCGGAAACTGTGAGTGTTAGGTAGACAATGCAAGTATGGAATTGTAGGTATTATTATTGGCTTTCAAACGAATCAATCCGATTGCAAATCGGTTACGTTGTTTACGAGAAACACGAAAATTAAATATTCCATCCGCAAAAGTCACTTCCAAAATGGCCCAACAAAAAATTATTCTGTATCTCGGAAACTGTGAGTGTTAGGTAGACAAAACAAGTATGGAATTGTAGATACTATTATTGGCTTTCAAACGAATCAATCTGATTGCGAATCGGTTAAGTCGTTTCCGGGAAAAACGAAAATTGCATATTCCATCCGCACAAATTACTTCCAGAATGACCCAACATAAAATTATTCTGTATCTCGGAAACTGTGTGTGGCAGGTAGACAAAACAGGTATGGAATTATAGATATTATTATTGGTTTGCAAACGAATCAATCCGATTGCGAATCGGTTAAGTCGTTTCCGAGAAACACGAAAATTACATATTCCATCCGCACAAGTCACTTCCAGAATGACCCAACCTAAAAATAATCTATATCTCGGAAACGGTAAGTGGTAGGTAGAAAGAACCAGTATGGAATTGTAGATATTATTATTGGCTTTCAAATGAATCAATCCGATTGCAAATCGTTTCCGAGAAAAACGAAAATTACATATTCTATCCGCACAGGTCACTTCCAGAATGACCCAACATAAAATTATGCTATATCTCGGAAACTGTGAGTGGTAGGTAGACAAAACCAGTATGGAATTGTAGATTTTATTATTGGCTTTCAAATGAATCAATCCGATTACAAATCCTTTAAGTCGTTTCCGAGAAAAACGAAAATTACATATTCCATCCCCACAAGTCACTTCCAGAATGACCCAACCTAAAAATAATCTATATCTCGGAAACGGTAAGTGCTAGGTAGACATAACCAGTATGGAATTGTATATATTATTTTTGGCTTTCAAATGAATCAATCCGATTGCAAATCGTTTAAGTCGTTTCCGAGAAAAACGAAAATTACATATTCCATCCGCACAAGTCACTTCCAGAATGACCCAACATTAAATTGTTCTATATCTCGGAAACTGTGAGTGTTAGGTAGACAATACAAGTATGGAATTGTAGGTATTATTATTGGCTTTCAAACGAATCAATCCGATTGCAAATCGGTTACGTTGTTTACGAGAAACACGAAAATTAAATATTCCATCCGCAAAAGTCACTTCCAGAATGGCCCAACAAAAAATTATTCTGTATCTCGGAATCTGTGAGTGTTAGGTAGACAAAACAAGTATGGATTTGTAGATACTATTATTGGCTTTCAAACGAATCAATCTGATTGCGAATCGGTTAAGTCGTTTCCGGGAAAAACGAAAATTGCATATTCCATCCGCACAAATTACTTCCAGAATGACCCAACATAAAATTATTCTATATCTCGGAAACTGTGTGTGGCAGGTAGACAAAACAGGTATGGAATTATAGATATTATTAATGGTTTGCAAACGAATCAATCCGATTGCGAATCGGTTAAGTCGTTTCCGAGAAACACGAAAATTACATATTCCATCCGCACAAGTCACTTCCAGAATGACCCAACTTATAAATAATAGACATAACCAGTATGGAATTGTCGATATTATTATTGGCTTTCAAATGAATCAATCCGATTGCAAATCGCCTAAGTCGTTTCCGAGAAAAACGAAAATTACATATTCCATCTGCACAAGTTACTTCCAGAATGAACCAACATAAAATTATTCTGTATCTCGGAAACTGTGAGTGCTAGGTAGACAATACCAGTATGGAATTGTCGATATTATTATTGGCTTTCAAATGAATCAATCCGATTGCAAATCGCCTAAGTCGTTTCCGAGAAAAACGAAAATTACATATTCCATCCGCACAAGTCACTTCCAGAATGGCCCAACATAAAATTATTCTGTATCTCGGAAGTTGTGTGTGCTAGGTAGACAAAACAGGTATGGAATTATAGATATTATTATTGGTTTGCAAACGTAACAATCCGATTGCGAATCGGTTAAGTCGTTTCCGAGAAAAACGAAAATTACATATTCCATTCGCACAACTCATTTCCAGAATGGCCCAACATAAAATTATTCTATATCTCGGAAACTGTGAGTGTTAGGTAGACAAAACAAGAATGAAATTGTAGGTATTATTTTTGGCTTTCAAACGAATCAATCCGATTGCGAATCGCTTAAGTCGTTTCCGAGAAAAACGAAAATTTCATATCCATCCGCACAAGTCACTTCCAGAATGACCCAACATAAAATTATTCTATATCTCGGAAACTGTGTGTGCTAGGTAGACAGAACAAGAATGGAATTGTAGGTATTATTATTGGCTTCCAAACGAATCAATCCGATTGCGAATCGGTTAAGTCGTTTACGAGGAACACGAAAATTACATATTCCATCCGCACAAGTCACTTCCAGAATGGCCCAACATAAATTTATTCTATATCTCGGAAACTGTGAGTGTAAGGTAGACAAAACAAGAATTGAATTGTAGATATTATTTTTGGCTTTCAAACGAATCAATCCGATTGCGAATCGGTTAAGTCGTTTCCGAGAAACACTATAATTGCATATTCCATCCGCACAAGTCACTTCCAGAATGGCCCAACATAAAATTATTCTATATCTCGGAAACTGTGAGTGTTAGGTAGACAAAACAAGAATGGAATTGTAGATATTATTAGTGGCTTTCAAACGCGGTTTTCAAACGCAATCGGAAACGCGGCTTTCCGATTGCGAATCGGTCAAGTCGCTTCCGAAAAATACGAAAATTACATATTCCATCCGCACAAGTCACTTCCAGAATGACCCAATATAAAATTATTCTATATCTCGGAAACTGTGTGTGCTAGGTAGACAAAACAGGTATGGAATTATAGATATTATTATTGGTTTGCAAACGTAACAATCCGATTGCGAATCGGTTAATTCTGTTACGAGAAATACGAAAATTGCATAATCCATCCGCACAAGTCACTTCCAGAATGACCCAACATAAAATTATTCTATATCTCCGAAACTGTGAGTGTTAGGTAGACAAAACAAGAATGGAATTGTAGATATTATTATTGGCTTCCAAACGAATCAATCCGATTGCGAATCGGTTAATTCGGTTACGAGAAATACGAAAATTGCATAATCCATCCGCACAAGTCACTTCCAGAATGACCCAACATAAAATTATTCTCTATCTCCGAAACTGTGTGTGCTAGGTAGACAAAACAAGAATGGAATTGTAGGTATTATTATTGGCTTCCAAACGAATCAATCCGATTGCGAATCGGTTAAGTCGTTTCCGAGAAACACGAAAATTACATATTCCATCCGCACAAGTCACTTCCAGAATGACCCAATATAAAATTATGCTATATCTCGAAACTGTGAGTGTTAGGTAGGCAAAACAAGTATGGAATTGTAGATATTATTATTGGCCTCCAAACGAATCAATCCGATTGCGAATCGCTTAAGTCGTTTCCGAGAAACACGAAAATTACATATTCCATCCGCACAAGTCACTTCCAGAATGTCCAAACATTAAATTGTTCTATATCTCGGAAACTGTGAGTGTTAGGTAGACAATACAAGTATGGAATTGTGGGTATTATTATTGGCTTTCAAACGAATCAATCGGATTGCAAATCGGGGAAACTGTGAGTGTTATGTAGGCAAAACAAGTATGGAATTGTAGATATTATTTTTGGCTTTCAAACGAATCAATCCGATTACGAATCGGTTAAGTCGTTTCCGAGAAACACGATAATTACATATTCCATCCGCACAAGTCACTTCCAGAATGACCCTACATAAAATTATTCTATATCTCGGAAACTGTGAGTGTTAGGTAGACAAAATAAGGATGAAATTGTAGATATTATTTTTGGCTTTCAAACGAATCAATCCGATTGCGAATCGCTTAAGTCGTTTCCGAGAAAAACGAAAATTTCATATTCCATCCGCACAAGTCACTTCCAGAATGACCCAACATAAAATTATTCTATATCTCGGAAACTGTGTGTGCTAGGTAGACAAAACAAGAATGGAATTGTAGATATTATTATTGGCTTCCAAACGAATCAATCCGATTGCGAATCGGTTAAGTCGTTTACGAGAAACACGAATATTCCATCCATCCGCAAAAGTCACTTCCAGAATGGCCCAACAAAAAATTATTCTGTATCTCGGAAACTGTGAGTGTTAGATAGACAAAACAAGAATGGAATTGTAGATATTATTTTTGGCTTTCAAACGAATCAATCCGATTGCGAATCGGTTAAGTCGTTTCCGAGAAAAACGAAAATTACATATTCCATTCGCACAACTCATTTCCAGAATGGCCCAACATAAAATTATTCTATATCTCGGAAACTGTGAGTGTTAGGTAGACAAAATAAGGATGAAATTGTAGATATTATTTTTGGCTTTCAAACGAATCAATCCGATTGCGAATCGCTTAAGTCGTTTCCGAGAAAAACGAAAATTTCATATTCCATCCGCACAAGTCACTTCCAGAATGGCCCAACAAAAAATTATTCTGTATCTCGGAAACTGTGAGTGTTAGATAGACAAAACAAGAATGGAATTGTAGATATTATTTTTGGCTTTCAAACGAATCAATCCGATTGCGAATCGGTTAAGTCGTTTCCGAGAAAAACGAAAATTACATATTCCATTCGCACAACTCATTTCCAGAATGGCCCAACATAAAATTATTCTATATCTCGGAAACTGTGTGTGCTAGGTAGACAAAACAAGTATGGAATTGTAGATATTATTATTGGCTTCCAAACGAATCAATCCGATTGCGAATCGGTTAAGTCGTTTCCGAGAAACACGAAAATTACATATTCCATCCGCACAAGTCACTTCCAGAATGACCCAATATAAAATTATGCTATATCTCGAAACTGTGAGTGTTAGGTAGGCAAAACAAGTATGGAATTGTAGATATTATTATTGGCCTCCAAACGAATCAATCCGATTGCGAATCGCTTAAGTCGTTTCCGAGAAACACGAAAATTACATATTCCATCCGCACAAGTCACTTCCAGAATGTCCAAACATTAAATTGTTCTATATCTCGGAAACTGTGAGTGTTAGGTAGACAATACAAGTATGGAATTGTGGGTATTATTATTGGCTTTCAAACGAATCAATCGGATTGCAAATCGGGGAAACTGTGAGTGTTATGTAGGCAAAACAAGTATGGAATTGTAGATATTATTTTTGGCTTTCAAACGAATCAATCCGATTACGAATCGGTTAAGTCGTTTCCGAGAAACACGATAATTACATATTCCATCCGCACAAGTCACTTCCAGAATGACCCTACATAAAATTATTCTATATCTCGGAAACTGTGAGTGTTAGGTAGACAAAATAAGGATGAAATTGTAGATATTATTTTTGGCTTTCAAACGAATCAATCCGATTGCGAATCGCTTAAGTCGTTTCCGAGAAAAACGAAAATTTCATATTCCATCCGCACAAGTCACTTCCAGAATGACCCAACATAAAATTATTCTATATCTCGGAAACTGTGTGTGCTAGGTAGACAAAACAAGTATGGAATTGTAGATATTATTATTGGCTTCCAAACGAATCAATCCGATTGCGAATCGGTTAAGTCGTTTACGAGAAACACGAATATTCCATCCATCCGCAAAAGTCACTTCCAGAATGGCCCAACAAAAAATTATTCTGTATCTCGGAAACTGTGAGTGTTAGATAGACAAAACAAGAATGGAATTGTAGATATTATTTTTGGCTTTCAAACGAATCAATCCGATTGCGAATCGGTTAAGTCGTTTCCGAGAAAAACGAAAATTACATATTCCATTCGCACAACTCATTTCCAGAATGGCCCAACATAAAATTGTTCTATATCTCGGAAACTGTGAGTGTTAGGTAGACAAAATAAGGATGAAATTGTAGATATTATTTTTGGCTTTCAAACGAATCAATCCGATTGCGAATCGCTTAAGTCGTTTCCGAGAAAAACGAAAATTTCATATTCCATCCGCACAAGTCACTTCCAGAATGGCCCAACAAAAAATTATTCTGTATCTCGGAAACTGTGAGTGTTAGATAGACAAAACAAGAATGGAATTGTAGATATTATTTTTGGCTTTCAAACGAATCAATCCGATTGCGAATCGGTTAAGTCGTTTCCGAGAAAAACGAAAATTACATATTCCATTCGCACAACTCATTTCCAGAATGGCCCAACATAAAATTATTCTATATCTCGGAAACTGTGTGTGCTAGGTAGACAAAACAAGTATGGAATTGTAGATATTATTATTGGCTTCCAAACGAATCAATCCGATTGCGAATCGGTTAAGTCGTTTACGAGAAACACGAATATTCCATCCATCCGCAAAAGTCACTTCCAGAATGGCCCAACAAAAAATTATTCTGTATCTCGGAAACTGTGAGTGTTAGATAGACAAAACAAGAATGGAATTGTAGATATTATTTTTGGCTTCCAAACGAATCAATCCGATTGCGAATCGGTTAAGTCGTTTCTGAGAAAAACGAAAATTACATATTCCATTCGCACAACTCATTTCCAGAATGGCCCAACATAAAATTATTCTATATCTCGGAAACTATATCTCGGAAACTGTGAGTGCTAGGTAGACAAAACCAGTATGGAATTGTGGATATTATTATTGGTTTGCAAGCGAATCAATCCGAATGCGAAACGGTTAAGTCGTTTACGAGAAACACGAAAATTACATATTCCATCCGCACAAGTCACTTCCAGAATGGCCCAACATAAAATTATTCTGTATCTCGGAAGTTGTGTGTGCTAGGTAGACAAAACAGGTATGGAATTATAGATATTATTATTGGTTTGCAAACGTAACAATCCGATTGCGAATCGGTTAAGTCGTTTCCGAGAAAAACGAAAATTACATATTCCATTCGCACAACTCATTTCCAGAATGGCCCAACATAAAATTATTCTATATCTCGGAAACTGTGAGTGTTAGGTAGACAAAACAAGAATGAAATTGTAGGTATTATTTTTGGCTTTCAAACGAATCAATCCGATTGCGAATCGCTTAAGTCGTTTCCGAGAAAAACGAAAATTTCATATTCCATCCGCACAAGTCACTTCCAGAATGACCCAACATAAAATTATTCTATATCTCGGAAACTGTGTGCTAGGTAGACAGAACAAGAATGGAATTGTAGGTATTATTATTGGCTTCCAAACGAATCAATCCGATTGCGAATCGGTTAAGTCGTTTACGAGGAACACGAAAATTACATATTCCATCCGCACAAGTCACTTCCAGACTGGCCCAACATAAATTTATTCTATATCTCGGAAACTGTGAGTGTAAGGTAGACAAAACAAGAATGGAATTGTAGATATTATTTTTGGCTTTCAAACGAATCAATCCGATTGCGAATCGGTTAAGTCGATTCCGAGAAACACTATAATTGCATATTCCATCCGCACAAATTACTTCCAGAATGACCCAACATAATATTATTCTGTATCTCGGAAACTGTGTGTGCTAGGTAGACAAAACAGGTGTGGAATTATAGATATTATTATTGGTTTGCAAACGAAAATATCCGATTGCGAATCGGTTAAGTCGTTTCCGAGAAAAACGAAAATTACATATTCCATTCGCACAACTCATTTCCAGAATGGCCCAACATAAAATTATTCTATATCTCGGAAACTGTGAGTGTTAGGTAGACAAAACAAGAATGGAATTGTAGATATTATTAGTGGCTTTCAAACGCGGTTTTCAAACGCAATCGGAAACGCGGCTTTCCGATTGCGAATCGGTCAAGTCGCTTCCGAAAAATACGAAAATTACATATTCCATCCGCACAAGTCACTTTTAGAATAACCCAATATAAAATTATTCTATATCTCGGAAACTGCGAGTGTTAGGTAGACAAAACAAGTATGGAATTGTAGATATTATTATTGGCTTTCATAAAATTAAAACTTGGCCCAACATAAAATTATTCTATATCTCGGAAACTGTGTGTGCTAGGTAGACAAAACAGGTATGGAATTATAGATATTATTATTGGTTTGCAAACGTAACAATCCGATTGCGAATCGGTTAATTCGGTTACGAGAAATACGAAAATTGCATAATCCATCCGCACAAGTCACTTCCAGAATGACCCAACATAAAATTATTCTATATCTCCGAAACTGTGAGTGTTAGGTAGACAAAACAAGAATGGAATTGTAGATATTATTATTGGCTTCCAAACGAATCAATCCGATTGCGAATCGGTTAATTCGGTTACGAGAAATACGAAAATTGCATAATCCATCCGCACAAGTCACTTCCAGAATGACCCAACATAAAATTATTCTATATCTCCGAAACTGTGTGTGCTAGGTAGACAAAACAAGAATGGAATTGTAGGTATTATTATTGGCTTCCAAACGAATCAATCCGATTGCGAATCGGTTAAGTCGTTTCCGAGAAACACGAAAATTACATATTCCATCCGCACAAGTCACTTCCAGAATGACCCAATACAAAATTATGCTATATCTCGAAACTGTGAGTGTTAGGTAGGCAAAACAAGTATGGAATTGTAGATATTATTATTGGCCTCCAAACGAATCAATCCGATTGCGAATCGCTTAGGTCGTTTCCGAGAAACACGAAAATTACATATTCCATCCGCACAAGTCACTTCCAGAATGTCCAAACATTAAATTGTTCTATATCTCGGAAACTGTGAGTGTTAGGTAGACAATACAAGTATGGAATTGTGGGTATTTTTATTGGCTTTCAAACGAATCAATCGGATTGCAAATCGGGGAAACTGTGAGTGTTATGTAGGCAAAACAAGTATGGAATTGTAGATATTATTTTTGGCTTTCAAACGAATCAATCCGATTACGAATCGGTTAAGTCGTTTCCGAGAAACACGATAATTACATATTCCATCCGCACAAGTCACTTCCAGAATGACCCTACATAAAATTATTCTATATCTCGGAAACTGTGTGTGCTAGGTAGACAAAACAAGTATGGAATTGTAGATATTATTATTGGCTTCCAAACGAATCAATCCGATTGCGAATCGGTTAAGTCGTTTACGAGAAACACGAATATTCCATCCATCCGCAAAAGTCACTTCCAGAATGGCCCAACAAAAAATTATTCTGTATCTCGGAAACTGTGAGTGTTAGATAGACAAAACAAGAATGGAATTGTAGATATTATTTTTGGCTTTCAAACGAATCAATCCGATTGCGAATCGGTTAAGTCGTTTCCGGGAAAAACGAAAATTGCATATTCCATCCGCACAAGTCACTTCCAGAATGGCCCAACATTAAATTATTCTATATCTCGGAAACTGTGAGTGTTAGGTAGACAAAACCAGTATGGAATTTTAGATATTATTATTGGCTTTCAAATGAATCAATCCGATTGCAAATCATTTAAGTCGTTTCCGAGAAAAACGAAAATTACATATTCCATCCGCACAAGTCACTTCCAGAATGACCCAACATTAAATTGTTTTATATCTCGGAAACTGTGAGTGTTAGGTAGACAATACAAGTATGGAATTGTAGGTATTATTATTGGCTTTCAAACGAATCAATCGGTTACGTTGTTTACGAGAAACACGAAAATTAAATATTCCATCCGCAAAAGTCACTTCCAAAATGGCCCAACAAAAAATTATTCTGTTTCTCGGAAACTGTGAGTGTTAGGTAGACAAAACAAGTATGGAATTGTAGATACTATTATTGGCTTTCAAACGAATCAATCTGATTGCGAATCGGTTAATTCGTTTCCGGGAAAAACGAAAATTGCATATTCCATCCGCACAAATTACTTCCAGAATGACCCAACATAAAATTATTCTGTATCTCGGAAACTGTGTGTGGCAGGTAGACAAAACAGGTATGGAATTATAGATATTATTATTTATTTGCAAGCGAATCAATCCGATTGCGAATCGGTTAAGTCGTTTCCGAGAAACACGAAAATTACATATTCCATCCGCACAAGTCACTTCCAGAATGACCCAACCTAAAAATAATCTATATCTCGGAAACGGTAAGTGCTAGGTAGAAAGAACCAGTATGGAATTGTAGATATTATTATTGGCTTTCAAATGAATCAATCCGATTGCAAATCGTTTCCGAGAAAAACGAAAATTACATATTCCATCCGCACAGGTCACTTCCAGAATGACCCAACCTAAAAATAATCTATATCTCGGAAACGGTAAGTGCTAGGTAGACATAACCAGTATGGAATTGTAGATATTATTTTTGGCTTTCAAATGAATCAATCCGATTGCAAATCGTTTAAGTCGTTTCCGAGAAAAACGAAAATTACATATTTCATCCACACACGTCACATCAAGAATGAACCAACATAAAATTATTCTATATTTCGGAAACTGTGAGTGCTAGGTAGACAAAACCAGTATGGAATTGTAGATATTATTATTGGCTTTCAAATGAATCAATCCATTGCAAATCGTTTAAGTCGTTTCCGAGAAAAACGAAAATTACATATTCCATCCGCACAAGTCACTTCCAGAATGACCCAACCTAAAAATAATCTATATCTCGGAAACTGTGAGTGCTAGGTAGACAAAACCAGTATGGAATTGTGGATATTATTATTGGTTTGCAAACGAATCAATCCGAATGCGAAACGGTTAAGTCGTTTCCGAGAAAAAAGAAAATTACATATTCCATCCGCACAAGTCACTTCCAGAATGACCCAACATTAAATTGTTCTATATCTCGGAAACTGTGAGTGTTAGGTAGACAATACAAGTATGGAATTGTAGGTATTATTATTGGCTTTCAAACGAATCAATCCGATTGCAAATCGGTTACGTTGTTTACGAGAAACACGAAAATTAAATATGCCATCCGCAAAAGTCACTTCCAAAATGGCCCAACAAAAAATTATTCTGTATCTCGGAAACTGTGAGTGTTAGGTAGACAAAACAAGTATGGAATTGTAGATACTATTATTGGCTTTCAAACGAATCAATCTGATTGCGAATCGGTTAAGTCGTTTCCGGGAAAAACGAAAATTGCATATTCCATCCGCACAAATTACTTCCAGAATGACCCAACATAAAATTATTCTGTATCTCGGAAACTGTGTGTGGCAGGTAGACAAAACAGGTATGGAATTATAGATATTATTATTGGTTTGCAAACGAATCAATCCGATTGCGAATCGGTTAAGTCGTTTCCGAGAAACACGAAAATTACATATTCCATCCGCACAAGTCACTTCCAGAATGACCCAACCTAAAAATAATCTATATCTCGGAAACGGTAAGTGGTAGGTAGAAAGAACCAGTATGGAATTGTAGATATTATTATTGGCTTTCAAATGAATCAATCCGATTGCAAATCGTTTCCGAGAAAAACGAAAATTACATATTCTATCCGCACAGGTCACTTCCAGAATGACCCAACATAAAATTATGCTATATCTCGGAAACTGTGAGTGGTAGGTAGACAAAACCAGTATGGAATTGTAGATTTTATTATTGGCTTTCAAATGAATCAATCCGATTACAAATCGTTTAAGTCGTTTCCGAGAAAAACGAAAATTACATATTCCATCCCCACAAGTCACTTCCAGAATGACCCAACCTAAAAATAATCTATATCTCGGAAACGGTAAGTGCTAGGTAGACATAACCAGTATGGAATTATATATATTATTTTTGGCTTTCAAATGAATCAATCCGATTGCAAATCGTTTAAGTCGTTTCCGAGAAAAACGAAAATTACATATTCCATCCGCACAAGTCACTTCCAGAATGACCCAACATTAAATTGTTCTATATCTCGGAAACTGTGAGTGTTAGGTAGACAATACAAGTATGGAATTGTAGGTATTATTATTGGCTTTCAAACGAATCAATCCGATTGCAAATCGGTTACGTTGTTTACGAGAAACACGAAAATTAAATATTCCATCCGCAAAAGTCACTTCCAGAATGGCCCAACAAAAAATTATTCTGTATCTCGGAAACTGTGAGTGTTAGGTAGACAAAACAAGTATGGATTTGTAGATACTATTATTGGCTTTCAAACGAATCAATCTGATTGCGAATCGGTTAAGTCGTTTCCGGGAAAAACGAAAATTGCATATTCCATCCGCACAAATTACTTCCAGAATGACCCAACATAAAATTATTCTATATCTCGGAAACTGTGTGTGGCAGGTAGACAAAACAGGTATGGAATTATAGATATTATTAATGGTTTGCAAACGAATCAATCCGATTGCGAATCGGTTAAGTCGTTTCCGAGAAACACGAAAATTACATATTCCATCCGCACAAGTCACTTCCAGAATGACCCAACTTATAAATAATAGACATAACCAGTATGGAATTGTCGATATTATTATTGGCTTTCAAATGAATCAATCCGATTGCAAATCGCCTAAGTCGTTTCCGAGAAAAACGAAAATTACATATTCCATCTGCACAAGTTACTTCCAGAATGAACCAACATAAAATTATTCTGTATCTCGGAAACTGTGAGTGCTAGGTAGACAATACCAGTATGGAATTGTCGATATTATTATTGGCTTTCAAATGAATCAATCCGATTGCAAATCGCCTAAGTCGTTTCCGAGAAAAACGAAAATTACATATTCCATCCGCACAAGTCACTTCCAGAATGAACCAACATAAAATTATTCTATATCTCAGAAACTGTGAGTGCTAGGTAGACAATACCAGTATGGAATTGTAGATATTATTATTGGCTTTCAAATGAATCAATCCGATTGCAAATCGCTTAAGTGGTTTCCGAGAAAAACGAAAATTACATATTCCATCCGCACAAGTCACTTCCAGAATGACCCAACCTAAAAATAATAGACATAACCAGTATGGAATTGTCGATATTATTATTGGCTTTCAAATGAATCAATCCGATTGCAAATCGTTTAAGTCGTTTCCTAGAAAAACGAAAATTACATATTCCATCCGCACAAGTCACTTCCAGAATGACCCAACATAAAATTATTCTGTATCTCGGAAACTGTAAGTGTTAGGTAGACAAAACAAGTATGGAATTGTAGATATTATTATTGGCTTTCAAATGAATCAATCCGATTGCAAATCATTTAAGTCGTTTCCGAGAAAAACGAAAATTACATATTCCATCCACACACGTCACATCAAGAATGAACCAACATAAAATTATCCTATATCTCGGAAACTGTGAGCGCTAGGAAGACAAAACCGGTATGGAATTGTAGATATTATTATTGGCTTTCAAATGAATCAATCCGATTGCAAATCGCCTAAGTCGTTTCCGAGAAAAACGAAAATTATATATTCCATCTGCACAAGTTACTTCCAGAATGAACCAACATAAAATTATTCTGTATCTCGGAAACTGTGAGTGTTAGGTAGACAATACAAGTATGGAATTGTAGATATTATTATTGGCTTTCAAATGAATCAATCCGATTGCAAATCGCTTAAGTCGTTTCCGAGAAAAACGAAAATTACATATTCCATCCGCACAAGTCACTTCCAGAATGACCCAACCTAAAAATAATAGACATAACCAGTATGGAATTGTCGATATTATTATTGGCTTTCAAATGAATCAATCCGATTGCAAATCGCCTAAGTCGTTTCCGAGAAAAACGAAAATTACATATTCCATCTGCACAAGTTACTTCCAGAATGAACCAACATAAAATTATTCTGTATCTCGGAAACTGTGAGTGCTAGGTAGACATAACCAGTATGGAATTGTCGATATTATTATTGGCTTTCAAATGAATCAATCCGATTGCAAATCGCTTAAGTCGTTTCCGAGAAAAACGAAAATTAAATATTCCATCCGCAAAAGTCACTTCCAGAATGGCCCAACAAAAAATTATTCTGTATCTCGGAAACTGTGAGTGTTAGGTAGACAAAACAAGTATGGAATTGTAGATACTATTATTGGCTTTCAAACGAATCAATCTGATTGTGAATCGGTTAAGTCGTTTCCGAGAAACACGAAAATTACATATTCCATCCACACAAGTCACATCAAGAATGAACCAACATAAAATTATTCTATATCTCAGAAACTGTGAGTGCTAGGTAGACAATACCAGTATGGAATTGTAGATATTATTATTGGCTTTCAAATGAATCAATCCGATTGCACATCGCTTAAGTCGTTTCCGAGAAAAACGAAAATTAAATATTCCATCCGCAAAAGTCACTTCCAGAATGACCCAACCTAAAAATAATAGACATAACCAGTAGGGAATTGTCGATATTATTATTGGCTTTCAAATGAATCAATCCGATTGCAAATCGTTTAAGTCGTTTCCTAGAAAAACGAAAATTACATATTCCATCCGCACAAGTCACTTCCAGAATGACCCAACATAAAATTATTCTGTATCTCGGAAACTGTGAGCGCTAGGAAGACAAAACCGGTATGGAATTGTAGATATTATTATTGGCTTTCAAATGAATCAATCCGATTGCAAATCATTTAAGTCGTTTCCGAGAAAAACGAAAATTACATATTCCATCCACACACGTCACATCAAGAATGAACCAACATAAAATTATCCTATATCTCGGAAACTGTGAGCGCTAGGAAGACAAAACCGGTATGGAATTGTAGATATTATTATTGGCTTTCAAATGAATCAATCCGATTGCAAATCGCCTAAGTCGTTTCCGAGAAAAACGAAAATTACAAATCCATCCGCACAAGTCACTTCCAGAATGACCCAACATAAAATTATTCTATATCTCGGAAACTGTAAATTACATATTCCATCCGTACAAGTCACTTCCAGAATGAACCAACATAAAATTATTCTATATCTTGGAAACTGTGAGTGCTAGGTAGACAATACAAGTATGGAATTGTGGGTATTATTATTGGCTTTCAAACGAATCAATCGGATTGCAAATCGGGGAAACTGTGAGTGTTATGTAGGCAAAACAAGTATGGAATTGTAGATATTATTTTTGGCTTTCAAACGAATCAATCCGATTACGAATCGGTTAAGTCGTTTCCGAGAAACACGATAATTACATATTCCATCCGCACAAGTCACTTCCAGAATGACCCTACATAAAATTATTCTATATCTCGGAAACTGTGTGTGCTAGGTAGACAAAACAAGTATGGAATTGTAGATATTATTATTGGCTTCCAAACGAATCAATCCGATTGCGAATCGGTTAAGTCGTTTACGAGAAAAACGAATATTCCATCCATCCGCAAAAGTCACTTCCAGAATGGCCCAACAAAAAATTATTCTGTATCTCGGAAACTGTGAGTGTTAGATAGACAAAACAAGAATGGAATTGTAGATATTATTTTTGGCTTTCAAACGAATCAATCCGATTGCGAATCATTTAAGTCGTTTCCGAGAAAAACGAAAATTACATATTCCATCCGCACAAGTCACTTCCAGAATGACCCAACATTAAATTGTTTTATATCTCGGAAACTGTGAGTGTTAGGTAGACAATACAAGTATGGAATTGTAGGTATTATTATTGGCTTTCAAACGAATCAATCGGTTACGTTGTTTACGAGAAACACGAAAATTAAATATTCCATCCGCAAAAGTCACTTCCAAAATGGCCCAACAAAAAATTATTCTGTTTCTCGGAAACTGTGAGTGTTAGGTAGACAAAACAAGTATGGAATTGTAGATACTATTATTGGCTTTCAAACGAATCAATCTGATTGCGAATCGGTTAAGTCGTTTCCGGGAAAAACGAAAATTGCATATTCCATCCGCACAAATTACTTCCAGAATGACCCAACATAAAATTATTCTGTATCTCGGAAACTGTGTGTGGCAGGTAGACAAAACAGGTATGGAATTATAGATATTATTATTTGTTTGCAAGCGAATCAATCCGATTGCGAATCGGTTAAGTCGTTTCCGAGAAACACGAAAATTACATATTCCATCCGCACAAGTCACTTCCAGAATGACCCAACCTAAAAATAATCTATATCTCGGAAACGGTAAGTGCTAGGTAGAAAGAACCAGTATGGAATTGTAGATATTATTATTGGCTTTCAAATGAATCAATCCGATTGCAAATCGTTTCCGAGAAAAACGAAAATTACATATTCCATCCGCACAGGTCACTTCCAGAATGACCCAACCTAAAAATAATCTATATCTCGGAAACGGTAAGTGCTAGGTAGACATAACCAGTATGGAATTGTAGATATTATTTTTGGCTTTCAAATGAATCAATCCGATTGCAAATCGTTTAAGTCGTTTCCGAGAAAAACGAAAATTACATATTTCATCCACACACGTCACATCAAGAATGAACCAACATAAAATTATTCTATATTTCGGAAACTGTGAGTGCTAGGTAGACAAAACCAGTATGGAATTGTAGATATTATTATTGGCTTTCAAATGAATCAATCCGATTGCAAATCGTTTAAGTCGTTTCCGAGAAAAACGAAAATTACATATTCCATCCGCACAAGTCACTTCCAGAATGACCCAATCTAAAAATAATCTATATCTCGGAAACTGTGAGTGCTAGGTAGACAAAACCAGTATGGAATTGTGGATATTATTATTGGTTTGCAAACGAATCAATCCGAATGCGAAACGGTTAAGTCGTTTCCGAGAAAAAAGAAAATTACATATTCCATCCGCACAAGTCACTTCCAGAATGACCCAACATTAAATTGTTCTATATCTCGGAAACTGTGAGTGTTAGGTAGACAATACAAGTATGGAATTGTAGGTATTATTATTGGCTTTCAAACGAATCAATCCGATTGCAAATCGGTTACGTTGTTTACGAGAAACACGAAAATTAAATATTCCATCCGCAAAAGTCACTTCCAAAATGGCCCAACAAAAAATTATTCTGTATCTCGGAAACTGTGAGTGTTAGGTAGACAAAACAAGTATGGAATTGTAGATACTATTATTGGCTTTCAAACGAATCAATCTGATTGCGAATCGGTTAAGTCGTTTCCGGGAAAAACGAAAATTGCATATTCCATCCGCACAAATTACTTCCTGAATGACCCAACATAAAATTATTCTGTATCTCGGAAACTGTGTGTGGCAGGTAGACAAAACAGGTATGGAATTATAGATATTATTATTGGTTTGCAAACGAATCAATCCGATTGCGAATCGGTTAAGTCGTTTCCGAGAAACACGAAAATTACATATTCCATCCGCACAAGTCACTTCCAGAATGACCCAACCTAAAAATAATCTATATCTCGGAAACGGTAAGTGGTAGGT
This sequence comes from Stomoxys calcitrans, assembly GCF_963082655.1. NCBI lineage: Eukaryota > Metazoa > Arthropoda > Insecta > Diptera > Muscidae > Stomoxys > Stomoxys calcitrans. Next base: position 135,102,597 of record NC_081552.1, on the reverse strand, counting down.
AGAAAGAACCAGTATGGAATTGTAGATATTATTATTGGCTTTCAAATGAATCAATCCGATTGCAAATCGTTTCCGAGAAAAACGAAAATTACATATCCTATCCGCACAGGTCACTTCCAGAATGACCCAACTAAAAAATAATCTATATCTCGGAAACGGTAAGTGCTAGGTAGACATAACCAGTATGGAATTGTAGATATTATTTTTCGCTTTCAAATGAATCAATCCGATTGCAAATCGTTTAAGTCGTTTCCGAGAAAAACGAAAATTACATATTCCATCCGCACAAGTCACTTCCAGAATGACCCAACATAAAATTATTCTATATCTCGGAAACTGTGAGTGCTAGGTAGACAAAACCAGTATGGAATTGTAGATATTATTATTGGCTTTCAAATGAATCAATCCGATTGCAAATCATTTAAGTCGTTTCCGAGAAAAACGAAAATTACATATTTCATCCACACACGTCACATCAAGAATGAACCAACATAAAATTATGCTATATCTCGGAAACTGTGAGTGGTAGGTAGACAAAACCAGTATGGAATTGTAGATTTTATTATTGGCTTTCAAATGAATCAATCCGATTACAAATCGTTTAAGTCGTTTCCGAGAAAAACGAAAATTACATATTCCATCCGCACAAGTCACTTCCAGAATGACCCAACCTAAAAATAATCTATATCTCGGAAACGGTAAGTGCTAGGTAGACATAACCAGTATGGAATTGTATATATTATTTTTGGCTTTCAAATGAATCAATCCGATTGCAAATCGTTTAAGTCGTTTCCGAGAAAAACGAAAATTACATATTCCATCCGCACAAGTCACTTCCAGAATGACCCAACATTAAATTGTTCTATATCTCGGAAACTGTGAGTGTTAGGTAGACAATACAAGTATGGAATTGTAGGTATTATTATTGGCTTTCAAACGAATCAATCCGATTGCAAATCGGTTACGTTGTTTACGAGAAACACGAAAATTAAATATTCCATCCGCAAAAGTCACTTCCAGAATGGCCCAACAAAAAATTATTCTGTATCTCGGAAACTGTGAGTGTTAGGTAGACAAAACAAGTATGGATTTGTAGATACTATTATTAGCTTTCAAACGAATCAATCTGATTGCGAATCGGTTAAGTCGTTTCCGGGAAAAACGAAAATTGCATATTCCATCCGCACAAATTACTTCCAGAATGACCCAACATAAAATTATTCTATATCTCGGAAACTGTGTGTGGCAGGTAGACAAAACAGGTATGGAATTATAGATATTATTAATGGTTTGCAAACGAATCAATCCGATTGCGAATCGGTTAAGTCGTTTCCGAGAAACACGAAAATTACATATTCCATCCGCACAAGTCACTTCCAGAATGACCCAACTTATAAATAATACACATAACCAGTATGGAATTGTCGATATTATTATTGGCTTTCAAATGAATCAATCCGATTGCAAATCGTTTAAGTCGTTTCCGAGAAAAACGAAAATTACATATTCCATCTGCACAAGTTACTTCCAGAATGAACCAACATAAAATTATTCTGTATCTCGGAAACTGTGAGTGCTAGGTAGACAATACCAGTATGGAATTGTCGATATTATTATTGGCTTTCAAATGAATCAATCCGATTGCAAATCGCCTAAGTCGTTTCCGAGAAAAACGAAAATTACATATTCCATCCGCACAAGTCACTTCCAGAATGAACCAACATAAAATTATTCTATATCTCAGAAACTGTGAGTGCTAGGTAGACAATACCAGTATGGAATTGTAGATATTATTATTGGCTTTCAAATGAATCAATCCGATTGCAAATCGCTTAAGTGGTTTCCGAGAAAAACGAAAATTACATATTCCATCCGCACAAGTCACTTCCAGAATGACCCAACCTAAAAATAATAGACATAACCAGTATGGAATTGTCGATATTATTATTGGCTTTCAAATGAATCAATCCGATTGCAAATCGTTTAAGTCGTTTCCTAGAAAAACGAAAATTACATATTCCATCCGCACAAGTCAGTTTCCTAGAAAAACGAAAATTACATATTCCATCCGCACAAGTCACTTCCAGAATGACCCAACATAAAATTATTCTGTATCTCGGAAACTGTAAGTGTTAGGTAGACAAAACAAGTATGGAATTGTGGATATTATTATTGGCTTTCAAATGAATCAATCCGATTGCAAATCGTTTAAGTCGTTTCCGAGAAAAACGAAAATTATATATTCCATCCGCACACGTCACATCAAGAATGAACCAACATAAAATTATCCTATATCTCGGAAACTGTGAGCGCTAGGAAGACAAAACCGGTATGGAATTGTAGATATTATTAATGGCTTTCAAATGAATCAATCCGATTGCAAATCGCCTAAGTCGTTTCCGAGAAAAACGAAAATTATATATTCCATCTGCACAAGTTACTTCCAGAATGACCCAACCTAAAAATAATAGACATAACCAGTATGGAATTGTCGATATTATTATTGGCTTTCAAATGAATCAATCCGATTGCAAATCGCCTAAGTCGTTTCCGAGAAAAACGAAAATTACATATTCCATCTGCACAAGTTACTTCCAGAATGAACCAACATAAAATTATTCTGTATCTCGGAAACTGTGAGTGCTAGGTAGACATAACCAGTATGGAATTGTCGATATTATTATACGTCACATCAAGAATGAACCAACATAAAATTATCCTATATCTCGGAAACTGTGAGCGCTAGGAAGACAAAACCGGTATGGAATTGTAGATATTATTATTGGCTTTCAAATGAATCAATCCGATTGCAAATCGCCTAAGTCGTTTCCGAGAAAAACGAAAATTACAATTCCATCCGCACAAGTCACTTCCAGAATGACCCAACATAAAATTATTCTATATCTCGGAAACTGTAAATTACATATTCCATCCGTACAAGTCACTTCCAGAATGAACCAACATAAAATTATTCTATATCTTGGAAACTGTGAGTGCTAGGTAGACAATACCAGTATGGAATTCTAGATATTATTATTGGCTTTCAAATGAATCAATCCGATTGCAAATCGCTTAAGTCGTTTCCGAGAAAAACGAAAATTACATATTCCATCCGCACAAGTCACTTCCAGAATGACCCAACCTAAAAATAATAGACATAACCAGTATGGAATTGTCGATATTATTATTGGCTTTCTAATGAATCAATCCGATTGCGAATCGGTTAAGTCGTTTCCGAGAAACACGAAAATTACATATTCCATCCGCACAAGTCACTTCCAGAATGACCCAACCTAAAAATAATCTATATCTCGGAAACGGTAAGTGCTAGGTAGAAAGAACCAGTATGGAATTGTAGATATTATTATTGGCTTTCAAATGAATCAATCCGATTGCAAATCGTTTCCGAGAAAAACGAAAATTACATATTCCATCCGCACAGGTCACTTCCAGAATGACCCAACCTAAAAATAATCTATATCTCGGAAACGGTAAGTGCTAGGTAGACATAACCAGTATGGAATTGTAGATATTATTTTTGGCTTTCAAATGAATCAATCCGATTGCAAATCGTTTAAGTCGTTTCCGAGAAAAACGAAAATTACATATTTCATCCACACACGTCACATCAAGAATGAACCAACATAAAATTATTCTATATTTCGGAAACTGTGAGTGCTAGGTAGACAAAACCAGTATGGAATTGTAGATATTATTATTGGCTTTCAAATGAATCAATCCGATTGCAAATCGTTTAAGTCGTTTCCGAGAAAAACGAAAATTACATATTTCATCCACACACGTCACATCAAGAATGAACCAACATAAAATTATTCTATATTTCGGAAACTGTGAGTGCTAGGTAGACAAAACCAGTATGGAATTGTAGATACTATTATTGGCTTTCAAACGAATCAATCTGATTGCGAATCGGTTAAGTCGTTTCCGGGAAAAACGAAAATTGCATATTCCATCCGCACAAATTACTTCCAGAATGACCCAACATAAAATTATTCTGTATCTCGGAAACTGTGTGTGGCAGGTAGACAAAACAGGTATGGAATTATAGATATTATTATTGGTTTGCAAACGAATCAATCCGATTGCGAATCGGTTAAGTCGTTTCCGAGAAACACGAAAATTACATATTCCATCCGCACAAGTCACTTCCAGAATGACCCAACCTAAAAATAATCTATATCTCGGAAACGGTAAGTGCTAGGTAGAAAGAACCAGTATGGAATTGTAGATATTATTATTGGCTTTCAAATGAATCAATCCGATTGCAAATCGTTTCCGAGAAAAACGAAAATTACATATTCTATCCGCACAGGTCACTTCCAGAATGACCCAACTAAAAAATAATCTATATCTCGGAAACGGTAAGTGCTAGGTAGACATAACCAGTATGGAATTGTAGATATTATTTTTCGCTTTCAAATGAATCAATCCGATTGCAAATCGTTTAAGTCGTTTCCGAGAAAAACGAAAATTACATATTCCATCCGCACAAGTCACTTCCAGAATGACCCAACATAAAATTATTCTATATCTCGGAAACTGTGAGTGCTAGGTAGACAAAACCAGTATGGAATTGTAGATATTATTATTGGCTTTCAAATGAATCAATCCGATTGCAAATCATTTAAGTCGTTTCCGAGAAAAACGAAAATTACATATTTCATCCACACACGTCACATCAAGAATGAACCAACATAAAATTATGCTATATCTCGGAAACTGTGAGTGGTAGGTAGACAAAACCAGTATGGAATTGTAGATTTTATTATTGGCTTTCAAATGAATCAATCCGATTACAAATCGTTTAAGTCGTTTCCGAGAAAAACGAAAATTACATATTCCATCCGCACAAGTCACTTCCAGAATGACCCAACCTAAAAATAATCTATATCTCGGAAACGGTAAGTGCTAGGTAGACATAACCAGTATGGAATTGTATATATTATTTTTGGCTTTCAAATGAATCAATCCGATTGCAAATCGTTTAAGTCGTTTCCGAGAAAAACGAAAATTACATATTCCATCCGCACAAGTCACTTCCAGAATGACCCAACATTAAATTGTTCTATATCTCGGAAACTGTGAGTGTTAGGTAGACAATACAAGTATGGAATTGTAGGTATTATTATTGGCTTTCAAACGAATCAATCCGATTGCAAATCGGTTACGTTGTTTACGAGAAACACGAAAATTAAATATTCCATCCGCAAAAGTCACTTCCAGAATGGCCCAACAAAAAGTTATTCTGTATCTCGGAAACTGTGAGTGTTAGGTAGACAAAACAAGTATGGATTTGTAGATACTATTATTGGCTTTCAAACGAATCAATCTGATTGCGAATCGGTTAAGTCGTTTCCGGGAAAAACGAAAATTGCATATTCCATCCGCACAAATTACTTCCAGAATGACCCAACATAAAATTATTCTATATCTCGGAAACTGTGTGTGGCAGGTAGACAAAACAGGTATGGAATTATAGATATTATTAATGGTTTGCAAACGAATCAATCCGATTGCGAATCGGTTAAGTCGTTTCCGAGAAACACGAAAATTACATATTCCATCCGCACAAGTCACTTCCAGAATGACCCAACTTATAAATAATAGACATAACCAGTATGGAATTGTCGATATTATTATTGGCTTTCAAATGAATCAATCCGATTGCAAATCGCCTAAGTCGTTTCCGAGAAAAACGAAAATTACATATTCCATCTGCACAAGTTACTTCCAGAATGAACCAACATAAAATTATTCTGTATCTTGGAAACTGTGAGTGCTAGGTAGACAATACCAGTATGGAATTGTCGATATTATTATTGGCTTTCAAATGAATCAATCCGATTGCAAATCGCCTAAGTCGTTTCCGAGAAAAACGAAAATTACATATTCCATCCGCACAAGTCACTTCCAGAATGAACCAACATAAAATTATTCTATATCTCAGAAACTGTGAGTGCTAGGTAGACAATACCAGTATGGAATTGTAGATATTATTATTGGCTTTCAAATGAATCAATCCGATTGCAAATCGCTTAAGTGGTTTCCGAGAAAAACGAAAATTACATATTCCATCCGCACAAGTCACTTCCAGAATGACCCAACCTAAAAATAATAGATATAACCAGTATGGAATTGTCGATATTATTATTGGCTTTCAAATGAATCAATCCGATTGCAAATCGTTTAAGTCGTTTCCTAGAAAAACGAAAATTACATATTCCATCCGCACAAGTCACTTCCAGAATGACCCAACATAAAATTATTCTGTATCTCGGAAACTGTAAGTGTTAGGTAGACAAAACAAGTATGGAATTGTAGATATTATTATTGGCTTTCAAATGAATCAATCCGATTGCAAATCATTTAAGTCGTTTCCGAGAAAAACGAAAATTACATATTCCATCCGCACAAGTCACTTCCAGAATGACCCAACCTAAAAATAATAGACATAACCAGTATGGAATTGTCGATATTATTATTGGCTTTCAAATGAATCAATCCGATTGCAAATCGCCTAAGTCGTTTCCGAGAAAAACGAAAATTACATATTCCATCTGCACAAGTTACTTCCAGAATGAACCAACATAAAATTATTCTGTATCTCGGAAACTGTGAGTGCTAGGTAGACATAACCAGTATGGAATTGTCGATATTATTATTGGCTTTCAAATGAATCAATCCGATTGCAAATCGCTTAAGTCGTTTCCGAGAAAAACGAAAATTAAATATTCCATCCGCAAAAGTCACTTCCAGAATGGCCCAACAAAAAATTATTCTGTATCTCGGAAACTGTGAGTGTTAGGTAGACAAAACAAGTATGGAATTGTAGATACTATTATTGGCTTTCAAACGAATCAATCTGATTGTGAATCGGTTAAGTCGTTTCCGAGAAACACGAAAATTACATATTCCATCCACACAAGTCACATCAAGAATGAACCAACATAAAATTATTCTATATCTCAGAAACTGTGAGTGCTAGGTAGACAATACCAGTATGGAATTGTAGATGTTATTATTGGCTTTCAAATGAATCAATCCGATTGCAAATCGCTTAAGTCGTTTCCGAGAAAAACGAAAATTACATATTCCATCCGCACAAGTCACTTCCAGAATGAACCAACATAAAATTATTCTATATCTCAGAAACTGTGAGTGCTAGGTAGACAATACCAGTATGGAATTGTAGATATTATTATTGGCTTTCAAATGAATCAATCCGATTGCAAATCGCTTTAGTGGTTTCCGAGAAAAACGAAAATTACATATTCCAACCGCACAAGTCACTTCCAGAATGACCCAACCTAAAAATAATAGACATAACCAGTAGGGAATTGTCGATATTATTATTGGCTTTCAAATGAATCAATCCGATTGCAAATCGTTTAAGTCGTTTCCTAGAAAAACGAAAATTACATATTCCATCCGCACAAGTCACTTCCAGAATGACCCAACATAAAATTATTCTGTATCTCGGAAACTGTGAGTGTTAGGTAGACAAAACAAGTATGGAATTGTAGATATTATTATTGGCTTTCAAATGAATCAATCCGATTGCAAATCATTTAAGTCGTTTCCGAGAAAAACGAAAATTACATATTCCATCCACACACGTCACATCAAGAATGAACCAACATAAAATTATCCTATATCTCGGAAACTGTGAGCGCTAGGAAGACAAAACCGGTATGGAATTGTAGATATTATTATTGGCTTTCAAATGAATCAATCCGATTGCAAATCGCCTAAGTCGTTTCCGAGAAGAACGAAAATTACAAATCCATCCGCACAAGTCACTTCCAGAATGACCCAACATAAAATTATTCTATATCTCGGAAACTGTGTGTGCTAGGTAGACAAAACAAGTATGGAATTGTAGATATTATTTTTGGCTTTCAAACGAATCAATCCGATTACGAATCGGTTAAGTCGTTTCCGAGAAACACGATAATTACATATTCCATCCGCACAAGTCACTTCCAGAATGACCCTACATAAAATTATTCTATATCTCGGAAACTGTGTGTGCTAGGTAGACAAAACAAGTATGGAATTGTAGATATTATTATTGGCTTCCAAACGAATCAATCCGATTGCGAATCGGTTAAGTCGTTTACGAGAAAAACGAATATTCCATCCATCCGCAAAAGTCACTTCCAGAATGGCCCAACAAAAAATTATTCTGTATCTCGGAAACTGTGAGTGTTAGATAGACAAAACAAGAATGGAATTGTAGATATTATTTTTGGCTTTCAAACGAATCAATCCGATTGCGAATCATTTAAGTCGTTTCCGAGAAAAACGAAAATTACATATTCCATCCGCACAAGTCACTTCCAGAATGACCCAACATTAAATTGTTTTATATCTCGGAAACTGTGAGTGTTAGGTAGACAATACAAGTATGGAATTGTAGGTATTATTATTGGCTTTCAAACGAATCAATCGGTTACGTTGTTTACGAGAAACACGAAAATTAAATATTCCATCCGCAAAAGTCACTTCCAAAATGGCCCAACAAAAAATTATTCTGTTTCTCGGAAACTGTGAGTGTTAGGTAGACAAAACAAGTATGGAATTGTAGATACTATTATTGGCTTTCAAACGAATCAATCTGATTGCGAATCGGTTAAGTCGTTTCCGGGAAAAACGAAAATTGCATATTCCATCCGCACAAATTACTTCCAGAATGACCCAACATAAAATTATTCTGTATCTCGGAAACTGTGTGTGGCAGGTAGACAAAACAGGTATGGAATTATAGATATTATTATTTGTTTGCAAGCGAATCAATCCGATTGCGAATCGGTTAAGTCGTTTCCGAGAAACACGAAAATTACATATTCCATCCGCACAAGTCACTTCCAGAATGACCCAACCTAAAAATAATCTATATCTCGGAAACGGTAAGTGCTAGGTAGAAAGAACCAGTATGGAATTGTAGATATTATTATTGGCTTTCAAATGAATCAATCCGATTGCAAATCGTTTCCGAGAAAAACGAAAATTACATATTCCATCCGCACAGGTCACTTCCAGAATGACCCAACCTAAAAATAATCTATATCTCGGAAACGGTAAGTGCTAGGTAGACATAACCAGTATGGAATTGTAGATATTATTTTTGGCTTTCAAATGAATCAATCCGATTGCAAATCGTTTAAGTCGTTTCCGAGAAAAACGAAAATTACATATTTCATCCACACACGTCACATCAAGAATGAACCAACATAAAATTATTCTATATTTCGGAAACTGTGAGTGCTAGGTAGACAAAACCAGTATGGAATTGTAGATATTATTAAGTATGGAATTGTATATATTATTTTTGGCTTTCAAATGAATCAATCCGATTGCAAATCGTTTAAGTCGTTTCCGAGAAAAACGAAAATTACATATTCCATCCGCACAAGTCACTTCCAGAATCACCCAACATTAAATTGTTCTATATCTCGGAAACTGTGAGTGTTAGGTAGACAATACAAGTATGGAATTGTAGGTATTATTATTGGCTTTCAAACGAATCAATCCGATTGCAAATCGGTTACGTTGTTTACGAGAAACACGAAAATTAAATATTCCATCCGCAAAAGTCACTTCCAGAATGGCCCAACAAAAAATTATTCTGTATCTCGGAAACTGTGAGTGTTAGGTAGACAAAACAAGTATGGATTTGTAGATACTATTATTGGCTTTCAAACGAATCAATCTGATTGCGAATCGGTTAAGTCGTTTCCGGGAAAAACGAAAATTGCATATTCCATCCGCACAAATTACTTCCAGAATGACCCAACATAAAATTATTCTATATCTCGGAAACTGTGTGTGGCAGGTAGACAAAACAGGTATGGAATTATAGATATTATTAATGGTTTGCAAACGAATCAATCCGATTGCGAATCGGTTAAGTCGTTTCCGAGAAACACGAAAATTACATATTCCATCCGCACAAGTCACTTCCAGAATGACCCAACTTATAAATAATAGACATAACCAGTATGGAATTGTCGATATTATTATTGGCTTTCAAATGAATCAATCCGATTGCAAATCGCCTAAGTCGTTTCCGAGAAAAACGAAAATTACATATTCCATCTGCACAAGTTACTTCCAGAATGAACCAACATAAAATTATTCTGTATCTCGGCAACTGTGAGTGCTAGGTAGACAATACCAGTATGGAATTGTCGATATTATTATTGGCTTTCAAATGAATCAATCCGATTGCAAATCGCCTAAGTCGTTTCCGAGAAAAACGAAAATTACATATTCCATCCGCACAAGTCACTTCCAGAATGAACCAACATAAAATTATTCTATATCTCGGAAACGGTAAGTGCTAGGTAGAAAGAACCAGTATGGAATTGTAGATATTATTATTGGCTTTCAAATGAATCAATCCGATTGCAAATCGCTTAAGTGGTTTCCGAGAAAAACGAAAATTACATATTCCATCCGCACAAGTCACTTCCAGAATGACCCAACCTAAAAATAATAGACATAACCAGTATGGAATTGTCGATATTATTATTGGCTTTCAAATGAATCAATCCGATTGCAAATCGTTTAAGTCGTTTCCTAGAAAAACGAAAATTACATATTCCATCCGCACAAGTCACTTCCAGAATGACCCAACATAAAATTATTCTGTATCTCGGAAACTGTAAGTGTTAGGTACACAAAACAAGTATGGAATTGTGGATATTATTATTGGCTTTCAAATGAATCAATCCGATTGCAAATCATTTAAGTCGTTTCCGAGAAAAACGAAAATTACATATTCCATCCACACACGTCACATCAAGAATGAACCAACATAAAATTATCCTATATCTCGGAAACTGTGAGCGCTAGGAAGACAAAACCGGTATGGAATTGTAGATATTATTATTGGCTTTCAAATGAATCAATCCGATTGCAAATCGCCTAAGTCGTTTCCGAGAAAAACGAAAATTATATATTCCATCTGCACAAGTTACTTCCAGAATGAACCAACATAAAATTATTCTGTATCTCGGAAACTGTGAGTGTTAGGTAGACAATACAAGTATGGAATTGTAGGTATTATTATTGGCTTTCAAACGAATCAATCCGATTGCAAATCGGTTACGTTGTTTACGAGAAACACGAAAATTAAATATTCCATCCGCAAAAGTCACTTCCAGAAAGGCCCAACAAAAAATTATTCTGTATCTCGGAAACTGTGAGTGTTAGGTAGACAAAACAAGTATGGACTTGTAGATACTATTATTGGCTTTCAAACGAATCAATCTGATTGCGAATCGGGTAAGTCGTTTCCGGGAAAAACGAAAATTGCATATTCCATCCGCACAAATTACTTCCAGAATGACCCAACATAAAATTATTCTATATCTCGGAAACTGTGTGTGGCAGGTAGACAAAACAGGTATGGAATTATAGATATTATTAATGGTTTGCAAACGAATCAATCCGATTGCGAATCGGTTAAGTCGTTTCCGAGAAACACGAAAATTACATATTCCTTCCACACAAGTCACATCAAGAATGAACCAACATAAAATTATCCTATATCTCGGAAACTGTGAGTGCTAGGTAGACAATACCAGTATGGAATTGTAGATATTATTATTGGCTTTCAAATGAATCAATCCGATTGCAAATCGCTTAAGTCGTTTCCGAGAAAAACGAAAATTACATATTCCATCCGCACAAGTCACTTCCAGAATGACCCAACCTAAAAATAATAGACATAACCAGTATGGAATTGTCGATATTATTATTGGCTTTCAAATGAATCAATCCGATTGCAAATCGCCTAAGTCGTTTCCGAGAAAAACGAAAATTACATATTCCATCTGCACAAGTTACTTCCAGAATGAACCAACATAAAATTATTCTGTATCTCGGAAACTGTGAGTGCTAGGTAGACATAACCAGTATGGAATTGTCGATATTATTATACGTCACATCAAGAATAAACCAACATAAAATTATCCTATATCTCGGAAACTGTGAGCGCTAGGAAGACAAAACCGGTATGGAATTGTAGATATTATTATTGTCTTTCAAATGAATCAATCCGATTGCAAATCGCCTAAGTCGTTTCCGAGAAAAACGAAAATTACAATTCCATCCGCACAAGTCACTTCCAGAATGACCCAACATAAAATTATTCTATATCTCGGAAACTGTAAATTACATATTCCATCCGTACAAGTCACTTCCAGAATGAACCAACATAAAATTATTCTATATCTTGGAAACTGTGAGTGCTAGGTAGACATACCAGTATGGAATTCTAGATATTATTATTGGCTTTCAAATGAATCAATCCGATTGCAAATCGCTTAAGTCGTTTCCGAGAAAAACGAAAATTACATATTCCATCCGCACAAGTCACTTCCAGAATGACCCAACCTAAAAATAATAGACATAACCAGTATGGAATTGTCGATATTATTATTGGCTTTCAAATGAATCAATCCGATTGCAAATCGCTTTAGTCGTTTCCGAGAAAAACGAAAATTACATATTCCATCCGCACAAGTCACTTCCAGAATGACCCAACCAAAAAATAATCTATATCTCGGAAACGGTAAGTGCTAGGTAGAAAGAACCAGTATGGAATTGTAGATATTATTATTGGCTTTCAAATGAATCAATCCGATTGCAAATCGTTTAAGTCGTTTCCGAGAAAAACGAAAATTACATATTCCATCCGCACAGGTCACTTCCAGAATGACCCAACCTAAAAATAATCTATATCTCGGAAACGGTAAGTGCTAGGTAGACATAACCAGTATGGAATTGTAGATATTATTTTTGGCTTTCAAATGAATCAATCCGATTGCAAATCGTTTAAGTCGTTTCCGAGAAAAACGAAAATTACATATTCCATCCGCACAAGTCACTTCCAGAATGACCCAACATAAAATTTTTCTATATCTCGGAAACTGTGAGTGCTAGGTCGACAAAACCAGTATGGAATTGTAGATATTATTATTGGCTTTCAAATGAATCAATCCGATTGCAAATCATTTAAGTCGCTTCCGAGAAAAACGAAAATTACATATTCCATCCGCACAAGTCACTTCCAGAATGACCCAACGTAAAAGTATTCTATATCTCGGAAACTGTGAGTGCTAGGTAAACAAAACCAGTATGGAATTGTAGATATTATTTTTGGCTTTCAAATGAATCAATCCGATTGCAAAAAGTAAAAGTATTCTATATCTCGGAAACTGTGAGTGCTAGGTAAACAAAACCAGTATGGAATTGTAGATATTATTTTTGGCTTTCAAATGAATCAATCCGATTGCAAATCGTTTAAGTCGTTTCCGAGAAAAACGAAAATTACATATTCCATCCGCACAAGTCACTTCCAGAATGACCCAACATTAAATTGTTCTATATATCGGAAACTGTGAGTGTTAGGTAGACAATACAAGTATGGAATTGTAGGTATTATTATTGGCTTTCAAACGAATCAATCCGATTACAAATCGGTTACGTTGTTTACGAGAAACACGAAAATTAAATATTCCATCCGCAAAAGTCACTTCCAGAATGGCCCAACAAAAATTTATTCTGTATCTCGGAAACTGTGAGTGTTAGGTAGACAAAACAAGTATGGAATTGTAGATACTATTATTGGCTTTCAAATGAATCAATCCGATTGCAAATCATTTAAGTCGTTTCCGAGAAAAACGAAAATTACATATTCCATCCGCACAAGTCACTTCCAGAATGACCAAACAAAAAATTATTCTATATCTCGGAAACTGTGAGTGCTAGGTAGACAAAACCAGTATGGAATTGTATATATTATTATTTGCTTTCAAATGAATCAATCCGATTGCAAATCGCTTAAGTCGTTTCCGAGAAAAACGAAAATTACATATTCCATCCGCACAAGTCACTTCCAGAATGAACCCATAAAATTATTCTATATCTCGGAAACTGTGAGTGCTAGATAGACAAAACCAGTATGGAATTGTGGATATTATTATTGGTTTGCAAACGAATCAATCCGAATGCGAAACGGTTAAGTCGTTTCCGAGAAAAAAGAAAATTACATATTCCATCCGCACAAGTCACTTCCAGAATGACCCACCATAAAATTATTCTGTATCTCGGAAACTGTGTGTGGCAGGTAGACAAAAAAGGTGTGGAATTATAGATATTATTATTGGTTTGCAAACGAATCAATCCGATTGCGAATCGGTTAAGTCGTTTCCGAGAAACACGAAAATTACATATTCCATCCACACAAGTCACATCAAGAATGAACCAACATAAAATTATTCTATATCTCAGAAACTGTGAGTGCTAGGTAGACAATACCAGTATGGAATTGTAGATATTATTATTGGCTTTCAAATGAATCAATCCGATTGCAAATCGCTTAAGTCGTTTCCGAGAAAAACGAAAATTACATATTCCATCCGCACAAGTCACTTCCAGAATGAACCAACATAAAATTATTCTATATCTCGGAAACTGTGAGTGCTAGGTAGATAATACCAGTATGGAATTATAGATATTATTTTTGGCTTTCAAATGAATCAATCCGATTGCAAATCGTTTAAGTCGTTTCCGAGAAAAACGAAAATTACATATTCCATCCGCACAAGTCACTTCCAGAATGACCCAACATAAAATTATTCTATATCTCGGAAACTGTGAGTGCTAGGTAGAAAGAACCAGTATGGAATTGTAGATATTATTATTGGCTTTCAAATGAATCAATCCGATTGCAAATCGTTTAAGTCGTTTCCGAGAAAAACGAAAATTACATATTCCATCCGCACAGGTCACTTTCAGAATGACCCAACCTAAAAATAATCTACATCTCGGAAACGGTAAGTGCTAGGTAGACATAACCAGTATGGAATTGTAGATATTATTTTTGGCTTTCAAATGAATCAATCCGATTGCAAATCGTTTAAGTCGTTTCCGAGAAAAACGAAAATTACATATTCCATCCGCACAAGTCACTTCCAGAATGACCCAACATAAAATTATTCTATATCTCGGAAACTGTGAGTGCTAGGTAGACAAAACCAGTATGGAATTGTAGATATTATTATTGGCTTTCAAATGAATCAATCCGATTGCAAATCATTTAAGTCGTTTCCGAGAAAAACGAAAATTACATATTCCATCCGCACAAGTCACTTCCAGAATGACCCAACGTAAAAGTATTCTACATCTCGGAAACTGTGAGTGCTAGGTAGACAAAACCAGTATGGAATTGTAGATATTATTTTTGGCTTTCAAATGAATCAATCCGATTGCAAATCGTTTAAGTCGTTTCCGAGAAAAACGAAAATTACATATTCCATCCGCACAAGTCACTTCCAGAATGACCCAACGTAAAATTATTCTATATCTCGGAAACTGTGAGTGTTAGGTAGACAATACAAGTATGGAATTGTAGGTATTATTATTGGCTTTCAAACGAATCAATCCGATTGCAAATCGGTTACGTTGTTTACGAGAAACACGAAAATTAAATATTCCATCCGCAAAAGTCACTTCCAGAATGGTTAAGTCGTTTCCGGGAAACACGAAAATTACATATTCCATCCACACAAGTCACATCAAGAATGAACCAACATAAAATTATTCTATATCTCAGAAACTGTGAGTGCTGGGTAGACAATACCAGTATGGAATTGTAAATATTATTATTGGCTTTCAAATGAATCAATCCGATTGCAAATCGCTTAAGTCGTTTCCGAAAAAAAAGAAAATTACATATTCCATCCGTACAAGACACTTCCAGAATGAACCAACATAAAATTATTCTATATCTCGGAAACTGTGAGTGCTAGGTAGACAATACCAGTATGGAATTGTAGATATTATTATTGGCTTTCAAATGAATCAATCCGATTGCAAATCGTTTAAGTCGTTTCCGAGAAAAACGAAAATTACATATTCCATCCGCACAAGTCACTTCCAGAATGACCCAACATAAAATTATTCTATATCTCGGAAACTGTGAGTGCTAGGTAGACATAACCAGTATGGAATTGTAGATATTATTTTTGGCTTTCAAATGAATCAATCCGATTGCAAATCGCTTAAGTCGTTTCCGAAAAAAAAGAAAATTACATATTCCATCCGTACAAGACACTTCCAGAATGACCCAACATAAAATTATTCTGTATCTCGGAAACTGTAAGTGTTAGGTAGACAAAACAAGTATGGAATTGTGGATATTATTATTGGCTTTCAAATGAATCAATCCGATTGCAAATCATTTAAGTCGTTTCCGAGAAAAACGAAAATTACATATTCCATCCACACAAGTCACTTCCAGAATGACCCAACATAAAATTATTCTATATCTCGGAAACTGTGAGTGCTAGGTAGACATAACCAGTATGGAATTGTCGATATTATTATTGGCTTTCAAATGAATCAATCCGATTGCAAATCGCTTAAGTCGTTTCCGAAAAAAACGAAAATTACATATTCCATCCGCACAAGTCACTTCCATAATGAACCAACATAAAATTATTCTATATCTCGGAAACTGTGAGTGCTAGGTAGACAAAACCAGTATGGAATTGTAGATATTATTATTGGCTTTCAAATGAATCAATCCGATTGCAAATCGCTTAAGTCGTTTCCGAGAAAAACGAAAATTACATATTCCATCCGCACAAGTCACCTCCAGAATGACCCAACCTAAAAATAATAGACATAACCAGTATGGAATTGTCGATATTATTATTGGCTTTCAAATGAATCAATCCGATTGCAAATCGCTTAAGTCGTTTCCGAGAAAAACGAAAATTACATATTCCATCCGCACAAGTCACTTCCAGAATGAACCAACATAAAATTATTCTATATCTCGGAAACTGTGAGTGCTAGGTAGACAATACCAGTATGGAATTGTAGATATTATTATTGGCTTTCAAATGAATCAATCCGATTGCAAATCGCTTTAGTCGTTTCCGAGAAAAACGAAAATTACATATTCCATCCGCACAAGTCACTTCCAGAATGACCCAACCTAAAAATAATCTATATCTCGGAAACGGTAAGTGCTAGGTAGACAAAACCAGTATGGAATTGTGGATATTATTATTGGTTTGCAAACGAATCAATCCGAATGCGAAACGGTTAAGTCGTTTCCGAGAAAAACGAAAATTACATATCCATCCGCACAAGTCACTTCCAGAATGACCCAACATTAAATTGTTCTATATCTCGGAAACTGTGAGTGTTAGGTAGACAATACAAGTATGGAATTGTAGGTATTATTATTGGCTTTCAAACGAATCAATCTGATTGTGAATCGCTTAAGTCGTTTCCGAGAAAAACGAAAATTACATATTCCATCCGCACAAGTCACTTCCAGAATGGCCCAACAAAAAATTATTCTGTATCTCGTAGACAAAACAAGTATGGAATTGTAGATACTATTATTGGCTTTCAAACGAATCAATCTGATTGTGAATCGGTTAAGTCGTTTCCGGGAAACACGAAAATTACATATTCCATCCACACAAGTCACATCAAGAATGAACCAACATAAAATTATTCTATATCTCAGAAACTGTGAGTGCTGGGTAGACAATACCAGTATGGAATTGTAAATATTATTATTGGCTTTCAAATGAATCAATCCGATTGCAAATCGCTTAAGTCGTTTCCGAGAAAAAAGAAAATTACATATTCCATCCGTACAAGACACTTCCAGAATGAACCAACATAAAATTATTCTATATCTCGGAAACTGTGAGTGCTAGGTAGACAATACCAGTATGGAATTGTAGATATTATTATTGGCTTTCAAATGAATCAATCCGATTGCAAATCGCTTAAGTCGTTTCCGAGAAAAACGAAAATTACATATTCCATCCGCACAAGTCACTTCCAGAATGACCCAACCTAAAAATAATAGACATTACCAGTATGGAATTGTCGATATTATTATTGGCTTTCAAATGAATCAATCCGATTGCAAATCGCTTTAGTCGTTTCCGAGAAAAACGAAAATTACATATTCCATCCGCACAAGTCACTTCCAGAATGACCCAACCAAAAAATAATCTATATCTCGGAAACGGTAAGTGCTAGGTAGAAAGAACCAGTATGGAATTGTAGATATTATTATTGGCTTTCAAATGAATCAACCCGATTGCAAATCGTTTAAGTCGTTTCCGAGAAAAACGAAAATTACATATTCCATCCGCACAGGTCACTTCCAGAATGACCCAACCAAAAAATAATCTATATCTCGGAAACGGTAAGTGCTAGGTAGACATAACCAGTATGGAATTGTAGATATTATTATTGGCTTTCAAATGAATCAATCCGATTGCAAATCGCTTAAGTCGTTTCCGAGAAAAACGAAAATTACATATTCCATCCGCACAAGTCACTTCCAGAATGAACCAACATAAAATTATTCTATATCTCGGAAACTGTGAGTGCTAGGTAGACAATACCAGTATGGAATTGTAGATATTATTATTGGCTTTCAAATGAATCAATCCGATTGCAAATCGCTTTAGTCGTTTCCGAGAAAAACGAAAATTACATATTCCATCCGCACAAGTCACTTCCAGAATGACCCAACCTAAAAATAATCTATATCTCGGAAACGGTAAGTGCTAGGTAGACAAAACCAGTATGGAATTGTGGATATTATTATTGGTTTGCAAACGAATCAATCCGAATGCGAAACGGTTAAGTCGTTTCCGAGAAAAACGAAAATTACATATCCATCCGCACAAGTCACTTCCAGAATGACCCAACATTAAATTGTTCTATATCTCGGAAACTGTGAGTGTTAGGTAGACAATACAAGTATGGAATTGTAGGTATTATTATTGGCTTTCAAACGAATCAATCTGATTGTGAATCGCTTAAGTCGTTTCCGAGAAAAACGAAAATTACATATTCCATCCGCACAAGTCACTTCCAGAATGGCCCAACAAAAAATTATTCTGTATCTCGTAGACAAAACAAGTATGGAATTGTAGATACTATTATTGGCTTTCAAACGAATCAATCTGATTGTGAATCGGTTAAGTCGTTTCCGGGAAACACGAAAATTACATATTCCATCCACACAAGTCACATCAAGAATGAACCAACATAAAATTATTCTATATCTCAGAAACTGTGAGTGCTGGGTAGACAATACCAGTATGGAATTGTAAATATTATTATTGGCTTTCAAATGAATCAATCCGATTGCAAATCGCTTAAGTCGTTTCCGAGAAAAAAGAAAATTACATATTCCATCCGTACAAGACACTTCCAGAATGAACCAACATAAAATTATTCTATATCTCGGAAACTGTGAGTGCTAGGTAGACAATACCAGTATGGAATTGTAGATATTATTATTGGCTTTCAAATGAATCAATCCGATTGCAAATCGCTTAAGTCGTTTCCGAGAAAAACGAAAATTACATATTCCATCCGCACAAGTCACTTCCAGAATGACCCAACCTAAAAATAATAGACATTACCAGTATGGAATTGTCGATATTATTATTGGCTTTCAAATGAATCAATCCGATTGCAAATCGCTTTAGTCGTTTCCGAGAAAAACGAAAATTACATATTCCATCCGCACAAGTCACTTCCAGAATGACCCAACCAAAAAATAATCTATATCTCGGAAACGGTAAGTGCTAGGTAGAAAGAACCAGTATGGAATTGTAGATATTATTATTGGCTTTCAAATGAATCAACCCGATTGCAAATCGTTTAAGTCGTTTCCGAGAAAAACGAAAATTACATATTCCATCCGCACAGGTCACTTCCAGAATGACCCAACCAAAAAATAATCTATATCTCGGAAACGGTAAGTGCTAGGTAGACATAACCAGTATGGAATTGTCGATATTATTTTTGGCTTTCAAATGAATCAATCCGATTGCAAATCGTTTAAGTCGTTTCCGAGAAAAACGAAAATTACATATTCCATCCGCACAGGTCACTTCCAGAATGACCCAACCTAAAAATAATCTATATCTCGGAAACGGTAAGTGCTAGGTAGACATAATCAGTATGGAATTGTAGATATTATTTTTGGCTTTCAAATGAATCAATCCGATTGCAAATCGTTTAAGTCGTTTCCGAGAAAAACGAAAATTACATATTCCATCCGCACAAGTCACTTCCAGAATGACCCAACATAAAATTATTCTATATCTCGGAAACTGTGAGTGCTAGGTAGACAAAACCAGTATGGAATTGTAGATATTATTTTTGGCTTTCAAATGAATCAATCCGATTGCAAATCGTTTAAGTCGTTTCCGAGAAAAACGAAAATTACATATTCCATCCGCACAAGTCACTTCCAGAATGGCCCAACATTAAATTATTCAATATCTCGGAAACTGTGAGTGTTAGGTAGACAAAACCAGTATGGAATTGTAGATATTATTATTGGCTTTCAAATGAATCAATCCGATTGCAAATCGCTTAAATCGTTTCCGAGAAAAGCGAAAATTACATATTCCATCCGCACAAGTCACTTCCAGAATGACCCAACATAAAATTATTCTATATCTCGGAAACTGTGAGTGCTAGGTAGAAAGAACCAGTATGGAATTGTAGATATTATTATTGGCTTTCAAATGAATCAACCCGATTGCAAATCGTTTAAGTCGTTTCCGAGAAAAACGAAAATTACATATTCCATCCGCACAGGTCACTTCCAGAATGACCCAACCAAAAAATAATCTATATCTCGGAAACGGTAAGTGCTAGGTAGACATAACCAGTATGGAATTGTCGATATTATTATTGGCTTTCAAATGAATCAATCCGATTGCAAATCGCTTAAGTCGTTTCCGAAAAAAACGAAAATTACATATTCCATCCGCACAAGTCACTTCCATAATGAACCAACATAAAATTATTCTATATCTCGGAAACTGTGAGTGCTAGGTAGACAAAACCAGTATGGAATTGTAGATATTATTATTGGCTTTCAAATGAATCAATCCGATTGCAAATCGCTTAAGTCGTTTCCGAGAAAAACGAAAATTACATATTCCATCCGCACAAGTCACCTCCAGAATGACCCAACCTAAAAATAATAGACATAACCAGTATGGAATTGTCGATATTATTATTGGCTTTCAAATGAATCAATCCGATTGCAAATCGCTTAAGTCGTTTCCGAGAAAAACGAAAATTACATATTCCATCCGCACAAGTCACTTCCAGAATGAACCAACATAAAATTATTCTATATCTCGGAAACTGTGAGTGCTAGGTAGAAAGAACCAGTATGGAATTGTAGATATTATTATTGGCTTTCAAATGAATCAATCCGATTGCAAATCGTTTAAGTCGTTTCCGAGAAAAACGAAAATTACATATTCCATCCGCACAAGTCACTTCCAGAATGGCCCAACATTAAATTATTCTATATCTCGGAAACTGTGAGTGTTAGGTAGACAAAACCAGTATGGAATTTTAGATATTATTATTGGCTTTCAAATGAATCAATCCGATTGCAAATCATTTAAGTCGTTTCCGAGAAAAACGAAAATTACATATTCCATCCGCACAAGTCACTTCCAGAATGACCCAACGTAAAATTATTCTATATCTCGGAAACTGTGAGTGCTAGGTAGACAAAACCAGTATGGAATTGTATATATTATTATTGGCTTTCAAATGAATCAATCCGATTGCAAATCTCTTAAGTCGTTTGCGAGAAAAACGAAAATTACATATTCCATCCGCACAAGTCACTTCCAGAATGAACCCATAAAATTATTCTATATCTCGGAAACTGTGAGTGCTAGGTAGACAAAACCAGTATGGAATTGTGGATATTATTATTGGTTTGCAAACGAATCAATCCGAATGCGAAACGGTTAAGTCGTTTCCGAGAAAAACGAAAATTACATATCCATCCGCACAAGTCACTTCCAGAATGACCCAACATTAAATTGTTCTATATCTCGGAAACTGTGAGTGTTAGGTAGACAATACAAGTATGGAATTGTAGGTATTATTATTGGCTTTCAAACGAATCAATCTGATTGCGAATCGGTTAAGTCGTTTCCGAGAAACACGAAAATTACATATTCCATCCACACAAGTCACATCAAGAATGAACCAACATAAAATTATTCTATATCTCAGAAACTGTGAGTGCTGGGTAGACAATACCAGTATGGAATTGTAAATATTATTATTGGCTTTCAAATGAATCAATCCGATTGCAAATCGCCTAAGTCGTTTCCGAGAAAAACGAAAATTACATATTCCATCTGCACAAGTTACTTCCAGAATGAACCAACATAAAATTATTCTGTATCTCGGAAACTGTGAGTGCTAGGTAGACATAACTAGTATGGAATTGTGGATATTATTATTGGCTTTCAAATGAATCAATCCGATTGCAAATCGCTTAAGTCGTTTCCGAGAAAAAAGAAAATTACATATTCCATCCGTACAAGTCACTTCCAGAATGGACCAACATAATATTATTCTATATCTCGGAAACTGTGAGTGCTAGGTAGACAATACCAGTATGGAATTGTAGATATTATTATTGGCTTTCAAATGAATCAATCCGATTGCAAATCGGTTAAGTCGTTTCCGAGAAAAACGAAAATTACATATTCCATCCGCACAAGTCACTTCCAGAATGACCCAACCTAAAAATAATAGACATTACCAGTATGGAATTGTCGATATTATTATTGGCTTTCAAATGAATCAATCCGATTGCAAATCGCTTTAGTCGTTTCCGAGAAAAACGAAAATTACATATTCCATCCGCACAGGTCACTTCCAGAATGACCCAACCTAAAAATAATCTATATCTCGGAAACGGTAAGTGCTAGGTAGACATAACCAGTATGGAATTGTAGATATTATTTTTGGCTTTCAAATGAATCAATCCGATTGCAAATCGTTTAAGTCGTTTCCGAGAAAAACGAAAATTACATATTCCATCCGCACAGGTCACTTCCAGAATGACCCAACCAAAAAATAATCTATATCTCGGAAACGGTAAGTGCTAGGTAGAAAGAACCAGTATGGAATTGTAGATATTATTATTGGCTTTCAAATGAATCAATCCGATATTATTATTGGCTTTCAAATGAATCAATCCGATTGCAAATCGTTTAAGTCGTTTCCGAGAAAAACGAAAATTACATATTCCATCCGCACAGGTCACTTCCAGAATGACCCAACCTAAAAATAATCTATATCTCGGAAACGGTAAGTGCTAGGTAGACATAACCAGTATGGAATTGTAGATATTATTTTTGTCTTTCAAATGAATCAATCCGATTGCAAATCGTTTAAGTCGTTTCCGAGAAAAACGAAAATTACATATTCCATCCGCACAGGTCACTTCCAGAATGACCCAACCTAAAAATAATCTATATCTCGGAAACGGTAAGTGCTAGGTAGACATAACCAGTATGGAATTGTAGATATTATTTTTGGCTTTCAAATGAATCAATCCGATTGCAAATCGTTTAAGTCGTTTCCGAGAAAAACGAAAATTACATATTCCATCCGCACAAGTCACTTCCAGAATGAACCCATGAAATTATTCTATATCTCGGAAACTGTGAGTGCTAGGTAGACAAAACCAGTATGGAATTGTGGATATTATTATTGGTTTGCAAACGAATCAATCCGAATGCGAAACGGTTAAGTCGTTTCCGAGAAAAACGAAAATTACATATTCCATCCGCACAAGTCACTTCCAGAATGACCCAACATTAAATTGTTCTATATCTCGGAAACTGTAAGTGTTAGGTAGACAATACAAGTATGGAATTGTAGGTATTATTATTGGCTTTCAAACGAATCAATCTGATTGTGAATCGCTTAAGTCGTTTCCGAGAAAAACGAAAATTACATATTCCATCCGCACAAGTCACTTCCAAAATGGCCCAACAAAAATTATTCTGTATCTCGGAAACTGTGAGTGTTAGGTAGACAAAACAAGTATGGAATTGTAGATACTATTATTGGCTTTCAAACGAATCAATCTGATTGTGAATCGGTTAAGTCGTTTCCGGGAAAAACGAAAATTGCATATTCCATCCGCACAAATTACTTCCAGAATGACCCAACATAAAATTATTCTGTATCTGGGAAACTGTGTGTGGCAGGTAGACAAAACAGGTATGGAATTATAGACATTATTATTGGTTTGCAAACGAATCAATCCGATTGCGAATCGGGTAAGTCGTTTCCGAGAAACACGAAAATTACATATTCCATCCACACAAGTCACATCAAGAATGAACCAACATAAAATTATTCTATATCTCAGAAACTGTGAGTGCTAGGTAGACAATACCAGTATGGAATTGTAAATATTATTATTGGCTTTCAAATGAATCAATCCGATTGCAAATCGCCTAAGTCGTTTCCGAGAAACACGAAAATTAAATATTCCATCCGCAAAGGTCACTTCCAGAATGGCCCAACAAAAAATTATTCTGTATCTCGGAAACTGTGAGTGTTAGGTAGACAAAACAAGTATGGAATTGTAGATACTATTATTGGCTTTCAAATGAATCAATCCGATTGCAAATCGTTTAAGTCGTTTCCGAGAAAAACGAAAATTACACATTCCATTCGCACAAGTCACTTCCAGAATGACCCAACATAAAATTATTCTATATCTCGGAAACTGTGAGTGCTAGGTAGACAAAACCAGTATGGAATTGTATATATTATTATTGGTTTGCAAATCAAGCAATCCGATTGCAAATCATTTAAGTCGTTTCCGAGAAACACGAAAATTAAATATTCCATCCGCAAAAGTCACATCAAGAATGAACCAACATAAAATTATTCTATATCTCAGAAACTGTGAGTGCTGGGTAGACAATACCAGTATGGAATTGTAAATATTATTATTGGCTTTCAAATGAATCAATCCGATTGCAAATCGCCTAAGTCGTTTCCGAGAAAAACGAAAATTACATATTCCATCTGCACAAGTTACTTCCAGAATGAACCAACATAAAATTATTCTGTATCTCGGAAACTGTGAGTGCTAGGTAGACATAACTAGTATGGAATTGTGGATATTATTATTGGCTTTCAAATGAATCAATCCGATTGCAAATCGCTTAAGTCGTTTCCGAGAAAAAAGAAAATTACATATTCCATCCGTACAAGTCACTTCCAGAATGAACCAACATAAAATTATTCTATATCTCGGAAACTGTGAGTGCTAGGTAGACAATACCAGTATGGAATTGTAGATATTATTATTGGCTTTCAAATGAATCAATCCGATTGCAAATCGCTTAAGTCGTTTCCGAGAAAAACGAAAATTACATATTCCATCCGCACAAGTCACTTCCAGAATGACCCAACCTAAAAATAATAGACATTACCAGTATGGAATTGTCGATATTATTATTGGCTTTCAAATGAATCAATCCGATTGCAAATCGCTTTAGTCGTTTCCGAGAAAAACGAAAATTACATATTCCATCCGCACAAGTCACTTCCAGAATGACCCAACCAAAAAATAATCTATATCTCGGAAACGGTAAGTGCAAGGTAGAAAGAACCAGTATGGAATTGTAGATATTATTATTGGCTTTCAAATGAATCAATCCGATTGCAAATCGTTTAAGTCGTTTCCGAGAAAAACGAAAATTACATATTCCATCCGCACAGGTCACTTCCAGAATGAGCCAACCTAAAAATAATCTATATCTCGGAAACGGTAAGTGCTAGGTAGACATAACCAGTATGGAATTGTAGATATTATTTTTGGCTTTCAAATGAATCAATGCGATTGCAAATCGTTTAAGTCGTTTCCGAGAAAAACGAAAATTACATATTCCATCCGCACAGGTCACTTCCAGAATGACCCAACCTAAAAATAATCTATATCTCGGAAACGGTAAGTGCTAGGTAGACATAACCAGTATGGAATTGTAGATATTATTTTTGGCTTTCAAATGAATCAATCCGATTGCAAATCGTTTAAGTCGTTTCCGAGAAAAACGAAAATTACATATTCCATCCGCACAAGTCACTTCCAGAATGAACCCATGAAATTATTCTATATCTCGGAAACTGTGAGTGCTAGGTAGACAAAACCAGTATGGAATTGTGGATATTATTATTGGCTTTCAAATGAATCAATCCGATTGCAAATCGTTTAAGTCGTTTCCGAGAAAAACGAAAATTACATATTCCATCTGCACAAGTCACTTCCAGAATGAACCCATGAAATTATTCTATATCTCGGAAACTGTGAGTGCTAGGTAGACAAAACTAGTATGGAATTGTAGATATTATTATTGGCTTTTAAATGAATCAATCCGATTGCAAATCGCTTAAGTCGTTTCCGAGAAAAACGAAAATTACATATTCCATCCACACAAGTCACATCAAGAATGAACCAACATAAAATTATCCTATATCTCGGAAACTGTGAGTGGTAGGTAGACAAAACCAGTATGGAATTGTAGATATTATTATTGGCTTTCTAATGAATCAATCCGATTGCAAATCGCCTAAGTCGTTTCCGAGAAAAACGAAAATTACATATTCCATCCGCACAGGTCACTTCCAGAATGACCCAACATAAAAATAATCTATATCTCGGAAACGGTAAGTGCTAGGTAGACAAAACAAGTATGGAATTGTAGATACTATTATTGGCTTTCAAATGAATCAATCCGATTGCAAATCGTTTAAGTCGTTTCCGAGAAAAACGAAAATTACATATTCCATCCGCACAGGTCACTTCCAGAATGACCCAACCTAAAAATAAACTATATCTCGGAAACGGTAAGTGCTAGGTAGACATAACCAGTATGGAATTGTCGATATAATTATTGGCTTTCAAATGAATCAATCCGATTGCAAATCGCTTAAATCGTTTCCGAGAAAAGCGAAAATTACATATTCCATCCGCACAAGTCACTTCCAGAATGAACCAACATAAAATTATTCTATATCTCGGAAACTGTGAGTGCTAGGTAGACAATACCAGTATGGAATTGTAGATATTATTATTGGCTTTCAAATGAATTAATCCGATTGCAAATCGCTTAAGTCGTTTCCGAGAAAAACGAAAATTACATATTCCATCCGCACAAGTCACTTCCAGAATGACCCAACCTAAAAATAATAGACATAACCAGTATGGAATTGTCGATATTATTATTGGCTTTCAAATGAATCAATCCGATTGCAAATCGCTTAAGTCGTTTCCGAGAAAAACGAAAATTACATATTCCATCCGCACAGGTCACTTCCAGAATGACCCAACCTAAAAATAATCTATATCTCGGAAATGGTAAGTGCTAGGTAGACATAACCAGTATGGAATTGTCGATATTATTATTGGCTTTCAATTGAATCAATCCGATTGCAAATCGCTTAAGTCGTTTCCGAGAAAAATGAAAATTACATATTCCATCCGCACAAGTCACTTCCAGAATGAACCAACATAAAATTATTCTATATCTCGGAAACTGTGAGTGCTAGGTAGACAATACCAGTATGGAATTGTAGATATTATTATTGGCTTTCAAATGAATCAATCCGATTGCAAATCGCTTAAGTCGTTTCCGAGAAAAACGAAAATTACATATTCCATCCGCACAAGTCACTTCCAGAATGACCCAACCTAAAAATAATAGACATAACCAGTATGGAATTGTCGATATTATTATTGGCTTTCAAATGAATCAATCAGATTGCGAATCGCCTAAGTCGTTTCCGAGAAAAACGAAAATTACATATTCCATCTGCACAAGTTACTTCCAGAATGAACCAACATAAAATTATTTTGTATCTCGGAAACTGTGAGTGCTAGGTAGACATAACCAGTATGGAATTGTAGATATTATTATTGGCTTTCAAATGAATCAATCCGATTGCAAATCGTTTAAGTCGTTTCCGAGAAAAACGAAAATTACATATTCCATCCGCACAGGTCACTTCCAGAATGACCCAACCTAAAAATAATCTATATCTCGGAAACGGTAAGTGCTAGGTAGACTAACCAGTATGGAATTGTAGATATTATTTTTGGCTTTCAAATGAATCAATCCGATTGCAAATCGTTTAAGTCGTTTCCGAGAAAAACGAAAATTACATATTCCATCCACACAAGTCACATCAAGAATGAACCAACATAAAATTATTCTATATCTCAGAAACTGTGAGTGCTAGGTAGACAATACCAGTATGGAATTGTAAATATTATTATTGGCTTTCAAATGAATCAATCCGATTGCAAATCGCCTAAGTCGTTTCCGAGAAACACGAAAATTAAATATTCCATCCGCAAAGGTCACTTCCAGAATGGCCCAACAAAAAATTATTCTGTATCTCGGAAACTGTGAGTGTTAGGTAGACAAAAAAAGTATGGAATTGTAGATACTATTATTGGCTTTCAAATGAATCAATCCGATTGCAAATCGTTTAAGTCGTTTCCGAGAAAAACGAAAATTACACATTCCATTCGCACAAGTCACTTCCAGAATGACCCAACATAAAATTATTCTATATCTCGGAAACTGTGAGTGCTAGGTAGACAAAACCAGTATGGAATTGTATATATTATTATTGGTTTGCAAATCAAGCAATCCGATTGCAAATCATTTAAGTCGTTTCCGAGAAACACGAAAATTAAATATTCCATCCGCAAAGGTCACTTCCAGAATGGCCCAACAAAAAATTATTCTGTATCTCGGAAACTGTGAGTGTTAGGTAGACAAAACAAGTATGGAATTGTAGATACTATTATTGGCTTTCAAATGAATCAATCCGATTGCAAATCGTTTAAGTCGTTTCCGAGAAAAACGAAAATTACACATTCCATTCGCACAAGTCACTTCCAGAATGACCCAACATAAAATTATTCTATATCTCGGAAACTGTGAGTGCTAGGTAGACAAAACCAGTATGGAATTGTATATATTACATATTCCATCCGCACAAGTCACTTCCAGAATGAACCCATGAAATTATTCTATATCTCGGAAACTGTGAGTGCTAGGTAGACAAAACCAGTATGGAATTGTGGATATTATTATTGGCTTTCAAATGAATCAATCCGATTGCAAATCGTTTAAGTCGTTTCCGAGAAAAACGAAAATTACATATTCCATCTGCACAAGTCACTTCCAGAATGAACCCATGAAATTATTCTATATCTCGGAAACTGTGAGTGCTAGGTAGACAAAACTAGTATGGAATTGTAGATATTATTATTGGCTTTTAAATGAATCAATCCGATTGCAAATCGCTTAAGTCGTTTCCGAGAAAAACGAAAATTACATATTCCATCCACACAAGTCACATCAAGAATGAACCAACATAAAATTATCCTATATCTCGGAAACTGTGAGTGGTAGGTAGACAACACCAGTATGGAATTGTAGATATTATTATTGGCTTTCTAATGAATCAATCCGATTGCAAATCGCCTAAGTCGTTTCCGAGAAAAACGAAAATTACATATTCCATCCGCACAGGTCACTTCCAGAATGACCCAACATAAAAATAATCTATATCTCGGAAACGGTAAGTGCTAGGTAGACAAAACAAGTATGGAATTGTAGATACTATTATTGGCTTTCAAATGAATCAATCCGATTGCAAATCGTTTAAGTCGTTTCCGAGAAAAACGAAAATTACATATTCCATCCGCACAGGTCACTTCCAGAATGACCCAACCTAAAAATAATCTATATCTCGGAAACGGTAAGTGCTAGGTAGACATAACCAGTATGGAATTGTCGATATAATTATTGGCTTTCAAATGAATCAATCCGATTGCAAATCGCTTAAATCGTTTCCGAGAAAAGCGAAAATTACATATTCCATCCGCACAAGTCACTTCCAGAATGAACCAACATAAAATTATTCTATATCTCGGAAACTGTGAGTGCTAGGTAGACAATACCAGTATGGAATTGTAGATATTATTATTGGCTTTCAAATGAATTAATCCGATTGCAAATCGCTTAAGTCGTTTCCGAGAAAAACGAAAATTACATATTCCATCCGCACAAGTCACTTCCAGAATGACCCAACCTAAAAATAATAGACATAACCAGTATGGAATTGTCGATATTATTATTGGCTTTCAAATGAATCAATCCGATTGCAAATCGCTTAAGTCGTTTCCGAGAAAAACGAAAATTACATATTCCATCCGCACAGGTCACTTCCAGAATGACCCAACCTAAAAATAATCTATATCTCGGAAATGGTAAGTGCTAGGTAGACATAACCAGTATGGAATTGTCGATATTATTATTGGCTTTCAATTGAATCAATCCGATTGCAAATCGCTTAAGTCGTTTCCGAGAAAAATGAAAATTACATATTCCATCCGCACAAGTCACTTCCAGAATGAACCAACATAAAATTATTCTATATCTCGGAAACTGTGAGTGCTAGGTAGACAATACCAGTATGGAATTGTAGATATTATTATTGGCTTTCAAATGAATCAATCCGATTGCAAATCGCTTAAGTCGTTTCCGAGAAAAACGAAAATTACATATTCCATCCGCACAAGTCACTTCCAGAATGACCCATCTAAAAATAATAGACATAACCAGTATGGAATTGTCGATATTATTATTGGCTTTCAAATGAATCAATCAGATTGCGAATCGCCTAAGTCGTTTCCGAGAAAAACGAAAATTACATATTCCATCTGCACATGTTACTTCCAGAATGAACCAACATAAAATTATTTTGTATCTCGGAAACTGTGAGTGCTAGGTAGACATAACCAGTATGGAATTGTAGATATTATTATTGGCTTTCAAATGAATCAATCCGATTGCAAATCGTTTAAGTCGTTTCCGAGAAAAACGAAAATTACATATTCCATCCGCACAGGTCACTTCCAGAATGACCCAACCTAAAAATAATCTATATCTCGGAAACGGTAAGTGCTAGGTAGACTAACCAGTATGGAATTGTAGATATTATTTTTGGCTTTCAAATGAATCAATCCGATTGCAAATCGTTTAAGTCGTTTCCGAGAAAAACGAAAATTACATATTCCATCCACACAAGTCACATCAAGAATGAACCAACATAAAATTATTCTATATCTCAGAAACTGTGAGTGCTAGGTAGACAATACCAGTATGGAATTGTAAATATTATTATTGGCTTTCAAATGAATCAATCCGATTGCAAATCGCCTAAGTCGTTTCCGAGAAACACGAAAATTAAATATTCCATCCGCAAAGGTCACTTCCAGAATGGCCCAACAAAAAATTATTCTGTATCTCGGAAACTGTGAGTGTTAGGTAGACAAAACAAGTATGGAATTGTAGATACTATTATTGGCTTTCAAATGAATCAATCCGATTGCAAATCGTTTAAGTCGTTTCCGAGAAAAACGAAAATTACACATTCCATTCGCACAAGTCACTTCCAGAATGACCCAACATAAAATTATTCTATATCTCGGAAACTGTGAGTGCTAGGTAGACAAAACCAGTATGGAATTGTATATATTATTATTGGTTTGCAAATCAAGCAATCCGATTGCAAATCATTTAAGTCGTTTCCGAGAAACACGAAAATTAAATATTCCATCCGCAAAGGTCACTTCCAGAATGGCCCAACAAAAAATTATTCTGTATCTCGGAAACTGTGAGTGTTAGGTAGACAAAACAAGTATGGAATTGTAGATACTATTATTGGCTTTCAAATGAATCAATCCGATTGCAAATCGTTTAAGTCGTTTCCGAGAAAAACGAAAATTACACATTCCATTCGCACAAGTCACTTCCAGAATGACCCAACATAAAATTATTCTATATCTCGGAAACTGTGAGTGCTAGGTAGACAAAACCAGTATGGAATTGTATATATTATTATTGGTTTGCAAATCAAGCAATCCGATTGCAAATCATTTAAGTCGTTTCCGAGAAACACGAAAATTAAATATTCCATCCGCAAAGGTCACTTCCAGAATGGCCCAACAAAAAATTATTCTGTACCTCGGAAACTGTGAGTGTTAGGTAGACAAAACAAGTATGGAATTGTAGATACTATTATTGGCTTTCAAACGAATCAATCTGATTGTGAATCGGTTAAGTAGTTTCCGGGAAAAACGAAAATTGCATATTCCATCCGCACAAGTCACTTCCAGAATGACCCAACCTAAAAATAATAGACATAACCAGTATGGAATTGTCGATATTATTATTGGCTTTCAAATGAATCAATCCGATTGCGAATCGCCTAAGTCGTTTCCGAGAAAAACGAAAATTACATATTCCATCTGCACAAGTTACTTCCAGAATGAACCAACATAAAATTATTTTGTATCTCGGAAACTGTGAGTTCTAGGTAGACATAACCAGTATGGAATTGTAGATATTATTATTGGCTTTCAAATGAATCAATCCGATTGCAAATCGCTTAAGTCGTTTCAGAGAAAAACGAAAATTACATATTCCATCCGCACAGGTCACTTCCAGAATGACCCAACCTAAAATTAATCTATATCTCGGAAACGGTAAGTGCTAGGTAGAAGGAACCAGTATGGAATTGTAGATATTATTATTGGCTTTCAAATGAATCAATCCGATTGCAAATCGTTTAAGTCGTTTCCGAGAAAAACGAAAATTACATATTCCATCCGCACAGGTCACTTCCAGAATGACCCAACCTAAAAATAATCTATATCTCGGAAACGGTAACTGCTAGGTAGACATAACCAGTATGGAATTGTAGATATTATTTTTGGCTTTCAAATGAATCAATCCGATTGCAAATCGTTTAAGTCGTTTCCGAGAAAAACGAAAATTACATATTCCATCCGCACAAGTCACTTCCAGAATGACCCAACATAAAATTATTCTATATCTCGGAAACTGTGAGTGCTAGGTAGACAAAACCAGTATGGAATTGTAGATATTATTATTGGCTTTCAAATGAATCAATCCGATTGCAAATCGTTTAAGTCGTTTCCGAGAAAAACGAAAATTACATATTCCATCCGCACAAGTCACTTCCAGAATGAACCCATGAAATTAGTCTATATCTCGGAAACTGTGAGTGCTAGGTAGACAAAACTAGTATGGAATTGTAGATATTATTATTGGCTTTTAAATGAATCAATCCGATTGCAAATCGCTTAAGTCGTTTCCGAGAAAAACGAAAATTACATATTCCATCCACACAAGTCACATCAAGAATGAACCAACATAAAATTATCCTATATCTCGGAAACTGTGAGTGGTAGGTAGACAAAACCAGTATGGAATTGTAGATATTATTATTGGCTTTCTAATGAATCAATCCGATTGCAAATCGCCTAAGTCGTTTCCGAGAAAAACGAAAATTACATATTCCATCCGCACAGGTCACTTCCAGAATGACCCAACATAAAAATAATCTATATCTCGGAAACGGTAAGTGCTAGGTAGACATAACCAGTATGGAATTGTCGATATTATTATTGGCTTTCAAATGAATCAATCCGATTGCAAATCGTTTAAGTCGTTTCCGAGAAAAACGAAAATTACATATTCCATCCGCACAGGTCACTTCCAGAATGACCCAACCTAAAAATAATCTATATCTCGGAAACGGTAAGTGCTAGGTAGACATAACCAGTATGGAATTGTCGATATTATTATTGGCTTTCAAATGAATCAATCCGATTGCAAATCGCTTAAATCGTTTCCGAGAAAAGCGAAAATTACATATTCCATCCGCACAAGTCACTTCCAGAATGAACCAACATAAAATTATTCTATATCTCGGAAACTGTGAGCGCTAGGTAGACAATACCAGTATGGAATTGTAGATATTATTATTGGCTTTCAAATGAATTAATCCGATTGCAAATCGCTTAAGTCGTTTCCGAGAAAAACGAAAATTACATATTCCATCCGCACAAGTCACTTCCAGAATGACCCAACCTAAAAATAATAGACATAACCAGTATGGAATTGTCGATATTATTATTGGCTTTCAAATGAATCAATCCGATTGCAAATCGCTTAAGTCGTTTCCGAGAAAAACGAAAATTACATATTCCATCCGCACAGGTCACTTCCAGAATGACCCAACCTAAAAATAATCTATATCTCGGAAATGGTAAGTGCTAGGTAGACATAACCAGTATGGAATTGTCGATATTATTATTGGCTTTCAATTGAATCAATCCGATTGCAAATCGCTTAAGTCGTTTCCGAGAAAAATTAAAATTACATATTCCATCCGCACAAGCCACTTCCAGAATGAACCAACATAAAATTATTCTATATCTCGGAAACTGTGAGTGCTAGGTAGACAATACCAGTATGGAATTGTAGATATTATTATTGGCTTTCAAATGAATCAATCCGATTGCAAATCGCTTAAGTCGTTTCCGAGAAAAACGAAAATTACATATTCCATCCGCACAAGTCACTTCCAGAATGACCCAACCTAAAAATAATAGACATAACCAGTATGGAATTGTCGATATTATTATTGGCTTTCAAATGAATCAATCCGATTGCGAATCGCCTAAGTCGTTTCCGAGAAAAACGAAAATTACATATTCCATCTGCACAAGTTACTTCCAGAATGAACCAACATAAAATTATTTTGTATCTCGGAAACTGTGAGTGCTAGGTAGACATAACCAGTATGGAATTGTAGATATTATTATTGGCTTTCAAATGAATCAATCCGATTGCAAATCGCTTAAGTCGTTTCAGAGAAAAACGAAAATTACATATTCCATCCGCACAGGTCACTTCCAGAATGACCCAACCTAAAAATAATCTATATCTCGGAAACGGTAAGTGCTAGGTAGACATAACCAGTATGGAATTGTCGATATTATTATTGGCTTTCAAATGAATCAATCCGATTGCAAATCGCTTAAATCGTTTCCGAGAAAAGCGAAAATTACATATTCCATCCGCACAAGTCACTTCCAGAATGAACCAACATAAAATTATTCTATATCTCGGAAACTGTGAGTGCTAGGTAGACAATACCAGTATGGAATTGTAGATATTATTATTGGCTTTCAAATGAATTAATCCGATTGCAAATCGCTTAAGTCGTTTCCGAGAAAAACGAAAATTACATATTCCATCCGCACAAGTCACTTCCAGAATGACCCAACCTAAAAATAATAGACATAACCAGTATGGAATTGTCGATATTATTATTGGCTTTCAAATGAATCAATCCGATTGCAAATCGCTTAAGTCGTTTCCGAGAAAAACGAAAATTACATATTCCATCCGCACAGGTCACTTCCAGAATGACCCAACCTAAAAATAATCTACAGGGTGGCTGATGAAAGCCGCTACCAAAAAAAAATGTAATAACTTTTTTTCTATTTAATAATAATAATTTAATAATTAATTTAATTAATTAATTAATTAATTTAATTAATAATAATTTAATAATTAATTTAATAATTTAATTTAACATGAATAAAAGAAAAATGTATTCCATACACCGAAAAAAAAATGTAGCAATATTCATCATTGTAGCAATATTCATCAGCCACCCTGTATATCTCGGAAACGGTAAGTGCTAGGTAGACATAACCAGCATGGAATTGTCGATATTATTATTGGCTTTCAATTGAATCAATCCGATTGCAAATCGCTTAAGTCGTTTCCGAGAAAAATGAAAATTACATATTCCATCCGCACAAGTCACTTCCAGAATGAACCAACATAAAATTATTTTGTATCTCGGAAACTGTGAGTGCTAGGTAGACATAACCAGTATGGAATTGTAGATATTATTATTGGCTTTCAAATGAATCAATCCGATTGCAAATCGCTTAAGTCGTTTCAGAGAAAAACGAAAATTACATATTCCATCCGCACAGGTCACTTCCAGAATGACCCAACCTAAAAATAATCTATATCTCGGAAACGGTGAGTGCTAGGTAGAAGGAACCAGTATGTAATTGTAGATATTATTATTGGCTTTCAAATGAATCAATCCGATTGCAAATCGTTTAAGTCGTTTCCGAGAAAAACGAAAATTACATATTCCATCCGCACAGGTCACTTCCAGAATGACCCAACCTAAAAATAATCTATATCTCGGAAACGGTAAGTGCTAGGTAGACATAACCAGTATGGAATTGTAGATATTATTTTTGGCTTTCAAATGAATCAATCCGATTGCAAATCGCTTAAGTCGTTTCCGAGAAAAACGAAAATTACATATTCCATCCGCACAAGTCACTTCCAGAATGACCCAACATAAAATTATTCTATATCTCGGAAACTGTGAGTGCTAGGTAGACAAAACCAGTATGGAATTGTAGATATTATTATTGGCTTTCAAATGAATCAATCCGATTGCAAATCGCTTAAGTCGTTTCCGAGAAAAACGAAAATTACATATTCCATCCGCACAAGTCACTTCCAGAATGAACCAACATAAAATTATTCTATATCTCGGAAACTGTGAGTGCTAGGTAGACAATACCAGTATGGAATTGTAGATATTATTATTGGCTTTCAAATGAATCAATCCGATTGCAAATCGCTTAAGTCGTTTCCGAGAAAAACGAAAATTACATATTCCATCCGCAAAAGTCACTTCCAGAATGACCCAACCTAAAAATAATAGACATAACCAGTATGGAATTGTCGATATTAAAGGGTGATTTTTTTGAGGTTAGGATTTTCATGCATTAGTATTTGACAGATCACGTGGGATTTCAGACATGGTGTCAAAGAGAAAGATGCTCAGTATGCTTTGACATTTCATCATGAATAGACTTACTAACGAGCAACGCTTGCAAATCATTGAATTTTATTACCAAAATCAGTGTTCGGTTCGAAATGTGTTCATTCACCGTAACGTTGCGTCCAACAGCATCTTTGAAAAAATACGGTCCAATGATTCCACCAGCGTACAAACCACACCAAACAGTGCATTTTTCGGGATGCATGGGCAGTTCTGGAAAGGCTTCTGGTTGCTCTTCACTCCAAATGCGGCAATTTTGCTTATTTACGTAGCCATTCAACCAGAAATGAGCCTCATCGCTGAACAAAATTTGTCGATAAAATAAAATTTGTCGATAGGGCCCATTCACTGAAAATGATTTGCAAGCGTTGCTCGTTAGTAAGTCTATTCATGATGAAATGTCAAAGCATACTGAGCATCTTTCTCTTTGACACCATGTCTGAAATCCCACGTGATCTGTCAAATACTAATGCATGAAAATCCTAACCTCAAAAAAATCACCCTTTATTATTGGCTTTGAAATGAATCAATCCGATTGCAAATCGCTTAAGTCGTTTCCGAGAAAAACGAAAATTACACTTTCCATCCGCACAAGTCACTTCCAGAATGAACCAACATAAAATTATTCTATATCTCGGAAACTGTGAGTGCTAGGTAGACAATACCAGTATGGAATTGTAGATATTATTATTGGCTTTCAAATGAATCAATCCGATTGCAAATCGTTTAAGTCGTTTCCGAGAAAAACGAAAATTACATATTCCATCCGCACAAGTCACTTCCAGAATGACCCAACCTAAAGATAATCTATATCTCGGAAACGGTAAGTGCTAGGTAGAAAGAACCAGTATGGAATTGTGGATATTATTATTGGCTTTCAAATGAATCAATCCGATTGCAAATCGTTTAAGTCGTTTCCGAGAAAAACGAAAATTACATATTCCATCCGCACAAGTCACTTCCAGAATGACCCAACCTAAAGATAATCTATATCTCGGAAACGGTAAGTGCTAGGTAGAAAGAACCAGTATGGAATTGTCGATATTATTATTGGCTTTCAAATGAATCAATCTGATTGCAAATCGTTTAAGTCGTTTCCGAGAAAAACGAAAATTACATATTCCATCCGCACAGGTCACTTCCAGAATGACCCAACCTAAAAATAATATATATCTCGGAAACGGTAAGTGCTAGGTAGACATAACCAGTATGGAATTGTAGATATTATTTTTGGCTTTCAAATGAATCAATCCGATTGCAAATCGTTTAAGTCGTTTTCGAGAAAAACGAAAATTACATATTCCATCCGCACAAGTCACTTCCAGAATGACCCAACATAAAATTATTCTATATCTCGGAAACTGTGAGTGCTAGGTAGACAAAACCAGTATGGAATTGTAGATATTATTATTGGCTTTCAAATGAATCAATCCGATTGCAAATCGCTTAAGTCGTTTCCGAGAAAAACGAAAATTACATATTCCATCCGCACAAGTCACTTCCAGAATGACCCAACCTAAAAATAATAGACATAACCAGTATGGAATTGTCGATATTATTATTGGCTTTCAAATGAATCAATCCGATTGCAAATCGCCTAAGTCGTTTCCGAGAAAAACGAAAATTACATATTCCATCTGCACAAGTTACTTCCAGAATGAACCAACATAAAATTAATCTGTATCTCGGAAACTGTGAGTGCTAGGTAGACATAACCAGTATGGAATTGTCGATATTATTATTGGCTTTCAAATGAATCAATCCGATAGCAAATCGCTAAGTCGTTTCCGAGAAAAACGAAAATTACATATTCCATCCGCACAAGTCACTTCCAGAATGACCCAACCTAAAAATAATAGACATAACCAGTATGGAATTGTCGATATTATTATTGGCTTTCAAATGAATCAATCCGATTGCAAATCGCTTAAGTCGTTTCCGAGAAAAACGAAAATTACATATTCCATCCGCACAAGTCACTTCCAGAATGACCCAACCTAAAAATAATCTATATCTCGGAAACGGTAAGTGCTAGGTAGAAAGAACCAGTATGGAATTGTAGATATTATTATTGGCTTTCAAATGAATCAATCCGATTGCAAATCGTTTAAGTCGTTTCAGAGAAAAACGAAAATTACATATTCCATCCGCACAGGTCACTTCCAGAATGACCCAACCTAAAAATAATCTATATCTCGGAAACGGTAAGTGCTAGATAGACATAACCAGAGACCGTAGATACTATTATTGGCTTTCAAACGAATCAATCTGATTGCGAATCGGTTAAGTCGTTTCCATCCGCACAAATTACTTCCAGAATGACCCAACATAAAATTATTCTGTATCTCGGAAACTGTGTGTGGCAGGTAGACAAAACAGGTATGGAATTATAGATATTATTATTGGTTTGCAAACGAATCAATCCGATTGCGAATCGGTTAAGTCGTTTCCGAGAAACACGAAAATTACACATTCCATCCACACAAGTCACATCAAGAATGAACCAACATAAAATTATCCTATATCTAGGAAACTGTGAGTGGTAGGTAGACAAAGCCAGTATGAAATTGTAGATATTATTATTGGCTTTCAAATGAATCAATCCGATTGCAAATCGCCTAAGTTGTTTCCGAGATAAACGAAACTTACATATTCCATCCGCACAGGTCACTTCCAGAATGACCCAACCTAAAAATAATCTGTATCTCGGAAACGGTAAGTGCTAGGTAGAAAGAACCAGTATGGAATTGTAGATATTATTATTGGCTTTCAAATGAATCAATCCGATTGCAAATCGTTTAAGTCGTTTCCGAGAAAAACGAAAATTACATATTCCATCCGCACAGGTCACTTCCAGAATGACCCAACCTAAAAATAATCTATATCTCGGAAACGGTAAGTGCTAGGTAGACATAACCAGTATGGAATTGTAGATATTATTTTTGGCTTTCAAATGAATCAATCCGATTGCAAATCGTTTAAGTCGTTTCCGAGAAAAACGAAAATTACATATTCCATCCGCACAAGTCACTTCCAGAATGAACCCATGAAATTATTCTATATCTCGGAAACTGTGAGTGCTAGGTAGACAAAACCAGTATGGAATTGTGGATATTATTATTGGTTTGCAAACGAATCAATCCGAATGCGAAACGGTTAAGTCGTTTCCGAGAAAAACGAAAATTACATATTCATCCGCACAAGTCACTTCCAGAATGACCCAACATTAAATTGTTCTATATTTCGGAAACTGTGAGTGTTAGGTAGACAATACAAGTATGGAATTGTAGGTATTATTATTGGCTTTCAAACGAATCAATCTGATTGTGAATCGCTTAAGTCGTTTCCGAGAAAAACGAAAATTACATATTCCATCCGCACAAGTCACTTCCAGAATGGCCCAACAAAAATTATTCTATATCTCGGAAACTGTGAGTGTTAGGTAGACAAAACAAGTATGGAATTGTAGATACTATTATTGGCTTTCAAACGAATCAATCTGATTGTGAATCGGTTAAGTCGTTTCCGGGAAAAACGAAAATTGCATATTCCATCCGCACAAATTACTTCCAGAATGACCCAACATAAAATTATTCTGTATCTCGGAAACTGTGTGTGGCAGGTAGACAAAACAGGTATGGAATTATAGATATTATTATTGGTTTGCAAACGAATCAATCCGATTGCGAATCGGGTAAGTCGTTTCCGAGAAACACGAAAATTACATATTCCATCCACACAAGTCACATCAAGAATGAACCAACAGAAAATTATTCTATATCTCAGAAACTGTGAGTGCTAGGTAGACAATACCAGTATGGAATTGTAAATATTATTATTGGCTTTCAAATGAATCAATCCGATTGCAAATCGCCTAAGTCGTTTCCGAGAAACACGAAAATTAAATATTCCATCCGCAAAGGTCACTTCCAGAATGGCCCAACAAAAAATTATTCTGTATCTCGGAAACTGTGAGTGTTAGGTAGACAAAACAAGTATGGAATTGTAGATACTATTATTGGCTTTCAAATGAATCAATCCGATTGCAAATCGTTTAAGTCGTTTCCGAGAAAAACGAAAATTACACATTCCATTCGCACAAGTCACTTCCAGAATGACCCAACATAAAATTATTCTATATCTCGGAAACTGTGAGTGCTAGGTAGACAAAACCAGTATGGAATTGTATATATTATTATTGGTTTGCAAATCAATCAATCCGATTGCAAATCATTTAAGTCGTTTCCGAGAAACACGAAAATTAAATATTCCATCCGCAAAGGTCACTTCCAGAATGGCCCAACAAAAAATTATTCTGTATCTCGGAAACTGTGAGTGTTAGGTAGACAAAACAAGTATGGAATTGTAGATACTATTATTGGCTTTCAAACGAATCAATCTGATTGTGAATCGGTTAAGTAGTTTCCGGGAAAAACGAAAATTGCATATTCCATCCGCACAAATTACTTCCAGAATGACCCAACATAAAATTATTCTGTATCTCGGAAACTGTGTGTGGCAGGTAGACAAAACAGGTATGGAATTATAGATATTATTATTGGTTTCCAAACGAATCAATCCGATTGCGAATCGGTTAAGTCGTTTCCGAGAAACACGAAAATTACATATTCCATCCACACAAGTCACATCAAGAATGAACCAACATAAAATTATTCTATATCTCGGAAACTGTGAGTGCTGGGTAGACAATACCAGTATGGAATTGTAAATATTATTATTGGCTTTCAAATGAATCAATCCGATTGCAAATCGCCTAAGTCGTTTCCGAGAAAAACGAAAATTACATATTCCATCTGCACAAGTTACTTCCAGAATGAACCAACATAAAATTATTCTGTATCTCGGAAACTGTGAGTGCTAGGTAGACATAACTAGTATGGAATTGTGGATATTATTATTGGCTTTCAAATGAATCAATCCGATTGCAAATCGCTTAAGTCGTTTCCGAGAAAAAAGAAAATTACATATTCCATCCGTACAAGTCACTTCCAGAATGAACCAACATAAAATTATTCTATATCTCGGAAACTGTGAGTGCTAGGTAGACAATACCAGTATGGAATTGTAGATATTATTATTGGCTTTCAAATGAATCAATCCGATTGCAAATCGCTTATGTCGTTTCCGAGAAAAACGAAAATTACATATTCCATCCGCACAAGTCACTTCCAGAATGACCCAACCTAAAAATAATAGACATTACCAGTATGGAATTGTCGATATTATTATTGGCTTTCAAATGAATCAATCCGATTGCAAATCGCTTTAGTCGTTTCCGAGAAAAACGAAAATTACATATTCCATCCGCACAAGTCACTTCCAGAATGACCCAACCAAAAAATAATCTATATCTCGGAAACGGTAAGTGCTAGGTAGAAAGAACCAGTATGGCAGCCGGTTGTACGTACCGGATTGACCCGATGGAGTTATCCATCGGCAAGGGCTGCCGCCTCAGTGTACAACACACTGCTACAACAACAACAACAACCAGTATGGAATTGTAGATATTATTATTGGCTTTCAAATGAATCAATCCGATATTATTATTGGCTTTCAAATGAATCAATCCGATTGCAAATCGTTTAAGTCGTTTCCGAGAAAAACGA
The DNA here is from genome assembly GCF_963082655.1 of Stomoxys calcitrans. Taxonomy (NCBI): domain Eukaryota; kingdom Metazoa; phylum Arthropoda; class Insecta; order Diptera; family Muscidae; genus Stomoxys; species Stomoxys calcitrans. The sequence continues at coordinate 135,060,238 of NC_081552.1, read as the reverse complement.
AAATTACATATTCCATCCGCACAGGTCACTTCCAGAATGAGCCAACCTAAAAATAATCTATATCTCGGAAACGGTAAGTGCTAGGTAGACATAACCAGTATGGAATTGTAGATATTATTTTTGGCTTTCAAATGAATCAATCCGATTGCAAATCGTTTAAGTCGTTTCCGAGAAAAACGAAATTACATATTCCATCCGCACAAGTCACTTCCAGAATGAACCCATGAAATTATTCTCTATCTCGGAAACTGTGAGTGCTAGGTAGACAAAACCAGTATGGAATTGTAGATATTATTATTGGCTTTTAAATGAATCAATCCGATTGCAAATCGCTTAAGTCGTTTCCGAGAAAAACGAAAATTACATATTCCATCCACACAAGTCACATCAAGAATGAACCAACATAAAATTATCCTATATCTCGGAAACTGTGAGTGGTAGGTAGACAATACCAGTATGGAATTGTAGATATTATTATTGGCTTTCAAATGAATCAATCCGATTGCAAATCGTTTAAGTCGTTTCCGAGAAAAACGAAAATTACATATTCCATCCGCACAGGTCACTTCCAGAATGACCCAACATAAAAATAATCTATATCTCGGAAACGGTAAGTGCTAGGTAGACATAACCAGTATGGAATTGTCGATATTATTATTGGCTTTCAAATGAATCAATCCGATTGCAAATCGTTTAAGTCGTTTCCGAGAAAGACGAAAGTTACATATTCCATCCGCACAGATCACTTCCAGAATGACCCAACATTAAATTGTTCTATATCTCGGAAACTGTGAGTGTTAGGTAGACAATACAAGTATGGAATTGTAGGTATTATTATTGGCTTTCAAACGAATCAATCTGATTGTGAATCGCTTAAGTCGTTTCCGAGAAAAACGAAAATTACATATTCCATCCGCACAAGTCACTTCCAGAATGGCCCAACAAAAATTATTCTATATCTCGGAAACTGTGAGTGTTAGGTAGACAAAACAAGTATGGAATTGTAGATACTATTATTGGCTTTCAAACGAATCAATCTGATTGTGAATCGGTTAAGTCGTTTCCGAGAAAAACGAAAATTGCATATTCCATCCGCACAAATTACTTCCAGAATGACCCAACATAAAATTATTCTGTATCTCGGAAACTGTGTGTGGCAGGTAGACAAAACAGGTATGGAATTATAGATATTATTATTGGTTTGCAAACGAATCAATACGATTGCGAATCGGGTAAGTCGTTTCCGAGAAACACGAAAATTACATATTCCATCCACACAAGTCACATCAAGAATGAACCAACATAAAATTATTCTATATCTCAGAAACTGTGAGTGCTAGGTAGACAATACCAGTATGGAATTGTAAATATTATTATTGGCTTTCAAACGAATCAATCCGATTGCAAATCGCCTAAGTCGTTTCCGAGAAACACGAAAATTAAATATTCCATCCGCAAAGGTCACTTCCAGAATGGCCCAACAAAAAATTATTCTGTATCTCGGAAACTGTGAGTGTTAGGTAGACAAAACAAGTATGGAATTGTAGATACTATTATTGGCTTTCAAATGAATCAATCCGATTGCAAATCGTTTAAGTCGTTTCCGAGAAAAACGAAAATTACACATTCCATTCGCACAAGTCACTTCCAGAATGACCCAACATAAAATTATTCTATATCTCGGAAACTGTGAGTGCTAGGTAGACAAAACCAGTATGGAATTGTATATATTATTATTGGTTTGCAAATCAATCAATCCGATTGCAAATCATTTAAATCGTTTCCGAGAAACACGAAAATTAAATATTCCATCCGCAAAGGTCACTTCCAGAATGGCCCAACAAAAAATTATTCTGTATCTCGGAAACTGTGAGTGTTAGGTAGACAAAACAAGTATGGAATTGTAGATACTATTATTGGCTTTCAAACGAATCAATCTGATTGTGAATCGGTTAAGTAGTTTCCGGGAAAAACGAAAATTGCATATTCCATCCGCACAAATTACTTCCAGAATGACCCAACATAAAATTATTCTGTATCTCGGAAACTGTGTGTGGCAGGTAGACAAAACAGGTATGGAATTATAGATATTATTATTGGTTTGCAAACGAATCAATCCGATTGCGAATCGGTTAAGTCGTTTCCGAGAAACACGAAAATTACATATTCCATCCACACAAGTCACATCAAGAATGAACCAACATAAAATTATTCTATATCTCGGAAACTGTGAGTGCTGGGTAGACAATACCAGTATGGAATTGTAAATATTATTATTGGCTTTCAAATGAATCAATCCGATTGCAATTCGCCTAAGTAGTTTCCGAGAAAAACGAAAATTACATATTCCATCTGCACAAGTTACTTCCAGAATGAACCAACATAAAATTATTCTGTATTTCGGAAACTGTGAGTGCTAGGTAGACATAACTAGTATGGAATTGTGGATATTATTATTGGCTTTCAAATGAATCAATCCGATTGCAAATCGCTTAAGTCGTTTCCGAGAAAAAAGAAAATTACATATTCCATCCGTACAAGTCACTTCCAGAATGAACCAACATAAAATTATTCTATATCTCGGAAACTGTGAGTGCTAGGTAGACAATACCAGTATGGAATTGTAGATATTATTATTGGCTTTCAAATGAATCAATCCGATTGCAAATCGCTTAAGTCGTTTCCGAGAAAAACGAAAATTACATATTCCATCCGCACAAGTCACTTCCAGAATGACCCAACCTAAAAATAATAGACATTACCAGTATGGAATTGTCGATATTATTATTGGCTTTCAAATGAATCAATCCGATTGCAAATCGCTTTAGTCGTTTCTGAGAAAAACGAAAATTACATATTCCATCCGCACAAGTCACTTCCAGAATGACCCAACCAAAAAATAATCTATATCTCGGAAACGGTAAGTGCTAGGTAGAAAGAACCAGTATGGCAGCCGGTTGTACGTACCGGATTGACCCGATGGAGTTATCCATCGGCAAGGGCTGCCGCCTCAGTGTACAACACACTGCTACAACAACAACAACAACCAGTATGGAATTGTAGATATTATTATTGGCTTTCAAATGAATCAATCCGATTGCAAATCGTTTAAGTCGTTTCCGAGAAAAACGAAAATTACATATTCCATCCGCACAGGTCACTTCCAGAATGAGCCAACCTAAAAATAATCTATATCTCGGAAACGGTAAGTGCTAGGTAGACATAACCAGTATGGAATTGTAGATATTATTTTTGGCTTTCAAATGAATCAATCCGATTGCAAATCGTTTAAGTCGTTTCCGAGAAAAACGAAAATTACATATTCCATCCGCACAAGTCACTTCCAGAATGAACCCATGAAATTATTCTATATCTCGGAAACTGTGAGTGCTAGGTAGACAAAACCAGTATGGAATTGTGGATATTATTATTGGCTTTCAAATGAATCAATCCGATTGCAAATCGTTTAAGTCGTTTCCGAGAAAAACGAAAATTACATATTCCATCCGCACAAGTCACTTCCAGAATGAACCCATGAAATTATTCTATATCTCGGAAACTGTGAGTGCTAGGTAGACAAAACCAGTATGGAATTGTAGATATTATTATTGGCTTTTAAATGAATCAATCCGATTGCAAATCGCTTAAGTCGTTTCCGAGAAAAACGAAAATTACGTATTCCATCCACACAAGTCACATCAAGAATGAACCAACATAAAATTATCCTATATCTCGGAAACTGTGAGTGGTAGGTAGACAAAACCAGTATGTAATTGTAGATATTATTATTGGCTTTCTAATGAATCAATCCGATTGCAAAACGCCTAAGTCGTTTCCGAGAAAAACGAAAATTACATATTCCATCCGCACAGGTCACTTCCAGAATGACCCAACATAAAAATAATCTATATCTCGGAAACGGTAAGTGCTAGGTAGACATAACCAGTATGGAATTGTCGATATTATTATTGGCTTTCAAATGAATCAATCCGATTGCAAATCGTTTAAGTCGTTTCCGAGAAAAACGAAAGTTACATATTCCATCCGCACAGGTCACTTCCAGAATGACCCAACCTAAAAATAATCTATATCTCGGAAACGGTAAGTGCTAGGTAGACATAACCAGTATGGAATTGTCGATATTATTATTGGCTTTCAAATGAATCAATCCGATTGCAAATCGCTTAAATCGTTTCCGAGAAAAGCGAAAATTACATATTCCATCCGCACAAGTCACTTCCAGAATGAACCAACATAAAATTATTCTATATCTCGGAAACTGTGAGTGCTAGGTAGACAATACCAGTATGGAATTGTAGATATTATTATTGGCTTTCAAATGAATTAATCCGATTGCAAATCGCTTAAGTCGTTTCCGAGAAAAACGAAAATTACATATTCCATCCGCACAAGTCACTTCCAGAATGACCCAACCTAAAAATAATAGACATAACCAGTATGGAATTGTCGATATTATTATTGGCTTTCAAATGAATCAATCCGATTGCAAATCGCTTAAGTCGTTTCCGAGAAAAACGAAAATTACATATTCCATCCGCACAGGTCACTTCCAGAATGACCCAACCTAAAAATAATCTATATCTCGGAAACGGTAAGTGCTAGGTAGACATAACCAGCATGGAATTGTCGATATTATTATTGGCTTTCAATTGAATCAATCCGATTGCAAATCGCTTAAGTCGTTTCCGAGAAAAATGAAAATTACATATTCCATCCGCACAAGTCACTTCCAGAATGAACCAACATAAAATTATTTTGTATCTCGGAAACTGTGAGTGCTAGGTAGACATAACCAGTATGGAATTGTAGATATTATTATTGGCTTTCAAATGAATCAATCCGATTGCAAATCGCTTAAGTCGTTTCAGAGAAAAACGAAAATTACATATTCCATCCGCACAAGTCACTTCCAGAATGACCCAACCTAAAAATAATCTATATCTCGGAAACGGTAAGTGCTAGGTAGAAGGAACCAGTATGTAATTGTAGATATTATTATTGGCTTTCAAATGAATCAATCCGATTGCAAATCGTTTAAGTCGTTTCCGAGAAAAACGAAAATTACATATTCCATCCGCACAGGTCACTTCCAGAATGACCCAACCTAAAAATAATCTATATCTCGGAAACGGTAAGTGCTAGGTAGACATAACCAGTATGGAATTGTAGATATTATTTTTGGCTTTCAAATGAATCAATCCGATTGCAAATCGTTTAAGTCGTTTCCGAGAAAAACGAAAATTACATATTCCATCCACACAAGTCACTTCCAGAATGAACCAACATAAAATTATTCTATATCTCGGAAACTGTGAGTGCTAGGTAGACAAAACCAGTATGGAATTGTAGATATTATTATTGGCTTTCAAATGAATCAATCCGATTGCAAATCGCTTAAGTCGTTTCCGAGAAAAACGAAAATTACATATTCCATCCGCACAAGTCACTTCCAGAATGAACCAACATAAAATTATTCTATATCTCGGAAACTGTGAGTGCTAGGTAGACAATACCAGTATGGAATTGTAGATATTATTATTGGCTTTCAAATGAATCAATCCGATTGCAAATCGCTTAAGTCGTTTCCGAGAAAAACGAAAATTACATATTCCATCCGCAAAAGTCACTTCCAGAATGACCCAACCTAAAAATAATAGACATAACCAGTATGGAATTGTCGATATTAAAGGGTGATTTTTTTGAGGTTAGGATTTTCATGCATTAGTATTTGACAGATCACGTGGGATTTCAGACATGGTGTCAAAGAGAAAGATGCTCAGTATGCTTTGACATTTCATCATGAATAGACTTACTAACGAGCAACGCTTGCAAATCATTGAATTTTATTACCAAAATCAGTGTTCGGTTCGAAATGTGTTCATTCACCGTAACGTTGCGTCCAACAGCATCTTTGAAAAAATACGGTCCAATGATTCCACCAGCGTACAAACCACACCAAACAGTGCATTTTTCGGGATGCATGGGCAGTTCTGGAAAGGCTTCTGGTTGCTCTTCACTCCAAATGCGGCAATTTTGCTTATTTACGTAGCCATTCAACCAGAAATGAGCCTCATCGCTGAACAAAATTTGTCGATAAAATAAAATTTGTCGATAGGGCCCATTCACTGAAAATGATTTGCAAGCGTTGCTCGTTAGTAAGTCTATTCATGATGAAATGTCAAAGCATACTGAGCATGTTTCTCTTTGACACCATGTCTGAAATCCCACGTGATCTGTCAAATACTAATGCATGAAAATCCTAACCTCAAAAAAATCACCCTTTATTATTGGCTTTGAAATGAATCAATCCGATTGCAAATCGCTTAAGTCGTTTCCGAGAAAAACGAAAATTACATTTTCCATCCGCACAAGTCACTTCCAGAATGAACCAACATAAAATTATTCTATATCTCGGAAACTGTGAGTGCTAGGTAGACAATACCAGTATGGAATTGTAGATATTATTATTGGCTTTTAAATGAATCAATCCGATTGCAAATCGCTTTAGTCGTTTCCGAGAAAAACGAAAATTACATATTCCATCCGCACAAGTCACTTCCAGAATGACCCAACCTAAAAATAATCAATATCTCGGAAACGGTAAGTGCTAGGTAGAAAGAACCAGTATGGAATTGTAGATATTATTATTGGCTTTCAAATGAATCAATCCGATTGCAAATCGTTTAAGTCGTTTCCGAGAAAAACGAAAATTACATATTTCATCCGCACAGGTCACTTCCAGAATGACCCAACCTAACAATAATCTATATCTCGGAAACGGTAAGTGCTAGGTAGACATAACCAGTATGGAATTGTCGATATTATTATTGGCTTTCAAATGAATCAATCCGATTGCAAATCGCTTAAGTCGTTTCCGAGAAAAACGAAAATTACATATTCCATCCGCACAAGTCACTTCCAGAATGAACCAACATAAAATTATTCTATATCTCGGAAACTGTGAGTGCTAGGTAGACAATACCAGTATGGAATTGTAGATATTATTATTGGCTTTCAAATGAATCAATCCGATTGCAAATCGCTTAAGTCGTTTCCGAGAAAAACGAAAATTACATATTCCATCCGCACACTTCCAGAATGACCCAACCTAAAAATAATAGACATAACCAGTATGGAATTGTCGATATTATTATTGGCTTTCAAATGAATCAATCGGATTGCAAATCGCCTAAGTCGTTTCCGAGAAAAACGAAAATTACATATTCCATCCGCACAAGTCACTTCCAGAATGACCCAACCTAAAAATAATGGACATAACCAGTATGGAATTGTCGATATTATTATTGGCTTTCAAATGAATCAATCCGATTGCAAATCGCTTAAGTCGTTTCCGAGAAAAACGAAAATTACATATTCCATCCGCACAAGTCACTTCCAGAATGACCCAACCTAAAAATAATCTATATCTCGGAAACGGTCACTTCCAGAATGACCCAACCTAAAAATAATCTATATCTCGGAAACGGTAAGTGCTAGATAGACATAACCAGAGACCGTAGATACTATTATTGGCTTTCAAACGAATCAATCTGATTGCGAATCGGTTAAGTCGTTTCCATCCGCACAAATTACTTCCAGAATGACCCAACATAAAATTATTCTGTATCTCGGAAACTGTGTGTGGCAGGTAGACAAAACAGGTATGGAATTATAGATATTATTATTGGTTTGCAAACGAATCAATCCGATTGCGAATCGGTTAAGTCGTTTCCGAGAAACACGAAAATTACATATTCCATCCACACAAGTCACATCAAGAATGAACCAACATAAAATTATTCTATATCTCGGAAACTGTGAGTGCTGGGTAGACAATACCAGTATGGAATTGTAAATATTATTATTGGCTTTCAAATGAATCAATCCGATTGCAAATCGCCTAAGTCGTTTCCGAGAAAAACGAAAATTACATATTCCATCTGCACAAGTTACTTCCAGAATGAACCAACATAAAATTATTCTGTATCTCGGAAACTGTGAGTGCTAGGTAGACATAACTAGTATGGAATTGTGGATATTATTATTGGCTTTCAAATGAATCAATCCGATTGCAAATCGCTTAAGTCGTTTCCGAGAAAAAAGAAAATTACATATTCCATCCGTACAAGTCACTTCCAGAATGAACCAACATAAAATTATTCTATATCTCGGAAACTGTGAGTGCTAGGTAGACAATACCAGTATGGAATTGTAGATATTATTATTGGCTTTCAAATGAATCAATCCGATTGCAAATCGCTTATGTCGTTTCCGAGAAAAACGAAAATTACATATTCCATCCGCACAAGTCACTTCCAGAATGACCCAACCTAAAAATAATAGACATTACCAGTATGGAATTGTCGATATTATTATTGGCTTTCAAATGAATCAATCCGATTGCAAATCGCTTTAGTCGTTTCCGAGAAAAACGAAAATTACATATTCCATCCGCACAAGTCACTTCCAGAATGACCCAACCAAAAAATAATCTATATCTCGGAAACGGTAAGTGCTAGGTAGAAAGAACCAGTATGGCAGCCGGTTGTACGTACCGGATTGACCCGATGGAGTTATCCATCGGCAAGGGCTGCCGCCTCAGTGTACAACACACTGCTACAACAACAACAACAACCAGTATGGAATTGTAGATATTATTATTGGCTTTCAAATGAATCAATCCGATATTATTATTGGCTTTCAAATGAATCAATCCGATTGCAAATCGTTTAAGTCGTTTCCGAGAAAAACGAAAATTACATATTCCATCCGCACAGGTCACTTCCAGAATGAGCCAACCTAAAAATAATCTATATCTCGGAAACGGTAAGTGCTAGGTAGACAAAACCAGTATGGAATTGTGGATATTATTATTGGCTTTCAAATGAATCAATCCGATTGCAAATCGTTTAAGTCGTTTCCGAGAAAAACGAAAATTACATATTCCATCCGCACAAGTCACTTCCAGAATGAACCCATGAAATTATTCTATATCTCGGAAACTGTGAGTGCTAGGTAGACAAAACCAGTATGGAATTGTGGATATTATTATTGGCTTTCAAATGAATCAATCCGATTGCAAATCGTTTAAGTCGTTTCCGAGAAAAACGAAAATTACATATTCCATCCGCACAAGTCACTTCCAGAATGAACCCATGAAATTATTCTATATCTCGGAAACTGTGAGTGCTAGGTAGACAAAACCAGTATGGAATTGTAGATATTATTATTGGCTTTTAAATGAATCAATCCGATTGCAAATCGCTTAAGTCGTTTCCGAGAAAAACGAAAATTACATATTCCATCCACACAAGTCACATCAAGAATGAACCAACATAAAATTATCCTATATCTCGGAAACTGTGAGTGGTAGGTAGACAATACCAGTATGGAATTGTAGATATTATTATTGGCTTTCAAATGAATCAATCCGATTGCAAATCGTTTAAGTCGTTTCCGAGAAAAACGAAAATTACATATTCCATCCGCACAGGTCACTTCCAGAATGACCCAACATAAAAATAATCTATATCTCGGAAACGGTAAGTGCTAGGTAGACATAACCAGTATGGAATTGTCGATATTATTATTGGCTTTCAAATGAATCAATCCGATTGCAAATCGTTTAAGTCGTTTCCGAGAAAGACGAAAGTTACATATTCCATCCGCACAGGTCACTTCCAGAATGACCCAACATTAAATTGTTCTATATCTCGGAAACTGTGAGTGTTAGGTAGACAATACAAGTATGGAATTGTAGGTATTATTATTGGCTTTCAAACGAATCAATCTGATTGTGAATCGCTTAAGTCGTTTCCGAGAAAAACGAAAATTACATATTCCATCCGCACAAGTCACTTCCAGAATGGCCCAACAAAAATTATTCTATATCTCGGAAACTGTGAGTGTTAGGTAGACAAAACAAGTATGGAATTGTAGATACTATTATTGGCTTTCAAACGAATCAATCTGATTGTGAATCGGTTAAGTCGTTTCCGAGAAAAACGAAAATTGCATATTCCATCCGCACAAATTACTTCCAGAATGACCCAACATAAAATTATTCTGTATCTCGGAAACTGTGTGTGGCAGGTAGACAAAACAGGTATGGAATTATAGATATTATTATTGGTTTGCAAACGAATCAATACGATTGCGAATCGGGTAAGTCGTTTCCGAGAAACACGAAAATTACATATTCCATCCACACAAGTCACATCAAGAATGAACCAACATAAAATTATTCTATATCTCAGAAACTGTGAGTGCTAGGTAGACAATACCAGTATGGAATTGTAAATATTATTATTGGCTTTCAAACGAATCAATCCGATTGCAAATCGCCTAAGTCGTTTCCGAGAAACACGAAAATTAAATATTCCATCCGCAAAGGTCACTTCCAGAATGGCCCAACAAAAAATTATTCTGTATCTCGGAAACTGTGAGTGTTAGGTAGACAAAACAAGTATGGAGTTGTAGATACTATTATTGGCTTTCAAATGAATCAATCCGATTGCAAATCGTTTAAGTCGTTTCCGAGAAAAACGAAAATTACACATTCCATTCGCACAAGTCACTTCCAGAATGACCCAACATAAAATTATTCTATATCTCGGAAACTGTGAGTGCTAGGTAGACAAAACCAGTATGGAATTGTATATATTATTATTGGTTTGCAAATCAATCAATCCGATTGCAAATCATTTAAGTCGTTTCCGAGAAACACGAAAATTAAATATTCCATCCGCAAAGGTCACTTCCAGAATGGCCCAACAAAAAATTATTCTGTATCTCGGAAACTGTGAGTGTTAGGTAGACAAAACAAGTATGGAATTGTAGATACTATTATTGGCTTTCAAACGAATCAATCTGATTGTGAATCGGTTAAGTAGTTTCCGGGAAAAACGAAAATTGCATATTCCATCCGCACAAATTACTTCCAGAATGACCCAACATAAAATTATTCTGTATCTCGGAAACTGTGTGTGGCAGGTAGACAAAACAGGTATGGAATTATAGATATTATTATTGGTTTGCAAACGAATCAATCCGATTGCGAATCGGTTAAGTCGTTTCCGAGAAACACGAAAATTACATATTCCATCCACACAAGTCACATCAAGAATGAACCAACATAAAATTATTCTATATCTCGGAAACTGTGAGTGCTGGGTAGACAATACCAGTATGGAATTGTAAATATTATTATTGGCTTTCAAATGAATCAATCCGATTGCAATTCGCCTAAGTAGTTTCCGAGAAAAACGAAAATTACATATTCCATCTGCACAAGTTACTTCCAGAATGAACCAACATAAAATTATTCTGTATCTCGGAAACTGTGAGTGCTAGGTAGACATAACTAGTATGGAATTGTGGATATTATTATTGGCTTTCAAATGAATCAATCCGATTGCAAATCGCTTAAGTCGTTTCCGAGAAAAAAGAAAATTACATATTCCATCCGTACAAGTCACTTCCAGAATGAACCAACATAAAATTATTCTATATCTCGGAAACTGTGAGTGCTAGGTAGACAATACCAGTATGGAATTGTAGATATTATTATTGGCTTTCAAATGAATCAATCCGATTGCAAATCGCTTAAGTCGTTTCCGAGAAAAACGAAAATTACATATTCCATCCGCACAAGTCACTTCCAGAATGACCCAACCTAAAAATAATAGACATTACCAGTATGGAATTGTCGATATTATTATTGGCTTTCAAATGAATCAATCCGATTGCAAATCGCTTTAGTCGTTTCCGAGAAAAACGAAAATTACATATTCCATCCGCACAAGTCACTTCCAGAATGACCCAACCAAAAAATAATCTATATCTCGGAAACGGTAAGTGCTAGGTAGAAAGAACCAGTATGGCAGCCGGTTGTACGTACCGGATTGACCCGATGGAGTTATCCATCGGCAAGGGCTGCCGCCTCAGTGTACAACACACTGCTACAACAACAACAACAACCAGTATGGAATTGTAGATATTATTATTGGCTTTTAAATGAATCAATCCGATATTATTATTGGCTTTCAAATGAATCAATCCGATTGCAAATCGTTTAAGTCGTTTCCGAGAAAAACGAAAATTACATATTCCATCCGCACAGGTCACTTCCAGAATGAGCCAACCTAAAAATAATCTATATCTCGGAAACGGTAAGTGCTAGGTAGACATAACCAGTATGGAATTGTAGATATTATTTTTGGCTTTCAAATGAATCAATCCGATTGCAAATCGTTTAAGTCGTTTCCGAGAAAAACGAAAATTACATATTCCATCCGCACAAGTCACTTCCAGAATGAACCCATGAAATTATTCTATATCTCGGAAACTGTGAGTGCTAGGTAGACAAAACCAGTATGGAATTGTGGATATTATTATTGGCTTTCAAATGAATCAATCCGATTGCAAATCGTTTAAGTCGTTTCCGAGAAAAACGAAAATTACATATTCCATCCGCACAAGTCACTTCCAGAATGAACCCATGAAATTATTCTATATCTCGGAAACTGTGAGTGCTAGGTAGACAAAACCAGTATGGAATTGTAGATATTATTATTGGCTTTTAAATGAATCAATCCGATTGCAAATCGCTTAAGTCGTTTCCGAGAAAAACGAAAATTACGTATTCCATCCACACAAGTCACATCAAGAATGAACCAACATAAAATTATCCTATATCTCGGAAACTGTGAGTGGTAGGTAGACAAAACCAGTATGTAATTGTAGATATTATTATTGGCTTTCTAATGAATCAATCCGATTGCAAAACGCCTAAGTCGTTTCCGAGAAAAACGAAAATTACATATTCCATCCGCACAGGTCACTTCCAGAATGACCCAACATAAAAATAATCTATATCTCGGAAACGGTAAGTGCTAGGTAGACATAACCAGTATGGAATTGTCGATATTATTATTGGCTTTCAAATGAATCAATCCGATTGCAAATCGTTTAAGTCGTTTCCGAGAAAAACGAAAGTTACATATTCCATCCGCACAGGTCACTTCCAGAATGACCCAACCTAAAAATAATCTATATCTCGGAAACGGTAAGTGCTAGGTAGACATAACCAGTATGGAATTGTCGATATTATTATTGGCTTTCAAATGAATCAATCCGATTGCAAATCGCTTAAATCGTTTCCGAGAAAAGCGAAAATTACATATTCCATCCGCACAAGTCACTTCCAGAATGAACCAACATAAAATTATTCTATATCTCGGAAACTGTGAGTGCTAGGTAGACAATACCAGTATGGAATTGTAGATATTATTATTGGCTTTGAAATGAATTAATCCGATTGCAAATCGCTTAAGTCGTTTCCGAGAAAAACGAAAATTACATATTCCATCCGCACAAGTCACTTCCAGAATGACCCAACCTAAAAATAATAGACATAACCAGTATGGAATTGTCGATATTATTATTGGCTTTCAAATGAATCAATCCGATTGCAAATCGCTTAAGTCGTTTCCGAGAAAAACGAAAATTACATATTCCATCCGCACAGGTCACTTCCAGAATGACCCAACCTAAAAATAATCTATATCTCGGAAACGGTAAGTGCTAGGTAGACATAACCAGCATGGAATTGTCGATATTATTATTGGCTTTCAATTGAATCAATCCGATTGCAAATCGCTTAAGTCGTTTCCGAGAAAAATGAAAATTACATATTCCATCCGCACAAGTCACTTCCAGAATGAACCAACATAAAATTATTTTGTATCTCGGAAACTGTGAGTGCTAGGTAGACATAACCAGTATGGAATTGTAGATATTATTATTGGCTTTCAAATGAATCAATCCGATTGCAAATCGCTTAAGTCGTTTCAGAGAAAAACGAAAATTACATATTCCATCCGCACAAGTCACTTCCAGAATGACCCAACCTAAAAATAATCTATATCTCGGAAACGGTAAGTGCTAGGTAGAAGGAACCAGTATGTAATTGTAGATATTATTATTGGCTTTCAAATGAATCAATCCGATTGCAAATCGTTTAAGTCGTTTCCGAGAAAAACGAAAATTACATATTCCATCCGCACAGGTCACTTCCAGAATGACCCAACCTAAAAATAATCTATATCTCGGAAACGGTAAGTGCTAGGTAGACATAACCAGTATGGAATTGTAGATATTATTTTTGGCTTTCAAATGAATCAATCCGATTGCAAATCGTTTAAGTCGTTTCCGAGAAAAACGAAAATTACATATTCCATCCGCACAAGTCACTTCCAGAATGACCCAACATAAAATTATTCTATATCTCGGAAACTGTGAGTGCTAGGTAGACAAAACCAGTATGGAATTGTAGATATTATTATTGGCTTTCAAATGAATCAATCCGATTGCAAATCGCTTAAGTCGTTTCCGAGAAAAACGAAAATTACATATTCCATCCGCACAAGTCACTTCCAGAATGAACCAACATAAAATTATTCTATATCTCGGAAACTGTGAGTGCTAGGTAGACAATACCAGTATGGAATTGTAGATATTATTATTGGCTTTCAAATGAATCAATCCGATTGCAAATCGCTTAAGTCGTTTCCGAGAAAAACGAAAATTACATATTCCATCCGCAAAAGTCACTTCCAGAATGACCCAACCTAAAAATAATAGACATAACCAGTATGGAATTGTCGATATTAAAGGGTGATTTTTTTGAGGTTAGGATTTTCATGCATTAGTATTTGACAGATCACGTGGGATTTCAGACATGGTGTCAAAGAGAAAGATGCTCAGTATGCTTTGACATTTCATCATGAATAGACTTACTAACGAGCAACGCTTGCAAATCATTGAATTTTATTACCAAAATCAGTGTTCGGTTCGAAATGTGTTCATTCACCGTAACGTTGCGTCCAACAGCATCTTTGAAAAAATACGGTCCAATGATTCCACCAGCGTACAAACCACACCAAACAGTGCATTTTTCGGGATGCATGGGCAGTTCTGGAAAGGCTTCTGGTTGCTCTTCACTCCAAATGCGGCAATTTTGCTTATTTACGTAGCCATTCAACCAGAAATGAGCCTCATCGCTGAACAAAATTTGTCGATAAAATAAAATTTGTCGATAGGGCCCATTCACTGAAAATGATTTGCAAGCGTTGCTCGTTAGTAAGTCTATTCATGATGAAATGTCAAAGCATACTGAGCATGTTTCTCTTTGACACCATGTCTGAAATCCCACGTGATCTGTCAAATACTAATGCATGAAAATCCTAACCTCAAAAAAATCACCCTTTATTATTGGCTTTGAAATGAATCAATCCGATTGCAAATCGCTTAAGTCGTTTCCGAGAAAAACGAAAATTACATTTTCCATCCGCACAAGTCACTTCCAGAATGAACCAACATTAAATTATTCTATATCTCGGAAACTGTGAGTGCTAGGTAGACAATACCAGTATGGAATTGTAGATATTATTATTGGCTTTTAAATGAATCAATCCGATTGCAAATCGCTTTAGTCGTTTCCGAGAAAAACGAAAATTACATATTCCATCCGCACAAGTCACTTCCAGAATGACCCAACCTAAAAATAATCTATATCTCGGAAACGGTAAGTGCTAGGTAGAAAGAACCAGTATGGAATTGTAGATATTATTATTGGCTTTCAAATGAATCAATCCGATTGCAAATCGTTTAAGTCGTTTCCGAGAAAAACGAAAATTACATATTTCATCCGCACAGGTCACTTCCAGAATGACCCAACCTAAAAATAATCTATATCTCGGAAACGGTAAGTGCTAGGTAGACATAACCAGTATGGAATTGTCGATATTATTATTGGCTTTCAAATGAATCAATCCGATTGCAAATCGCTTAAGTCGTTTCCGAGAAAAACGAAAATTACATATTCCATCCGCACAAGTCACTTCCAGAATGAACCAACATAAAATTATTCTATATCTCGGAAACTGTGAGTGCTAGGTAGACAATACCAGTATGGAATTGTAGATATTATTATTGGCTTTCAAATGAATCAATCCGATTGCAAATCGCTTAAGTCGTTTCCGAGAAAAACGAAAATTACATATTCCATCCGCACAAGTCACTTCCAGAATGACCCAACCTAAAAATAATAGACATAACCAGTATGGAATTGTCGATATTATTATTGGCTTTCAAATGAATCAATCCGATTGCAAATCGCCTAAGTCGTTTCCGAGAAAAACGAAAATTACATATTCCATCCGCACAAGTCACTTCCAGAATGACCCAACCTAAAAATAATGGACATAACCAGTATGGAATTGTCGATATTATTATTGGCTTTCAAATGAATCAATCCGATTGCAAATCGCTTAAGTCGTTTCCGAGAAAAACGAAAATTACATATTCCATCCGCACAAGTCACTTCCAGAATGACCCAACCTAAAAATAATCTATATCTCGGAAACGGTCACTTCCAGAATGACCCAACCTAAAAATAATCTATATCTCGGAAACGGTAAGTGCTAGGTAGAAAGAACCAGTATGGAATTGTAGATATTATTATTGGCTTTCAAATGAATCAATCCGATTGCAAATCGTTTAAGTCGTTTCCGAGAAAAACGAAAATTACATATTCCATCCGCACAGGTCACTTCCAGAATGACCCAACCTAAAAATAATCTATATCTCGGAAACGGCAAGTGCTAGGTAGAAAGAACCAGTATGGAATTGTAGATATTATTATTGGCTTTCAAATGAATCAATCCGATTGCAAATCGTTTAAGTCGTTTCCGAGAAAAACGAAAATTACATATTCCATCCGCACAGGTCACTTCCAGAATGACCCAACCTAAAAATAATCTATATCTCGGAAACGGTAAGTGCTAGGTAGACATAACCAGTATGGAATTGTAGATATTATTTTTGGCTTTCAAATGAATCAATCCGATTGCAAATCGTTTAAGTCGTTTCCGAGAAAAACGAAAATTACATATTCCATCCGCACAAGTCACTTCCAGAATGACCCAACATAAAATTATTCTATATCTCGGAAACTGTGAGTGCTAGGTAGACAAAACCAGTATGGAATTGTAGATATTATTATTGGCTTTCAAATGAATCAATCCGATTGCAAATCGCCTAAGTCGTTTCCGAGAAAAACGAAAATTACATATTCCATCTGCACAAGTTACTTCCAGAATGAACCAACATAAAATTATTCTATATCTCGGAAACTGTGAGTGCTAGGTAGACATAACAAGTATGGAATTGTCGATATTATTATTGGCTTTCAAATGAATCAATCCGATAGCAAATCGCTTAAGTCGTTTCCGAGAAAAACGAAAATTACATATTCCATCCGCACAAGTCACTTCCAGAATGAACCAACATAAAATTATTCTATATCTCGGAAACTGTGAGTGCTAGGTAGACAATACCAGTATGGAATTGTAGATATTATTATTGGCTTTCAAATGAATCAATCCGATTGCAAATCGCTTAAGTCGTTTCCGAGAAAAACGAAAATTACATATTCCATCCGCAAAAGTCACTTCCAGAATGACCCAACCTAAAAATAATAGACATAACCAGTATGGAATTGTCGATATTAAAGGGTGATTTTTTTGAGGTTAGGATTTTCATGCATTAGTATTTGACAGATCACGTGGGATTTCAGACATGGTGTCAAAGAGAAAGATGCTCAGTATGCTTTGACATTTCATCATGAATAGACTTACTAACGAGCAACGCTTGCAAATCATTGAATTTTATTACCAAAATCAGTGTTCGGTTCGAAATGTGTTCATTCACCGTAACGTTGCGTCCAACAGCATCTTTGAAAAAATACGGTCCAATGATTCCACCAGCGTACAAACCACACCAAACAGTGCATTTTTCGGGATGCATGGGCAGTTCTGGAAAGGCTTCTGGTTGCTCTTCACTCCAAATGCGGCAATTTTGCTTATTTACGTAGCCATTCAACCAGAAATGAGCCTCATCGCTGAACAAAATTTGTCGATAAAATAAAATTTGTCGATAGGGCCCATTCACTGAAAATGATTTGCAAGCGTTGCTCGTTAGTAAGTCTATTCATGATGAAATGTCAAAGCATACTGAGCATGTTTCTCTTTGACACCATGTCTGAAATCCCACGTGATCTGTCAAATACTAATGCATGAAAATCCTAACCTCAAAAAAATCACCCTTTATTATTGGCTTTGAAATGAATCAATCCGATTGCAAATCGCTTAAGTCGTTTCCGAGAAAAACGAAAATTACATTTTCCATCCGCACAAGTCACTTCCAGAATGAACCAACATAAAATTATTCTATATCTCGGAAACTGTGAGTGCTAGGTAGACAATACCAGTATGGAATTGTAGATATTATTATTGGCTTTTAAATGAATCAATCCGATTGCAAATCGCTTTAGTCGTTTCCGAGAAAAACGAAAATTACATATTCCATCCGCACAAGTCACTTCCAGAATGACCCAACCTAAAAATAATCTATATCTCGGAAACGGTAAGTGCTAGGTAGAAAGAACCAGTATGGAATTGTAGATATTATTATTGGCTTTCAAATGAATCAATCCGATTGCAAATCGTTTAAGTCGTTTCCGAGAAAAACGAAAATTACATATTTCATCCGCACAGGTCACTTCCAGAATGACCCAACCTAAAAATAATCTATATATCGGAAACGGTAAGTGCTAGGTAGACATAACCAGTATGGAATTGTCGATATTATTATTGGCTTTCAAATGAATCAATCCGATTGCAAATCGCTTAAGTCGTTTCCGAGAAAAACGAAAATTACATATTCCATCCGCACAAGTCACTTCCAGAATGAACCAACATAAAATTATTCTATATCTCGGAAACTGTGAGTGCTAGGTAGACAATACCAGTATGGAATTGTAGATATTATTATTGGCTTTCAAATGAATCAATCCGATTGCAAATCGCTTAAGTCGTTTCCGAGAAAAACGAAAATTACATATTCCATCCGCACAAGTCACTTCCAGAATGACCCAACCTAAAAATAATAGACATAACCAGCATGGAATTGTCGATATTATTATTGGCTTTCAAATGAATCAATCCGATTGCAAATCGCCTAAGTCGTTTCCGAGAAAAACGAAAATTACATATTCCATCCGCACAAGTCACTTCCAGAATGACCCAACCTAAAAATAATGGACATAACAAGTATGGAATTGTCGATATTATTATTGGCTTTCAAATGAATCAATCCGATTGCAAATCGCTTAAGTCGTTTCCGAGAAAAACGAAAATTACATATTCCATCCGCACAAGTCACTTCCAGAATGACCCAACCTAAAAATAATCTATATCTCGGAAACGGTCACTTCCAGAATGACCCAACCTAAAAATAATCTATATCTCGGAAACGGTAAGTGCTAGATAGACATAACCAGAGACCGTAGATACTATTATTGGCTTTCAAACGAATCAATCTGATTGCGAATCGGTTAAGTCGTTTCCATCCGCACAAATTACTTCCAGAATGACCCAACATAAAATTATTCTGTATCTCGGAAACTGTGTGTGGCAGGTAGACAAAACAGGTATGGAATTATAGATATTATTATTGGTTTGCAAACGAATCAATCCGATTGCGAATCGGTTAAGTCGTTTCCGAGATAAACGAAACTTACATATTCCATCCGCACAGGTCACTTCCAGAATGACCCAACCTAAAAATAATCTGTATCTCGGAAACGGTAAGTGCTAGGTAGAAAGAACCAGTATGGAATTGTAGATATTATTATTGGCTTTCAAATGAATCAATCCGATTGCAAATCGTTTAAGTCGTTTCCGAGAAAAACGAAAATTACATATTCCATCCGCACAGGTCACTTCCAGAATGACCCAACTTAAAAATAATCTATATCTCGGAAACGGTAAGTGCTAGGTAGACATAACCAGTATGGAATTGTCGATATTATTATTGGCTTTCAAATGAATCAATCCGATTGCAAATCGCTTAAGTCGTTTCCGAGAAAAACGAAAATTACATATTCCATCCGCACAAGTCACTTCCAGAATGACCCAACCTAAAAATAATCTATATCTCGGAAACGGTCACTTCCAGAATGACCCAACCTAAAAATAATCTATATCTCGGAAACGGTAAGTGCTAGATAGACATAACCAGAGACCGTAGATACTATTATTGGCTTTCAAACGAATCAATCTGATTGCGAATCGGTTAAGTCGTTTCCATCCGCACAAATTACTTCCAGAATGACCCAACATAAAATTATTCTGTATCTCGGAAACTGTGAGTGGTAGGTAGACAAAACCAATATGAAATTGTAGATATTATTATTGGCTTTCAAATGAATCAATCCGATTGCAAATCGCCTAAGTCGTTTCCGAGATAAACGAAACTTACATATTCCATCCGCACAGGTCACTTCCAGAATGACCCAACCTAAAAATAATCTGTATCTCGGAAACGGTAAGTGCTAGGTAGAAAGAACCAGTATGGAATTGTAGATATTATTATTGGATTTCAAATGAATCAATCCGATTGCAAATCGGTTAAGTCGTTTCCGAGAAAAACGAAAATTACATATTCCATCCGCACAGGTCACTTCCAGAATGACCCAACTTAAAAATAATCTATATCTCGGAAACGGTAAGTGCTAGGTAGACATAACCAGTATGGAATTGTCGATATTATTATTGGCTTTCAAATGAATCAAACCGATTGCAAATCGCTTTAGTCGTTTCCGAGAAAAACGAAAATTACATATTCCATCCGCACAAGTCACTTCCAGAATGAACCAACATAAAATTATTCTATATCTCGGAAACTGTGAGTGCTAGGTAGACAATACCAGTATGGAATTGTAGATATTATTATTGGCTTTTAAATGAATCAATCCGATTGCAAATCGCTTTAGTCGTTTCCGAGAAAAACGAAAATTACATATTCCATCCGCACAAGTCACTTCCAGAATGACCCAACCTAAAAATAATCTATATCTCGGAAACGGTAAGTGCTAGGTAGAAAGAACCAGTATGGAATTGTAGATATTATTATTGGCTTTCAAATGAATCAATCCGATTGCAAATCGTTTAAGTCGTTTCCGAGAAAAACGAAAATTACATATTTCATCCGCACAGGTCACTTCCAGAATGACCCAACCTAAAAATAATCTATATCTCGGAAACGGTAAGTGCTAGGTAGACATAACCAGTATGGAATTGTCGATATTATTATTGGCTTTCAAATGAATCAATCCGATTGCAAATCGCTTAAGTCGTTTCCGAGAAAAACGAAAATTACATATTCCATCCGCACAAGTCACTTCCAGAATGAACCAACATAAAATTATTCTATATCTCGGAAACTGTGAGTGCTAGGTAGACAATACCAGTATGGAATTGTAGATATTATTATTGGCTTTCAAATGAATCAATCCGATTGCAAATCGCTTAAGTCGTTTCCGAGAAAAACGAAAATTACATATTCCATCCGCACAAGTCACTTCCAGAATGACCCAACCTAAAAATAATAGACATAACCAGTATGGAATTGTCGATATTATTATTGGCTTTCAAATGAATCAATCCGATTGCAAATCGCCTAAGTCGTTTCCGAGAAAAACGAAAATTACATATTCCATCCGCACAAGTCACTTCCAGAATGACCCAACCTAAAAATAATAGACATAACCAGTATGGAATTGTCGATATTATTATTGGCTTTCAAATGAATCAATCCGATTGCAAATCGCTTAAGTCGTTTCCGAGAAAAACGAAAATTACATATTCCATCCGCACAAGTCACTTCCAGAATGACCCAACCTAAAAATAATCTATATCTCGGAAACGGTCACTTCCAGAATGACCCAACCTAAAAATAATCTATATCTCGGAAACGGTAAGTGCTAGATAGACATAACCAGAGACCGTAGATACTATTATTGGCTTTCAAACGAATCAATCTGATTGCGAATCGGTTAAGTCGTTTCCATCCGCACAAATTACTTCCAGAATGACCCAACATAAAATTATTCTGTATCTCGGAAACTGTGTGTGGCAGGTAGACAAAACAGGTATGGAATTATAGATATTATTATTGGTTTGCAAACGAATCAATCCGATTGCGAATCGGTTAAGTCGTTTCCGAGATAAACGAAACTTACATATTCCATCCGCACAGGTCACTTCCAGAATGACCCAACCTAAAAATAATCTGTATCTCGGAAACGGTAAGTGCTAGGTAGAAAGAACCAGTATGGAATTGTAGATATTATTATTGGCTTTCAAATGAATCAATCCGATTGCAAATCGCTTAAGTCGTTTCCGAGAAAAACGAAAATTACATATTCCATCCGCACAAGTCACTTCCAGAATGACCCAACCTAAAAATAATCTATATCTCGGAAACGGTCACTTCCAGAATGACCCAACCTAAAAATAATCTATATCTCGGAAACCATAGACATAACCAGAGACCGTAGATACTATTATTGGCTTTCAAACGAATCAATCTGATTGCGAATCGGTTAAGTCGTTTCCATCCGCACAAATTACTTCCAGAATGACCCAACATAAAATTATTCTGTATCTCGGAAACTGTGAGTGGTAGGTAGACAAAACCAATATGAAATTGTAGATATTATTATTGGCTTTCAAATGAATCAATCCGATTGCAAATCGCCTAAGTCGTTTCCGAGATAAACGAAACTTACATATTCCATCCGCACAGGTCACTTCCAGAATGACCCAACCTAAAAATAATCTGTATCTCGGAAACGGTAAGTGCTAGGTAGAAAGAACCAGTATGGAATTGTAGATATTATTATTGGCTTCCAAATGAATCAATCCGATTGCAAATCGTTTAAGTCGTTTCCGAGAAAAACGAAAATTACATATTCCATCCGCACAGGTCACTTCCAGAATGACCCAACTTAAAAATAATCTATATCTCGGAAACGGTAAGTGCTAGGTAGACATAACCAGTATGGAATTGTCGATATTATTATTGGCTTTCAAATGAATCAATCCGATTGCAAATCGCTTTAGTCGTTTCCGAGAAAAACGAAAATTACATATTCCATCCGCACAAGTCACTTCCATAATGAACCAACATAAAATTATTCTATATCTCGGAAACTGTGAGTGCTAGGTAGACAATACCAGTATGGAATTGTAGATATTATTATTGGCTTTGAAATGAATCAATCCGATTGCAAATCGCTTAAGTCGTTTCCGAGAAAAACGAAAATTACATATTCCATCCGCACAAGTCACTTCCAGAATGACCCAACCTAAAAATAATAGACATAACCAGTGTGGAATTGTCGATATTATTACTGGCTTTCAAATGAATCAATCCGATTGCAAATCGCTTAAGTCGTTTCCGAGAAAAACGAAAATTACATATTCCATCCGCACAAGTCACTTCCAGAATGAACCAACATAAAATTATTCTATATCTCGGAAACTGTAAGTGCTAGGTAGACAATACCAAAATGCAATTGTAGATATTATTATTGGCTTTCAAATGAATCAATCCGATTGCAAATCGCTTTAGTCGTTTCCGAGAAAAACGAAAATTACATATTCCATCCGCACATGTCACTTCCAGAATGACCCAACCTAAAAATAATCTATATCTCGGAAACGGTAAGTGCTAGGTAGAAAGAACCAGTATGGAATTGTAGATATTATTATTGGCTTTCAAATGAATCAATCCGATTGCAAATCGTTTAAGTCGTTTCCGAGAAAAACGAAAATTACATATTTCATCCGCACAGGTCACTTCCAGAATGACCCAACCTAAAAATAATCTATATCTCGGAAACGGTAAGTGCTAGGTAGACATAACCAGTATGGAATTGTCGATATTATTATTGGCTTTCAATTGAATCAATCCGATTGCAAATCGCTTAAGTCGTTTCCGAGAAAAACGAAAATTACATATTCCATCCGCACAAGTCACTTCCAGAATGAACCAACATAAAATTATTCTATATCTCGGAAACTGTGAGTGCTAGGTAGACAATACCAGTATGGAATTGTAGATATTATTATTGGCTTTCAAATGAATCAATCCGATTGCAAATCGCTTAAGTCGTTTCCGAGAAAAAAGAAAATTACATATTCCATCCGCACAAGTCACTTCCAGAATGACCCAACCTAAAAATAATAGACATAACCAGTATGGAATTGTCGATATTATTATTGGCTTTCAAATGAATCAATCCGATTGCAAATCGCCTAAGTCGTTTCCGAGAAAAACGAAAATTACATATTCCATCTGCACAAGTTACTTCCAGAATGAACCAACATAAAATTAATCTGTATCTCGGAAACTGTGAGTGCTAGGTAGACATAACCAGTATGGAATTGTCGATATTATTATTGGCTTTCAAATGAATCAATCCGATTGCAAATCGCTAAGTCGTTTCCGAGAAAAACGAAAATTACATATTCCATCCGCACAAGTCACTTCCAGAATGACCCAACCTAAAAATAATAGACATAACCAGTATGGAATTGTCGATATTATTATTGGCTTTCAAATGAATCAATCCGATTGCAAATCGCTTAAGTCGTTTCCGAGAAAAACGAAAATTACATATTCCATCCGCACAAGTCACTTCCAGAATGAACCAACATAAAATTATTCTATATCTCGGAAACTGTGAGTGCTAGGTAGACAATACCAGTATGGAATTGTAGATATTATTATTGGCTTTCAAATGAATCAATCCGATTGCAAATCGCTTTAGTCGTTTCCGAGAAAAACGAAAATTACATATTCCATCCGCACAAGTCACTTCCAGAATGACCCAACCTAAAAATAATCTATATCTCGGAAACGGTAAGTGCTAGGTAGAAAGAACTAGTATGGAATTGTAGATATTATTATTGGCTTTCAAATGAATCAATCCGATTGCAAATCGTTTAAGTCGTTTCCGAGAAAAACGAAAATTACATATTCCATCCGCACAGGTCACTTCCAGAATGACCCAACCTAAAAATAATCTATATCTCGGAAACGGTAAGTGCTAGATAGACATAACAAGAGACCGTAGATACTATTATTGGCTTTCAAACGAATCAATCTGATTGCGAATCGGTTAAGTCGTTTCCGGGAAAAACGAAAATTGCATATTCCATCCGCACAAATTACTTCCAGAATGACCCAACATAAAATTATTCTGTATCTCGGAAACTGTGTGTGGCAGGTAGACAAAACAGGTATGGAATTATAGATATTATTATTGGTTTGCAAACGAATCAATCCGATTGCGAATCGGTTAAGTCGTTTCCGAGAAACACGAAAATTACATATTCCATCCACACAAGTCACATCAAGAATGACCCAACATAAAATTATTCTATATCTCGGAAACTGTGAGTGGTAGGTAGACAAAACCAGTATGGAATTGTAGATATTATTATTGGCTTTCAAATGAATTAATCCGATTGCAAATCGCTTAAGTCGTTTCCGAGAAAAACGAAAATTACATATTCCATCCGCACAAGTTACTTCCAGAATGAACCAACATAAAATTATTCTATATCTCGGAAACTGTGAGTGCTAGGTAGACAATACCAGTATGGAATTGTAGATATTATTATTGGCTTTCAAATGAATCAATCCGATTGCAAATCGCTTAAGTCGTTTCCGAGAAAAACGAAAATTACATATTCCATCCGCACAAGTCACTTCCAGAATGACCCAACCTAAAAATAATAGACATAACCAGTATGGAATTGTCGACATTATTATTGGCTTTCAAATGAATCAATCCGATTGCAAATCGCTTAAGTCGTTTCCGAGAAAAACGAAAATTACATATTCCATCCGCACAAGTCACTTCCAGAATGAACCAACATAAAATTATTCTATATCTCGGAAACTGTGAGTGCTACGTAGACAATACAAGTATGGAATTGTAGATATTATTATTGGCTTTCAAATGAATCAATCCGATTGCAAATCGCTTTAGTCGTTTCCGAGAAAAACGAAAATTATATATTCCATCCGCACAAGTCACTTCCAGAATGACCCAACCTAAAAATAATCTATATCTCGGAAACGGTAAGTGCTAGGTAGAAAGAACCAGTATGGAATTGTAGATATTATTATTGGCTTTCAAATGAATCAATCCGATTGCAAATCGTTTAAGTCGTTTCCGAGAAAAACGAAAATTACATATTCCATCCGCACAGGTCACTTCCAGAATGAGCCAACCTAAAAATAATCTATATCTCGGAAACGGTAAGTGCTAGGTAGACATAACCAGTATGGAATTGTAGATATTATTTTTGGCTTTCAAATGAATCAATCCGATTGCAAATCGTTTAAGTCGTTTCCGAGAAAAACGAAAATTACATATTCCATCCGCACAAGTCACTTCCAGAATGACCCAACATAAAATTTTTCTATATCTCGAAAACTGTGAGTGCTAGGTAGACAAAACCAGTATGGAATTGTAGATATTATTATTGGCTTTCAAATGAATCAATCCGATTGCAAATCATTTAAGTCGTTTCCGAGAAAAACGAAAATTACATATTCCATCCGCAAAAGTCACTTCCAGAATGGCCCAACAAAAAATTAATCTGTATCTCGGAAACTGTGAGTGTTAGGTAGACAAAACAAGTATGGAATTGTAGATACTATTATTGGCTTTCAAACGAATCAATCTGATTGCGAATCGGTTAAGTCGTTTCCGGGAAAAACGAAAATTACATATTCCATCCGCACAAATTACTTCCAGAATGACCCAACATAAAATTATTCTGTATCTCGGAAACTGTGTGTGTCAGGTAGAAAAAACAGGTATGGAATTATAGATATTATTATTGGTTTGCAAACGAATCAATCCGATTGCGAATCGGTTAAGTCGTTTCCGAGAAACACGAAAATTACACATTCCATCCACACAAGTCACATCAAGAATGAACCAACATAAAATTATCCTATATCTAGAAAACTGTGAGTGGTAGGTAGACAAAACCAGTATGGAATTGTAGATTTTATTATTGGCTTTCAAATGAATCAATCCGATTGCAAATCGCCTAAGTCGTTTCCGAGAAAAACGAAACTTACATATTCCATCCGCACAGGTCACTTCCAGAATGACCCAACCTAAAAATAATCTATATCTCGGAAACGGTAAGTGCTAGGTAGAAAGAACCAGTATGGAATTGTAGATATTATTATTGGCTTTCAAATGAATCAATCCGATTGCAAATCGTTTAAGTCGTTTCCGAGAAAAACGAAAATTACATATTCCATCCGCACAGGTCACTTCCAGAATGACCCAACCTAAAAATAATCTATATCTCGGAAACGGTAAGTGCTAGGTAGACATAACCAGTATGGAATTGTCGATATTATTATTGGCTTTCAAATGAATCAATCCGATTGCAAATCGCTTAAGTCGTTTCCGAAAAAAACGAAAATTACATATTCCATCCGCACAAGTCACTTCCAGAATGAACCAACATAAAATTATTCTATATCTCGGAAACTGTGAGTGCTACGTAGACAATACAAGTATGGAATTGTAGATATTATTATTGGCTTTCAAATGAATCAATCCGATTGCAAATCGCTTTAGTCGTTTCCGAGAAAAACGAAAATTACATATTCCATCCGCACAAGTCACTTCCAGAATGACCCAACCTAAAAATAATCTATATCTCGGAAACGGTAAGTGCTAGGTAGAAAGAACCAGTATGGAATTGTAGATATTATTATTGGCTTTCAAATGAATCAATCCGATTGCAAATCGTTTAAGTCGTTTCCGAGAAAAACGAAAATTACATATTCCATCCGCACAGGTCACTTCCAGAATGACCCAACCTAAAAATAATCTATATCTCGGAAACGGTAAGTGCTAGGTAGACATAACCAGTATGGAATTGTAGATATTATTTTTGGCTTTCAAATGAATCAATCCGATTGCAAATCATTTAAGTCGTTTCCGAGAAAAACGAAAATTACCTATTCCATCCGCAAAAGTCACTTCCAGAATGGCCCAACATAAAATTATTCTGTATCTCGGAAACTGTGAGTGCTAGATAGACTATACCAGTATGGAATTGTAGATATTAATATTGGATTTCAAATGAATCAATCCGATTGCAAATCGCTTAAGTCGTTTCCGAGAAAAACGAAAATTACATATTCCATCCGCACAAGTCACTTCCAGAATGAACCAACATAAAATTATTCTATATCTCGGAAACTGTGAGTGCTAGGTAGACAATACCAGTATGGAATTGTAGATATTATTATTGGCTTTCAAATGAATCATTCCGATTTACATATTCCATCCGCACAGGTCACTTCCAGAATGACCCAACCTAAAAATAATCTATATCTCGGAAACGGTAAGTGCTAGGTAGACATAACAAGTATGGAATTGTCGATATTATTATTGGCTTTCAAATGAATCAATCCGATTGCAAATCGCTTAAGTCGTTTCCGAGAAAAACGAAAATTACATATTCCATCCGCACAAGTCACTTCCAGAATGAACCAACATAAAATTATTCTATATCTCGGAAACTGTGAGTGCTAGGTAGACAATACCAGTATGGAATTGTAGATATTATTATTGGCTTTCAAATGAATCAATCCGATTGCAAATCGCTTAAGTCGTTTCCGAGAAAAACGAAAATTACATATTCCATCCGCACAAGTCACTTCCAGAATGACCCAACCTAAAAATAATAGACATAACCAGTATGGAATTGTCGATATTATTATTGGCTTTGAAATGAATCAATCCGATTGCAAATCGCTTAAGTCGTTTCCGAGAAAAACGAAAATTACATATTCCGTCCGCACAAGTCACTTCCAGAATGAACCAACATAAAATTATTCTATATCTCGGAAACTGTGAGTGCTAGGTAGACAATACCAGTATGGAATTGTAGATATTATTATTGGCTTTCAAATGAATCAATCCGATTGCAAATCGCTTTAGTCGTTTCCGAGAAAAACGAAAATTACATATTCCATCCGCACAAGTCACTTCCAGAATGACCCAACCTAAAAATAATCTATATCTCGGAAACGGTGAGTGCTAGGTAGAAAGAACCAGTATGGAATTGTAGATATTATTATTGGCTTTCAAATGAATCAATCCGATTGCAAATCGTTTAAGTCGTTTCCGAGAAAAACGAAAATTACATATTCCATCCGCACAGGTCACTTCCAGAATGACCCAACCTAAAAATAATCTATATCTCGGAAACGGTAAGTGCTAGGTAGACATAACCAGTATGGAATTGTAGATATTATTTTTGGCTTTCAAATGAATCAATCCGATTGCAAATCGTTTAAGTCGTTTCCGAGAAAAACGAAAATTACATACTCCATCCGCACAAGTCACTTCCAGAATGACCCAACATAAAATTATTCTATATCTCGGAAACTGTGAGTGCTAGGTAGACAAAACCAGTATGGAATTGTAGATATTATTATTGGCTTTCAAATGAATTAATCCGATTGCAAATCGCTTAAGTCATTTCGGAGAAAAACGAAAATTACATATTCCATCCGCACAAGTCACTTCCAGAATGACCCAACATAAAATTATTCTATATCTCGGAAACTGTGAGTGCTAGGTAGACAAAACCAGTATGGAATTGTAGATATTATTATTGGCTTTCAAATGAATTAATCCGATTGCAAATCGCTTAAGTCATTTCGGAGAAAAACGAAAATTACATACTCCATCCGCACAAGTCACTTCCAGAATGACCCAACATAAAATTATTCTATATCTCGGAAACTGTGAGTGCTAGGTAGACATAACCAGTATGGAATTGTAGATATTATTTTTGGCTTTCAAATGAATCAATCCGATTGCAAATCGTTTAAGTCGTTTCCGAGAAAAACGAAAATTACATACTCCATCCGCACAAGTCACTTCCAGAATGACCCAACATAAAATTATTCTATATCTCGGAAACTGTGAGTGCTAGGTAGACAATACCAGTATGGAATTGTAGATATTATTTTTGGCTTTCAAATGAATCAATCCGATTGCAAATCGTTTAAGTCGTTTCCGAGAAAAACGAAAATTACATATTCCATCCGCACAGGTCACTTCCAGAATGACCCAACCTAAAAATAATCTATATCTCGGAAACGGTAAGTGCTAGGTAGACATAACCAGTATGGAATTGTAGATATTATTTTTGGCTTTCAAATGAATCAATCCGATTGCAAATCATTTAAGTCGTTTCCGAGAAAAACGAAAATTACATATTCCATCCGCAAAAGTCACTTCCAGAATGGCCCAACAAAAAATTATTCTGTATCTCGGAAACTGTGAGTGTTAGGTAGACAAAACAAGTATGGAATTGTAGATACTATTATTGGCTTTCAAACGAATTAATCTGATTGCGAATCGGTTAAGTCGTTTCCGGGAAAAACGAAAATTGCATATTCCATCCGCACAAATTACTTCCAGAATGACCCAACATAAAATTATTCTGTATCTCGGAAACTGTGTGTGGCAGGTAGACAAAACAGGTATGGAATTATAGATATTATTATTGGTTTGCAAACGAATCAATCCGATTGCGAATCGGTTAAGTCGTTTCCGAGAAACACGAAAATTACATATTCCATCCACACAAGTCACATCAAGAATGAACCAACATAAAATTATCCTATATCTCGGAAACTGTGAGTGGTAGGTAGACATAACCAGTATGGAATTGTAGATATTATTATTGGCTTTCTAATGAATCAATCCGATTGCAAATCGCCTAAGTCGTTTCCGAGAAAAACGAAAATTACATATTCCATCCGCACAGGTAACTTCCAGAATGACCCAACCTAAAAATAATCTATATCTCGGAAACGGTAAGTGCTAGGTAGACATAACCAGTATGGAATTGTCGATATTATTATTGGCTTTCAAATGAATCAATCCGATTGCAAATCGTTTAAGTCGTTTCCGAGAAAAACGAAAATTACATATTCCATCCGCACAGGTCACTTCCAGAATGACCCAACCTAAAAATAATCTATATCTCGGAAACGGTAAGTGCTAGGTAGACATAACCAGTATGGAATTGTCGATATTATTATTGGCTTTCAAATGAATCAATCCGATTGCAAATCGCTTAAGTCGTTTCCGAGAAAAACGAAAATTACATATTCCATCCGCACAAGTCACTTCCAGAATGACCCAACCTAAAAATAATAGACATAACCAGTATGGAATTGTCGATATTATTATTGGCTTTCAAATGAATCAATCCGATTGCAAATCGCTTAAGTCGTTTCCGAGAAAAACGAAAATTACATATTCCATCCGCACAGGTCACTTCCAGAATGACCCAACCTAAAAATAATCTATATCTCGGAAACGGTAAGTGCTAGGTAGACATAACCAGTATGGAATTGTCGATATTATTATTGGCTTTCAATTGAATCAATCCGATTGCAAATCGCTTAAGTCGTTTCCGAGAAAAACGAAAATTACATATTCCATCCGCACAAGTCACTTCCAGAATGAACCAACATAAAATTATTCTATATCTCAGAAACTGTGAGTGCTAGGTAGACAATACCAGTATGGAATTGTAGATATTATTATTGGCTTTCAAATGAATTAATCCGATTGCAAATCGCTTAAGTCATTTCGGAGAAAAACGAAAATTACATATTCCATCCGCACAAGTCACTTCCAGAATGACCCAACCTAAAAATAATAGACATAACCAGTATGAATTGTCGATATTATTATTGGCTTTCAAATGAATCAATCCGATTGCAAATCGCCTAAGTCGTTTCCGAGAAAAACGAAAATTACATATTCCATCTACACAAGTTACTTCCAGAATGAACCAACATAAAATTATTCTGTATCTCGGAAACTGTGAGTGCTAGGTAGACATAACCAGTATGGAATTGTCGATATTATTATTGGCTTTCAAATGAATCAATCCGATTGCAAATCGCTTAAGTCGTTTCCGAGAAAAACGAAAATTAAATATTCCATCCGCAAAAGTCACTTCCAGAATGGCCCAACAAAAAATTATTCTGTATCTCGGAAACTGTGAGTGTTAGGTAGACAAAACAAGTATGGAATTGTAGATACTATTATTGGCTTTCAAACGAATCAATCTGATTGCGAATCGGTTAAGTCGTTTCCGGGAAAAACGAAAATTGCATATTCCACCCGCACAAATTACTTCCAGAATGACCCAACATAAAATTATTCTGTATCTCGGAAACTGTGTGTGGCATGTAGACAAAACAGGTATGGAATTATAGATATTATTATTGGTTTGCAAACGAATCAATCCGATTGCGAATCGGTTAAGTCGTTTCCGAGAAACACGAAAATTACATATTCCATCCACACAAGTCACATCAAGAATGAACCAACATTAAATTATTCAATATCTCGGAAACTGTGAGTGTTAGGTAGACAAAACCAGTATGGAATTGTAGATATTATTATTGGCTTTCAAATGAATCAATCCGATTGCAAATCGCTTAAATCGTTTCCGAGAAAAGCGAAAATTACATATTCCATCCGCACAAGTCACTTCCAGAATGACCCAACATAAAATTATTCTATATCTCGGAAACTGTGAGTGCTAGGTAGAAAGAACCAGTATGGAATTGTAGATATTATTATTGGCTTTCAAATGAATCAACCCGATTGCAAATCGTTTAAGTCGTTTCCGAGAAAAACGAAAATTACATATTCCATCCGCACAGGTCACTTCCAGAATGACCCAACCAAAAAATAATCTATATCTCGGAAACGGTAAGTGCTAGGTAGACATAACCAGTATGGAATTGTCGATATTATTATTGGCTTTCAAATGAATCAATCCGATTGCAAATCGCTTAAGTCGTTTCCGAAAAAAACGAAAATTACATATTCCATCCGCACAAGTCACTTCCATAATGAACCAACATAAAATTATTCTATATCTCGGAAACTGTGAGTGCTAGGTAGACAAAACCAGTATGGAATTGTAGATATTATTATTGGCTTTCAAATGAATCAATCCGATTGCAAATCGCTTAAGTCGTTTCCGAGAAAAACGAAAATTACATATTCCATCCGCACAAGTCACCTCCAGAATGACCCAACCTAAAAATAATAGACATAACCAGTATGGAATTGTCGATATTATTATTGGCTTTCAAATGAATCAATCCGATTGCAAATCGCTTAAGTCGTTTCCGAGAAAAACGAAAATTACATATTCCATCCGCACAAGTCACTTCCAGAATGAACCAACATAAAATTATTCTATATCTCGGAAACTGTGAGTGCTAGGTAGAAAGAACCAGTATGGAATTGTAGATATTATTATTGGCTTTCAAATGAATCAATCCGATTGCAAATCGTTTAAGTCGTTTCCGAGAAAAACGAAAATTACATATTCCATCCGCACAAGTCACTTCCAGAATGGCCCAACATTAAATTATTCTATATCTCGGAAACTGTGAGTGTTAGGTAGACAAAACCAGTATGGAATTTTAGATATTATTATTGGCTTTCAAATGAATCAATCCGATTGCAAATCATTTAAGTCGTTTCCGAGAAAAACGAAAATTACATATTCCATCCGCACAAGTCACTTCCAGAATGACCCAACGTAAAATTATTCTATATCTCGGAAACTGTGAGTGCTAGGTAGACAAAACCAGTATGGAATTGTATATATTATTATTGGCTTTCAAATGAATCAATCCGATTGCAAATCGCTTAAGTCGTTTCCGAGAAAAACGAAAATTACATATTCCATCCGCACAAGTCACTTCCAGAATGAACCAACATAAAATTATTCTATATCTCGGAAACTGTGAGTGCTAGGTAGACAATACCAGTATGGAATTGTAGATATTATTATTGGCTTTCAAATGAATCAATCCGATTGCAAATCGCTTTAGTCGTTTCCGAGAAAAACGAAAATTACATATTCCATCCGCACAAGTCACTTCCAGAATGACCCAACCTAAAAATAATCTATATCTCGGAAACGGTAAGTGCTAGGTAGAAAGAACTAGTATGGAATTGTAGATATTATTATTGGCTTTCAAATGAATCAATCCGATTGCAAATCGTTTAAGTCGTTTCCGAGAAAAACGAAAATTACATATTCCATCCGCACAGGTCACTTCCAGAATGACCCAACCTAAAAATAATCTATATCTCGGAAACGGTAAGTGCTAGATAGACATAACAAGAGACCGTAGATACTATTATTGGCTTTCAAACGAATCAATCTGATTGCGAATCGGTTAAGTCGTTTCC
Organism: Stomoxys calcitrans; assembly: GCF_963082655.1. Lineage (NCBI taxonomy): Eukaryota > Metazoa > Arthropoda > Insecta > Diptera > Muscidae > Stomoxys > Stomoxys calcitrans. The sequence continues at coordinate 135,025,941 of NC_081552.1, read as the reverse complement.
GGGAAAAACGAAAATTGCATATTCCATCCGCACAAATTACTTCCAGAATGACCCAACATAAAATTATTCTGTATCTCGGAAACTGTGTGTGGCAGGTAGACAAAACAGGTATGGAATTATAGATATTATTATTGGTTTGCAAACGAATCAATCCGATTGCGAATCGGTTAAGTCGTTTCCGAGAAACACGAAAATTACATATTCCATCCACACAAGTCACATCAAGAATGACCCAACATAAAATTATTCTATATCTCGGAAACTGTGAGTGGTAGGTAGACAAAACCAGTATGGAATTGTAGATATTATTATTGGCTTTCAAATGAATTAATCCGATTGCAAATCGCTTAAGTCGTTTCCGAGAAAAACGAAAATTACATATTCCATCCGCACAAGTTACTTCCAGAATGAACCAACATAAAATTATTCTATATCTCGGAAACTGTGAGTGCTAGGTAGACAATACCAGTATGGAATTGTAGATATTATTATTGGCTTTCAAATGAATCAATCCGATTGCAAATCGCTTAAGTCGTTTCCGAGAAAAACGAAAATTACATATTCCATCCGCACAAGTCACTTCCAGAATGACCCAACCTAAAAATAATAGACATAACCAGTATGGAATTGTCGACATTATTATTGGCTTTCAAATGAATCAATCCGATTGCAAATCGCTTAAGTCGTTTCCGAGAAAAACGAAAATTACATATTCCATCCGCACAAGTCACTTCCAGAATGAACCAACATAAAATTATTCTATATCTCGGAAACTGTGAGTGCTACGTAGACAATACAAGTATGGAATTGTAGATATTATTATTGGCTTTCAAATGAATCAATCCGATTGCAAATCGCTTTAGTCGTTTCCGAGAAAAACGAAAATTACATATTCCATCCGCACAAGTCACTTCCAGAATGACCCAACCTAAAAATAATCTATATCTCGGAAACGGTAAGTGCTAGGTAGAAAGAACCAGTATGGAATTGTAGATATTATTATTGGCTTTCAAATGAATCAATCCGATTGCAAATCGTTTAAGTCGTTTCCGAGAAAAACGAAAATTACATATTCCATCCGCACAGGTCACTTCCAGAATGAGCCAACCTAAAAATAATCTATATCTCGGAAACGGTAAGTGCTAGGTAGACATAACCAGTATGGAATTGTAGATATTATTTTTGGCTTTCAAATGAATCAATCCGATTGCAAATCGTTTAAGTCGTTTCCGAGAAAAACGAAAATTACATATTCCATCCGCACAAGTCACTTCCAGAATGACCCAACATAAAATTTTTCTATATCTCGAAAACTGTGAGTGCTAGGTAGACAAAACCAGTATGGAATTGTAGATATTATTATTGGCTTTCAAATGAATCAATCCGATTGCAAATCATTTAAGTCGTTTCCGAGAAAAACGAAAATTACATATTCCATCCGCAAAAGTCACTTCCAGAATGGCCCAACAAAAAATTAATCTGTATCTCGGAAACTGTGAGTGTTAGGTAGACAAAACAAGTATGGAATTGTAGATACTATTATTGGCTTTCAAACGAATCAATCTGATTGCGAATCGGTTAAGTCGTTTCCGGGAAAAACGAAAATTACATATTCCATCCGCACAAATTACTTCCAGAATGACCCAACATAAAATTATTCTGTATCTCGGAAACTGTGTGTGTCAGGTAGAAAAAACAGGTATGGAATTATAGATATTATTATTGGTTTGCAAACGAATCAATCCGATTGCGAATCGGTTAAGTCGTTTCCGAGAAACACGAAAATTACACATTCCATCCACACAAGTCACATCAAGAATGAACCAACATAAAATTATCCTATATCTAGAAAACTGTGAGTGGTAGGTAGACAAAACCAGTATGGAATTGTAGATTTTATTATTGGCTTTCAAATGAATCAATCCGATTGCAAATCGCCTAAGTCGTTTCCGAGAAAAACGAAACTTACATATTCCATCCGCACAGGTCACTTCCAGAATGACCCAACCTAAAAATAATCTATATCTCGGAAACGGTAAGTGCTAGGTAGAAAGAACCAGTATGGAATTGTAGATATTATTATTGGCTTTCAAATGAATCAATCCGATTGCAAATCGTTTAAGTCGTTTCCGAGAAAAACGAAAATTACATATTCCATCCGCACAGGTCACTTCCAGAATGACCCAACCTAAAAATAATCTATATCTCGGAAACGGTAAGTGCTAGGTAGACATAACCAGTATGGAATTGTCGATATTATTATTGGCTTTCAAATGAATCAATCCGATTGCAAATCGCTTAAGTCGTTTCCGAAAAAAACGAAAATTACATATTCCATCCGCACAAGTCACTTCCAGAATGAACCAACATAAAATTATTCTATATCTCGGAAACTGTGAGTGCTACGTAGACAATACAAGTATGGAATTGTAGATATTATTATTGGCTTTCAAATGAATCAATCCGATTGCAAATCGCTTTAGTCGTTTCCGAGAAAAACGAAAATTACATATTCCATCCGCACAAGTCACTTCCAGAATGACCCAACCTAAAAATAATCTATATCTCGGAAACGGTAAGTGCTAGGTAGAAAGAACCAGTATGGAATTGTAGATATTATTATTGGCTTTCAAATGAATCAATCCGATTGCAAATCGTTTAAGTCGTTTCCGAGAAAAACGAAAATTACATATTCCATCCGCACAGGTCACTTCCAGAATGACCCAACCTAAAAATAATCTATATCTCGGAAACGGTAAGTGCTAGGTAGACATAACCAGTATGGAATTGTAGATATTATTTTTGGCTTTCAAATGAATCAATCCGATTGCAAATCATTTAAGTCGTTTCCGAGAAAAACGAAAATTACCTATTCCATCCGCAAAAGTCACTTCCAGAATGGCCCAACATAAAATTATTCTGTATCTCGGAAACTGTGAGTGCTAGATAGACTATACCAGTATGGAATTGTAGATATTAATATTGGATTTCAAATGAATCAATCCGATTGCAAATCGCTTAAGTCGTTTCCGAGAAAAACGAAAATTACATATTCCATCCGCACAAGTCACTTCCAGAATGAACCAACATAAAATTATTCTATATCTCGGAAACTGTGAGTGCTAGGTAGACAATACCAGTATGGAATTGTAGATATTATTATTGGCTTTCAAATGAATCATTCCGATTTACATATTCCATCCGCACAGGTCACTTCCAGAATGACCCAACCTAAAAATAATCTATATCTCGGAAACGGTAAGTGCTAGGTAGACATAACAAGTATGGAATTGTCGATATTATTATTGGCTTTCAAATGAATCAATCCGATTGCAAATCGCTTAAGTCGTTTCCGAGAAAAACGAAAATTACATATTCCATCCGCACAAGTCACTTCCAGAATGAACCAACATAAAATTATTCTATATCTCGGAAACTGTGAGTGCTAGGTAGACAATACCAGTATGGAATTGTAGATATTATTATTGGCTTTCAAATGAATCAATCCGATTGCAAATCGCTTAAGTCGTTTCCGAGAAAAACGAAAATTACATATTCCATCCGCACAAGTCACTTCCAGAATGACCCAACCTAAAAATAATAGACATAACCAGTATGGAATTGTCGATATTATTATTGGCTTTGAAATGAATCAATCCGATTGCAAATCGCTTAAGTCGTTTCCGAGAAAAACGAAAATTACATATTCCGTCCGCACAAGTCACTTCCAGAATGAACCAACATAAAATTATTCTATATCTCGGAAACTGTGAGTGCTAGGTAGACAATACCAGTATGGAATTGTAGATATTATTATTGGCTTTCAAATGAATCAATCCGATTGCAAATCGCTTTAGTCGTTTCCGAGAAAAACGAAAATTACATATTCCATCCGCACAAGTCACTTCCAGAATGACCCAACCTAAAAATAATCTATATCTCGGAAACGGTGAGTGCTAGGTAGAAAGAACCAGTATGGAATTGTAGATATTATTATTGGCTTTCAAATGAATCAATCCGATTGCAAATCGTTTAAGTCGTTTCCGAGAAAAACGAAAATTACATATTCCATCCGCACAGGTCACTTCCAGAATGACCCAACCTAAAAATAATCTATATCTCGGAAACGGTAAGTGCTAGGTAGACATAACCAGTATGGAATTGTAGATATTATTTTTGGCTTTCAAATGAATCAATCCGATTGCAAATCGTTTAAGTCGTTTCCGAGAAAAACGAAAATTACATACTCCATCCGCACAAGTCACTTCCAGAATGACCCAACATAAAATTATTCTATATCTCGGAAACTGTGAGTGCTAGGTAGACAAAACCAGTATGGAATTGTAGATATTATTATTGGCTTTCAAATGAATTAATCCGATTGCAAATCGCTTAAGTCATTTCGGAGAAAAACGAAAATTACATATTCCATCCGCACAAGTCACTTCCAGAATGACCCAACATAAAATTATTCTATATCTCGGAAACTGTGAGTGCTAGGTAGACAAAACCAGTATGGAATTGTAGATATTATTATTGGCTTTCAAATGAATTAATCCGATTGCAAATCGCTTAAGTCATTTCGGAGAAAAACGAAAATTACATACTCCATCCGCACAAGTCACTTCCAGAATGACCCAACATAAAATTATTCTATATCTCGGAAACTGTGAGTGCTAGGTAGACATAACCAGTATGGAATTGTAGATATTATTTTTGGCTTTCAAATGAATCAATCCGATTGCAAATCGTTTAAGTCGTTTCCGAGAAAAACGAAAATTACATACTCCATCCGCACAAGTCACTTCCAGAATGACCCAACATAAAATTATTCTATATCTCGGAAACTGTGAGTGCTAGGTAGACAATACCAGTATGGAATTGTAGATATTATTTTTGGCTTTCAAATGAATCAATCCGATTGCAAATCGTTTAAGTCGTTTCCGAGAAAAACGAAAATTACATATTCCATCCGCACAGGTCACTTCCAGAATGACCCAACCTAAAAATAATCTATATCTCGGAAACGGTAAGTGCTAGGTAGACATAACCAGTATGGAATTGTAGATATTATTTTTGGCTTTCAAATGAATCAATCCGATTGCAAATCATTTAAGTCGTTTCCGAGAAAAACGAAAATTACATATTCCATCCGCAAAAGTCACTTCCAGAATGGCCCAACAAAAAATTATTCTGTATCTCGGAAACTGTGAGTGTTAGGTAGACAAAACAAGTATGGAATTGTAGATACTATTATTGGCTTTCAAACGAATTAATCTGATTGCGAATCGGTTAAGTCGTTTCCGGGAAAAACGAAAATTGCATATTCCATCCGCACAAATTACTTCCAGAATGACCCAACATAAAATTATTCTGTATCTCGGAAACTGTGTGTGGCAGGTAGACAAAACAGGTATGGAATTATAGATATTATTATTGGTTTGCAAACGAATCAATCCGATTGCGAATCGGTTAAGTCGTTTCCGAGAAACACGAAAATTACATATTCCATCCACACAAGTCACATCAAGAATGAACCAACATAAAATTATCCTATATCTCGGAAACTGTGAGTGGTAGGTAGACATAACCAGTATGGAATTGTAGATATTATTATTGGCTTTCTAATGAATCAATCCGATTGCAAATCGCCTAAGTCGTTTCCGAGAAAAACGAAAATTACATATTCCATCCGCACAGGTAACTTCCAGAATGACCCAACCTAAAAATAATCTATATCTCGGAAACGGTAAGTGCTAGGTAGACATAACCAGTATGGAATTGTCGATATTATTATTGGCTTTCAAATGAATCAATCCGATTGCAAATCGTTTAAGTCGTTTCCGAGAAAAACGAAAATTACATATTCCATCCGCACAGGTCACTTCCAGAATGACCCAACCTAAAAATAATCTATATCTCGGAAACGGTAAGTGCTAGGTAGACATAACCAGTATGGAATTGTCGATATTATTATTGGCTTTCAAATGAATCAATCCGATTGCAAATCGCTTAAGTCGTTTCCGAGAAAAACGAAAATTACATATTCCATCCGCACAAGTCACTTCCAGAATGACCCAACCTAAAAATAATAGACATAACCAGTATGGAATTGTCGATATTATTATTGGCTTTCAAATGAATCAATCCGATTGCAAATCGCTTAAGTCGTTTCCGAGAAAAACGAAAATTACATATTCCATCCGCACAGGTCACTTCCAGAATGACCCAACCTAAAAATAATCTATATCTCGGAAACGGTAAGTGCTAGGTAGACATAACCAGTATGGAATTGTCGATATTATTATTGGCTTTCAATTGAATCAATCCGATTGCAAATCGCTTAAGTCGTTTCCGAGAAAAACGAAAATTACATATTCCATCCGCACAAGTCACTTCCAGAATGAACCAACATAAAATTATTCTATATCTCAGAAACTGTGAGTGCTAGGTAGACAATACCAGTATGGAATTGTAGATATTATTATTGGCTTTCAAATGAATTAATCCGATTGCAAATCGCTTAAGTCATTTCGGAGAAAAACGAAAATTACATATTCCATCCGCACAAGTCACTTCCAGAATGACCCAACCTAAAAATAATAGACATAACCAGTATGAATTGTCGATATTATTATTGGCTTTCAAATGAATCAATCCGATTGCAAATCGCCTAAGTCGTTTCCGAGAAAAACGAAAATTACATATTCCATCTACACAAGTTACTTCCAGAATGAACCAACATAAAATTATTCTGTATCTCGGAAACTGTGAGTGCTAGGTAGACATAACCAGTATGGAATTGTCGATATTATTATTGGCTTTCAAATGAATCAATCCGATTGCAAATCGCTTAAGTCGTTTCCGAGAAAAACGAAAATTAAATATTCCATCCGCAAAAGTCACTTCCAGAATGGCCCAACAAAAAATTATTCTGTATCTCGGAAACTGTGAGTGTTAGGTAGACAAAACAAGTATGGAATTGTAGATACTATTATTGGCTTTCAAACGAATCAATCTGATTGCGAATCGGTTAAGTCGTTTCCGGGAAAAACGAAAATTGCATATTCCACCCGCACAAATTACTTCCAGAATGACCCAACATAAAATTATTCTGTATCTCGGAAACTGTGTGTGGCATGTAGACAAAACAGGTATGGAATTATAGATATTATTATTGGTTTGCAAACGAATCAATCCGATTGCGAATCGGTTAAGTCGTTTCCGAGAAACACGAAAATTACATATTCCATCCACACAAGTCACATCAAGAATGAACCAACATTAAATTATTCAATATCTCGGAAACTGTGAGTGTTAGGTAGACAAAACCAGTATGGAATTGTAGATATTATTATTGGCTTTCAAATGAATCAATCCGATTGCAAATCGCTTAAATCGTTTCCGAGAAAAGCGAAAATTACATATTCCATCCGCACAAGTCACTTCCAGAATGACCCAACATAAAATTATTCTATATCTCGGAAACTGTGAGTGCTAGGTAGAAAGAACCAGTATGGAATTGTAGATATTATTATTGGCTTTCAAATGAATCAACCCGATTGCAAATCGTTTAAGTCGTTTCCGAGAAAAACGAAAATTACATATTCCATCCGCACAGGTCACTTCCAGAATGACCCAACCAAAAAATAATCTATATCTCGGAAACGGTAAGTGCTAGGTAGACATAACCAGTATGGAATTGTCGATATTATTATTGGCTTTCAAATGAATCAATCCGATTGCAAATCGCTTAAGTCGTTTCCGAAAAAAACGAAAATTACATATTCCATCCGCACAAGTCACTTCCATAATGAACCAACATAAAATTATTCTATATCTCGGAAACTGTGAGTGCTAGGTAGACAAAACCAGTATGGAATTGTAGATATTATTATTGGCTTTCAAATGAATCAATCCGATTGCAAATCGCTTAAGTCGTTTCCGAGAAAAACGAAAATTACATATTCCATCCGCACAAGTCACCTCCAGAATGACCCAACCTAAAAATAATAGACATAACCAGTATGGAATTGTCGATATTATTATTGGCTTTCAAATGAATCAATCCGATTGCAAATCGCTTAAGTCGTTTCCGAGAAAAACGAAAATTACATATTCCATCCGCACAAGTCACTTCCAGAATGAACCAACATAAAATTATTCTATATCTCGGAAACTGTGAGTGCTAGGTAGAAAGAACCAGTATGGAATTGTAGATATTATTATTGGCTTTCAAATGAATCAATCCGATTGCAAATCGTTTAAGTCGTTTCCGAGAAAAACGAAAATTACATATTCCATCCGCACAAGTCACTTCCAGAATGGCCCAACATTAAATTATTCTATATCTCGGAAACTGTGAGTGTTAGGTAGACAAAACCAGTATGGAATTTTAGATATTATTATTGGCTTTCAAATGAATCAATCCGATTGCAAATCATTTAAGTCGTTTCCGAGAAAAACGAAAATTACATATTCCATCCGCACAAGTCACTTCCAGAATGACCCAACGTAAAATTATTCTATATCTCGGAAACTGTGAGTGCTAGGTAGACAAAACCAGTATGGAATTGTATATATTATTATTGGCTTTCAAATGAATCAATCCGATTGCAAATCTCTTAAGTCGTTTGCGAGAAAAACGAAAATTACATATTCCATCCGCACAAGTCACTTCCAGAATGAACCCATAAAATTATTCTATATCTCGGAAACTGTGAGTGCTAGGTAGACAAAACCAGTATGGAATTGTGGATATTATTATTGGTTTGCAAACGAATCAATCCGAATGCGAAACGGTTAAGTCGTTTCCGAGAAAAACGAAAATTACATATCCATCCGCACAAGTCACTTCCAGAATGACCCAACATTAAATTGTTCTATATCTCGGAAACTGTGAGTGTTAGGTAGACAATACAAGTATGGAATTGTAGGTATTATTATTGGCTTTCAAACGAATCAATCTGATTGCGAATCGGTTAAGTCGTTTCCGAGAAACACGAAAATTACATATTCCATCCACACAAGTCACATCAAGAATGAACCAACATAAAATTATTCTATATCTCAGAAACTGTGAGTGCTGGGTAGACAATACCAGTATGGAATTGTAAATATTATTATTGGCTTTCAAATGAATCAATCCGATTGCAAATCGCCTAAGTCGTTTCCGAGAAAAACGAAAATTACATATTCCATCTGCACAAGTTACTTCCAGAATGAACCAACATAAAATTATTCTGTATCTCGGAAACTGTGAGTGCTAGGTAGACATAACTAGTATGGAATTGTGGATATTATTATTGGCTTTCAAATGAATCAATCCGATTGCAAATCGCTTAAGTCGTTTCCGAGAAAAAAGAAAATTACATATTCCATCCGTACAAGTCACTTCCAGAATGGACCAACATAAAATTATTCTATATCTCGGAAACTGTGAGTGCTAGGTAGACAATACCAGTATGGAATTGTAGATATTATTATTGGCTTTCAAATGAATCAATCCGATTGCAAATCGCTTAAGTCGTTTCCGAGAAAAACGAAAATTACATATTCCATCCGCACAAGTCACTTCCAGAATGACCCAACCTAAAAATAATAGACATTACCAGTATGGAATTGTCGATATTATTATTGGCTTTCAAATGAATCAATCCGATTGCAAATCGCTTTAGTCGTTTCCGAGAAAAACGAAAATTACATATTCCATCCGCACAGGTCACTTCCAGAATGACCCAACCTAAAAATAATCTATATCTCGGAAACGGTAAGTGCTAGGTAGACATAACCAGTATGGAATTGTAGATATTATTTTTGGCTTTCAAATGAATCAATCCGATTGCAAATCGTTTAAGTCGTTTCCGAGAAAAACGAAAATTACATATTCCATCCGCACAGGTCACTTCCAGAATGACCCAACCAAAAAATAATCTATATCTCGGAAACGGTAAGTGCTAGGTAGAAAGAACCAGTATGGAATTGTAGATATTATTATTGGCTTTCAAATGAATCAATCCGATATTATTATTGGCTTTCAAATGAATCAATCCGATTGCAAATCGTTTAAGTCGTTTCCGAGAAAAACGAAAATTACATATTCCATCCGCACAGGTCACTTCCAGAATGACCCAACCTAAAAATAATCTATATCTCGGAAACGGTAAGTGCTAGGTAGACATAACCAGTATGGAATTGTAGATATTATTTTTGGCTTTCAAATGAATCAATCCGATTGCAAATCGTTTAAGTCGTTTCCGAGAAAAACGAAAATTACATATTCCATCCGCACAGGTCACTTCCAGAATGACCCAACCTAAAAATAATCTATATCTCGGAAACGGTAAGTGCTAGGTAGACATAACCAGTATGGAATTGTAGATATTATTTTTGGCTTTCAAATGAATCAATCCGATTGCAAATCGTTTAAGTCGTTTCCGAGAAAAACGAAAATTACATATTCCATCCGCACAAGTCACTTCCAGAATGAACCCATGAAATTATTCTATATCTCGGAAACTGTGAGTGCTAGGTAGACAAAACCAGTATGGAATTGTGGATATTATTATTGGTTTGCAAACGAATCAATCCGAATGCGAAACGGTTAAGTCGTTTCCGAGAAAAACGAAAATTACATATTCCATCCGCACAAGTCACTTCCAGAATGACCCAACATTAAATTGTTCTATATCTCGGAAACTGTAAGTGTTAGGTAGACAATACAAGTATGGAATTGTAGGTATTATTATTGGCTTTCAAACGAATCAATCTGATTGTGAATCGCTTAAGTCGTTTCCGAGAAAAACGAAAATTACATATTCCATCCGCACAAGTCACTTCCAAAATGGCCCAACAAAAATTATTCTGTATCTGGGAAACTGTGAGTGTTAGGTAGACAAAACAAGTATGGAATTGTAGATACTATTATTGGCTTTCAAACGAATCAATCTGATTGTGAATCGGTTAAGTCGTTTCCGGGAAAAACGAAAATTGCATATTCCATCCGCACAAATTACTTCCAGAATGACCCAACATAAAATTATTCTGTATCTGGGAAACTGTGTGTGGCAGGTAGACAAAACAGGTATGGAATTATAGACATTATTATTGGTTTGCAAACGAATCAATCCGATTGCGAATCGGGTAAGTCGTTTCCGAGAAACACGAAAATTACATATTCCATCCACACAAGTCACATCAAGAATGAACCAACATAAAATTATTCTATATCTCAGAAACTGTGAGTGCTAGGTAGACAATACCAGTATGGAATTGTAAATATTATTATTGGCTTTCAAATGAATCAATCCGATTGCAAATCGCCTAAGTCGTTTCCGAGAAACACGAAAATTAAATATTCCATCCGCAAAGGTCACTTCCAGAATGGCCCAACAAAAAATTATTCTGTATCTCGGAAACTGTGAGTGTTAGGTAGACAAAACAAGTATGGAATTGTAGATACTATTATTGGCTTTCAAATGAATCAATCCGATTGCAAATCGTTTAAGTCGTTTCCGAGAAAAACGAAAATTACACATTCCATTCGCACAAGTCACTTCCAGAATGACCCAACATAAAATTATTCTATATCTCGGAAACTGTGAGTGCTAGGTAGACAAAACCAGTATGGAATTGTATATATTATTATTGGTTTGCAAATCAAGCAATCCGATTGCAAATCATTTAAGTCGTTTCCGAGAAACACGAAAATTAAATATTCCATCCGCAAAAGTCACATCAAGAATGAACCAACATAAAATTATTCTATATCTCAGAAACTGTGAGTGCTGGGTAGACAATACCAGTATGGAATTGTAAATATTATTATTGGCTTTCAAATGAATCAATCCGATTGCAAATCGCCTAAGTCGTTTCCGAGAAAAACGAAAATTACATATTCCATCTGCACAAGTTACTTCCAGAATGAACCAACATAAAATTATTCTGTATCTCGGAAACTGTGAGTGCTAGGTAGACATAACTAGTATGGAATTGTGGATATTATTATTGGCTTTCAAATGAATCAATCCGATTGCAAATCGCTTAAGTCGTTTCCGAGAAAAAAGAAAATTACATATTCCATCCGTACAAGTCACTTCCAGAATGAACCAACATAAAATTATTCTATATCTCGGAAACTGTGAGTGCTAGGTAGACAATACCAGTATGGAATTGTAGATATTATTATTGGCTTTCAAATGAATCAATCCGATTGCAAATCGCTTAAGTCGTTTCCGAGAAAAACGAAAATTACATATTCCATCCGCACAAGTCACTTCCAGAATGACCCAACCTAAAAATAATAGACATTACCAGTATGGAATTGTCGATATTATTATTGGCTTTCAAATGAATCAATCCGATTGCAAATCGCTTTAGTCGTTTCCGAGAAAAACGAAAATTACATATTCCATCCGCACAAGTCACTTCCAGAATGACCCAACCAAAAAATAATCTATATCTCGGAAACGGTAAGTGCAAGGTAGAAAGAACCAGTATGGAATTGTAGATATTATTATTGGCTTTCAAATGAATCAATCCGATTGCAAATCGTTTAAGTCGTTTCCGAGAAAAACGAAAATTACATATTCCATCCGCACAGGTCACTTCCAGAATGAGCCAACCTAAAAATAATCTATATCTCGGAAACGGTAAGTGCTAGGTAGACATAACCAGTATGGAATTGTAGATATTATTTTTGGCTTTCAAATGAATCAATGCGATTGCAAATCGTTTAAGTCGTTTCCGAGAAAAACGAAAATTACATATTCCATCCGCACAGGTCACTTCCAGAATGACCCAACCTAAAAATAATCTATATCTCGGAAACGGTAAGTGCTAGGTAGACATAACCAGTATGGAATTGTAGATATTATTTTTGGCTTTCAAATGAATCAATCCGATTGCAAATCGTTTAAGTCGTTTCCGAGAAAAACGAAAATTACATATTCCATCCGCACAAGTCACTTCCAGAATGAACCCATGAAATTATTCTATATCTCGGAAACTGTGAGTGCTAGGTAGACAAAACCAGTATGGAATTGTGGATATTATTATTGGCTTTCAAATGAATCAATCCGATTGCAAATCGTTTAAGTCGTTTCCGAGAAAAACGAAAATTACATATTCCATCTGCACAAGTCACTTCCAGAATGAACCCATGAAATTATTCTATATCTCGGAAACTGTGAGTGCTAGGTAGACAAAACTAGTATGGAATTGTAGATATTATTATTGGCTTTTAAATGAATCAATCCGATTGCAAATCGCTTAAGTCGTTTCCGAGAAAAACGAAAATTACATATTCCATCCACACAAGTCACATCAAGAATGAACCAACATAAAATTATCCTATATCTCGGAAACTGTGAGTGGTAGGTAGACAAAACCAGTATGGAATTGTAGATATTATTATTGGATTTCTAATGAATCAATCCGATTGCAAATCGCCTAAGTCGTTTCCGAGAAAAACGAAAATTACATATTCCATCCGCACAGGTCACTTCCAGAATGACCCAACATAAAAATAATCTATATCTCGGAAACGGTAAGTGCTAGGTAGACAAAACAAGTATGGAATTGTAGATACTATTATTGGCTTTCAAATGAATCAATCCGATTGCAAATCGTTTAAGTCGTTTCCGAGAAAAACGAAAATTACATATTCCATCCGCACAGGTCACTTCCAGAATGACCCAACCTAAAAATAAACTATATCTCGGAAACGGTAAGTGCTAGGTAGACATAACCAGTATGGAATTGTCGATATAATTATTGGCTTTCAAATGAATCAATCCGATTGCAAATCGCTTAAATCGTTTCCGAGAAAAGCGAAAATTACATATTCCATCCGCACAAGTCACTTCCAGAATGAACCAACATAAAATTATTCTATATCTCGGAAACTGTGAGTGCTAGGTAGACAATACCAGTATGGAATTGTAGATATTATTATTGGCTTTCAAATGAATTAATCCGATTGCAAATCGCTTAAGTCGTTTCCGAGAAAAACGAAAATTACATATTCCATCCGCACAAGTCACTTCCAGAATGACCCAACCTAAAAATAATAGACATAACCAGTATGGAATTGTCGATATTATTATTGGCTTTCAAATGAATCAATCCGATTGCAAATCGCTTAAGTCGTTTCCGAGAAAAACGAAAATTACATATTCCATCCGCACAGGTCACTTCCAGAATGACCCAACCTAAAAATAATCTATATCTCGGAAATGGTAAGTGCTAGGTAGACATAACCAGTATGGAATTGTCGATATTATTATTGGCTTTCAATTGAATCAATCCGATTGCAAATCGCTTAAGTCGTTTCCGAGAAAAATGAAAATTACATATTCCATCCGCACAAGTCACTTCCAGAATGAACCAACATAAAATTATTCTATATCTCGGAAACTGTGAGTGCTAGGTAGACAATACCAGTATGGAATTGTAGATATTATTATTGGCTTTCAAATGAATCAATCCGATTGCAAATCGCTTAAGTCGTTTCCGAGAAAAACGAAAATTACATATTCCATCCGCACAAGTCACTTCCCGAATGACCCAACCTAAAAATAATAGACATAACCAGTATGGAATTGTCGATATTATTATTGGCTTTCAAATGAATCAATCAGATTGCGAATCGCCTAAGTCGTTTCCGAGAAAAACGAAAATTACATATTCCATCTGCACAAGTTACTTCCAGAATGAACCAACATAAAATTATTTTGTATCTCGGAAACTGTGAGTGCTAGGTAGACATAACCAGTATGGAATTGTAGATATTATTATTGGCTTTCAAATGAATCAATCCGATTGCAAATCGTTTAAGTCGTTTCCGAGAAAAACGAAAATTACATATTCCATCCGCACAGGTCACTTCCAGAATGACCCAACCTAAAAATAATCTATATCTCGGAAACGGTAAGTGCTAGGTAGACTAACCAGTATGGAATTGTAGATATTATTTTTGGCTTTCAAATGAATCAATCCGATTGCAAATCGTTTAAGTCGTTTCCGAGAAAAACGAAAATTACATATTCCATCCACACAAGTCACATCAAGAATGAACCAACATAAAATTATTCTATATCTCAGAAACTGTGAGTGCTAGGTAGACAATACCAGTATGGAATTGTAAATATTATTATTGGCTTTCAAATGAATCAATCCGATTGCAAATCGCCTAAGTCGTTTCCGAGAAACACGAAAATTAAATATTCCATCCGCAAAGGTCACTTCCAGAATGGCCCAACAAAAAATTATTCTGTATCTCGGAAACTGTGAGTGTTAGGTAGACAAAAAAAGTATGGAATTGTAGATACTATTATTGGCTTTCAAATGAATCAATCCGATTGCAAATCGTTTAAGTCGTTTCCGAGAAAAACGAAAATTACACATTCCATTCGCACAAGTCACTTCCAGAATGACCCAACATAAAATTATTCTATATCTCGGAAACTGTGAGTGCTAGGTAGACAAAACCAGTATGGAATTGTATATATTATTATTGGTTTGCAAATCAAGCAATCCGATTGCAAATCATTTAAGTCGTTTCCGAGAAACACGAAAATTAAATATTCCATCCGCAAAGGTCACTTCCAGAATGGCCCAACAAAAAATTATTCTGTATCTCGGAAACTGTGAGTGTTAGGTAGACAAAACAAGTATGGAATTGTAGGTACTATTATTGGCTTTCAAATGAATCAATCCGATTGCAAATCGTTTAAGTCGTTTCCGAGAAAAACGAAAATTACACATTCCATTCGCACAAGTCACTTCCAGAATGACCCAACATAAAATTATTCTATATCTCGGAAACTGTGAGTGCTAGGTAGACAAAACCAGTATGGAATTGTATATATTACATATTCCATCCGCACAAGTCACTTCCAGAATGAACCCATGAAATTATTCTATACCTCGGAAACTGTGAGTGCTAGGTAGACAAAACCAGTATGGAATTGTGGATATTATTATTGGCTTTCAAATGAATCAATCCGATTGCAAATCGTTTAAGTCGTTTCCGAGAAAAACGAAAATTACATATTCCATCTGCACAAGTCACTTCCAGAATGAACCCATGAAATTATTCTATATCTCGGAAACTGTGAGTGCTAGGTAGACAAAACTAGTATGGAATTGTAGATATTATTATTGGCTTTTAAATGAATCAATCCGATTGCAAATCGCTTAAGTCGTTTCCGAGAAAAACGAAAATTACATATTCCATCCACACAAGTCACATCAAGAATGAACCAACATAAAATTATCCTATATCTCGGAAACTGTGAGTGGTAGGTAGACAAAACCAGTATGGAATTATAGATATTATTATTGGCTTTCTAATGAATCAATCCGATTGCAAATCGCCTAAGTCGTTTCCGAGAAAAACGAAAATTACATATTCCATCCGCACAGGTCACTTCCAGAATGACCCAACATAAAAATAATCTATATCTCGGAAACGGTAAGTGCTAGGTAGACAAAACAAGTATGGAATTGTAGATACTATTATTGGCTTTCAAATGAATCAATCCGATTGCAAATCGTTTAAGTCGTTTCCGAGAAAAACGAAAATTACATATTCCATCCGCACAGGTCACTTCCAGAATGACCCAACCTAAAAATAATCTATATCTCGGAAACGGTAAGTGCTAGGTAGACATAACCAGTATGGAATTGTCGATATAATTATTGGCTTTCAAATGAATCAATCCGATTGCAAATCGCTTAAATCGTTTCCGAGAAAAGCGAAAATTACATATTCCATCCGCACAAGTCACTTCCAGAATGAACCAACATAAAATTATTCTATATCTCGGAAACTGTGAGTGCTAGGTAGACAATACCAGTATGGAATTGTAGATATTATTATTGGCTTCCAAATGAATTAATCCGATTGCAAATCGCTTAAGTCGTTTCCGAGAAAAACGAAAATTACATATTCCATCCGCACAAGTCACTTCCAGAATGACCCAACCTAAAAATAATAGACATAACCAGTATGGAATTGTCGATATTATTATTGGCTTTCAAATGAATCAATCCGATTGCAAATCGCTTAAGTCGTTTCCGAGAAAAACGAAAATTACATATTCCATCCGCACAGGTCACTTCCAGAATGACCCAACCTAAAAATAATCTATATCTCGGAAATGGTAAGTGCTAGGTAGACATAACCAGTATGGAATTGTCGATATTATTATTGGCTTTCAATTGAATCAATCCGATTGCAAATCGCTTAAGTCGTTTCCGAGAAAAATGAAAATTACATATTCCATCCGCACAAGTCACTTCCAGAATGAACCAACATAAAATTATTCTATATCTCGGAAACTGTGAGTGCTAGGTAGACAATACCAGTATGGAATTGTAGATATTATTATTGGCTTTCAAATGAATCAATCCGATTGCAAATCGCTTAAGTCGTTTCCGAGAAAAACGAAAATTACATATTCCATCCGCACAAGTCACTTCCAGAATGACCCAACCTAAAAATAATAGACATAACCAGTATGGAATTGTCGATATTATTATTGGCTTTCAAATGAATCAATCAGATTGCGAATCGCCTAAGTCGTTTCCGAGAAAAACGAAAATTACATATTCCATCTGCACAAGTTACTTCCAGAATGAACCAACATAAAATTATTTTGTATCTCGGAAACTGTGAGTGCTAGGTAGACATAACCAGTATGGAATTGTAGATATTATTATTGGCTTTCAAATGAATCAATCCGATTGCAAATCGTTTAAGTCGTTTCCGAGAAAAACGAAAATTACATATTCCATCCGCACAGGTCACTTCCAGAATGACCCAACCTAAAAATAATCTATATCTCGGAAACGGTAAGTGCTAGGTAGACTAACCAGTATGGAATTGTAGATATTATTTTTGGCTTTCAAATGAATCAATCCGATTGCAAATCGTTTAAGTCGTTTCCGAGAAAAACGAAAATTACATATTCCATCCACACAAGTCACATCAAGAATGAACCAACATAAAATTATTCTATATCTCAGAAACTGTGAGTGCTAGGTAGACAATACCAGTATGGAATTGTAAATATTATTATTGGCTTTCAAATGAATCAATCCGATTGCAAATCGCCTAAGTCGTTTCCGAGAAACACGAAAATTAAATATTCCATCCGCAAAGGTCACTTCCAGAATGGCCCAACAAAAAATTATTCTGTATCTCGGAAACTGTGAGTGTTATGTAGACAAAACAAGTATGGAATTGTAGATACTATTATTGGCTTTCAAATGAATCAATCCGATTGCAAATCGTTTAAGTCGTTTCCGAGAAAAACGAAAATTACACATTCCATTCGCACAAGTCACTTCCAGAATGACCCAACATAAAATTATTCTATATCTCGGAAACTGTGAGTGCTAGGTAGACAAAACCAGTATGGAATTGTATATATTATTATTGGTTTGCAAATCAAGCAATCCGATTGCAAATCATTTAAGTCGTTTCCGAGAAACACGAAAATTAAATATTCCATCCGCAAAGGTCACTTCCAGAATGGCCCAACAAAAAATTATTCTGTATCTCGGAAACTGTGAGTGTTAGGTAGACAAAACAAGTATGGAATTGTAGATACTATTATTGGCTTTCAAATGAATCAATCCGATTGCAAATCGTTTAAGTCGTTTCCGAGAAAAACGAAAATTACACATTCCATTCGCACAAGTCACTTCCAGAATGACCCAACATAAAATTATTCTATATCTCGGAAACTGTGAGTGCTAGGTAGACAAAACCAGTATGGAATTGTATATATTATTATTGGTTTGCAAATCAAGCAATCCGATTGCAAATCATTTAAGTCGTTTCCGAGAAACACGAAAATTAAATATTCCATCCGCAAAGGTCACTTCCAGAATGGCCCAACAAAAAATTATTCTGTACCTCGGAAACTGTGAGTGTTAGGTAGACAAAACAAGTATGGAATTGTAGATACTATTATTGGCTTTCAAACGAATCAATCTGATTGTGAATCGGTTAAGTAGTTTCCGGGAAAAACGAAAATTGCATATTCCATCCGCACAAGTCACTTCCAGAATGACCCAACCTAAAAATAATAGACATAACCAGTATGGAATTGTCGATATTATTATTGGCTTTCAAATGAATCAATCCGATTGCGAATCGCCTAAGTCGTTTCCGAGAAAAACGAAAATTACATATTCCATCTGCACAAGTTACTTCCAGAATGAACCAACATAAAATTATTTTGTATCTCGGAAACTGTGAGTTCTAGGTAGACATAACCAGTATGGAATTGTAGATATTATTATTGGCTTTCAAATGAATCAATCCGATTGCAAATCGCTTAAGTCGTTTCAGAGAAAAACGAAAATTACATATTCCATCCGCACAGGTCACTTCCAGAATGACCCAACCTAAAATTAATCTATATCTCGGAAACGGTAAGTGCTAGGTAGAAGGAACCAGTATGGAATTGTAGATATTATTATTGGCTTTCAAATGAATCAATCCGATTGCAAATCGTTTAAGTCGTTTCCGAGAAAAACGAAAATTACATATTCCATCCGCACAGGTCACTTCCAGAATGACCCAACCTAAAAATAATCTATATCTCGGAAACGGTAACTGCTAGGTAGACATAACCAGTATGGAATTGTAGATATTATTTTTGGCTTTCAAATGAATCAATCCGATTGCAAATCGTTTAAGTCGTTTCCGAGAAAAACGAAAATTACATATTCCATCCGCACAAGTCACTTCCAGAATGACCCAACATAAAATTATTCTATATCTCGGAAACTGTGAGTGCTAGGTAGACAAAACCAGTATGGAATTGTAGATATTATTATTGGCTTTCAAATGAATCAATCCGATTGCAAATCGTTTAAGTCGTTTCCGAGAAAAACGAAAATTACATATTCCATCCGCACAAGTCACTTCCAGAATGAACCCATGAAATTATTCTATATCTCGGAAACTGTGAGTGCTAGGTAGACAAAACTAGAATGGAATTGTAGATATTATTATTGGCTTTTAAATGAATCAATCCGATTGCAAATCGCTTAAGTCGTTTCCGAGAAAAACGAAAATTACATATTCCATCCACACAAGTCACATCAAGAATGAACCAACATAAAATTATCCTATATCTCGGAAACTGTGAGTGGTAGGTAGACAAAACCAGTATGGAATTGTAGATATTATTATTGGCTTTCTAATGAATCAATCCGATTGCAAATCGCCTAAGTCGTTTCCGAGAAAAACGAAAATTACATATTCCATCCGCACAGGTCACTTCCAGAATGACCCAACATAAAAATAATCTATATCTCGGAAACGGTAAGTGCTAGGTAGACATAACCAGTATGGAATTGTCGATATTATTATTGGCTTTCAAATGAATCAATCCGATTGCAAATCGTTTAAGTCGTTTCCGAGAAAAACGAAAATTACATATTCCATCCGCACAGGTCACTTCCAGAATGACCCAACCTAAAAATAATCTATATCTCGGAAACGGTAAGTGCTAGGTAGACATAACCAGTATGGAATTGTCGATATTATTATTGGCTTTCAAATGAATCAATCCGATTGCAAATCGCTTAAATCGTTTCCGAGAAAAGCGAAAATTACATATTCCATCCGCACAAGTCACTTCCAGAATGAACCAACATAAAATTATTCTATATCTCGGAAACTGTGAGCGCTAGGTAGACAATACCAGTATGGAATTGTAGATATTATTATTGGCTTTCAAATGAATTAATCCGATTGCAAATCGCTTAAGTCGTTTCCGAGAAAAACGAAAATTACATATTCCATCCGCACAAGTCACTTCCAGAATGACCCAACCTAAAAATAATAGACATAACCAGTATGGAATTGTCGATATTATTATTGGCTTTCAAATGAATCAATCCGATTGCAAATCGCTTAAGTCGTTTCCGAGAAAAACGAAAATTACATATTCCATCCGCACAGGTCACTTCCAGAATGACCCAACCTAAAAATAATCTATATCTCGGAAATGGTAAGTGCTAGGTAGACATAACCAGTATGGAATTGTCGATATTATTATTGGCTTTCAATTGAATCAATCCGATTGCAAATCGCTTAAGTCGTTTCCGAGAAAAATTAAAATTACATATTCCATCCGCACAAGCCACTTCCAGAATGAACCAACATAAAATTATTCTATATCTCGGAAACTGTGAGTGCTAGGTAGACAATACCAGTATGGAATTGTAGATATTATTATTGGCTTTCAAATGAATCAATCCGATTGCAAATCGCTTAAGTCGTTTCCGAGAAAAACGAAAATTACATATTCCATCCGCACAAGTCACTTCCAGAATGACCCAACCTAAAAATAATAGACATAACCAGTATGGAATTGTCGATATTATTATTGGCTTTCAAATGAATCAATCCGATTGCGAATCGCCTAAGTCGTTTCCGAGAAAAACGAAAATTACATATTCCATCTGCACAAGTTACTTCCAGAATGAACCAACATAAAATTATTTTGTATCTCGGAAACTGTGAGTGCTAGGTAGACATAACCAGTATGGAATTGTAGATATTATTATTGGCTTTCAAATGAATCAATCCGATTGCAAATCGCTTAAGTCGTTTCAGAGAAAAACGAAAATTACATATTCCATCCGCACAGGTCACTTCCAGAATGACCCAACCTAAAAATAATCTATATCTCGGAAACGGTAAGTGCTAGGTAGACATAACCAGTATGGAATTGTCGATATTATTATTGGCTTTCAAATGAATCAATCCGATTGCAAATCGCTTAAATCGTTTCCGAGAAAAGCGAAAATTACATATTCCATCCGCACAAGTCACTTCCAGAATGAACCAACATAAAATTATTCTATATCTCGGAAACTGTGAGTGCTAGGTAGACAATACCAGTATGGAATTGTAGATATTATTATTGGCTTTCAAATGAATTAATCCGATTGCAAATCGCTTAAGTCGTTTCCGAGAAAAACGAAAATTACATATTCCATCCGCACAAGTCACTTCCAGAATGACCCAACCTAAAAATAATAGACATAACCAGTATGGAATTGTCGATATTATTATTGGCTTTCAAATGAATCAATCCGATTGCAAATCGCTTAAGTCGTTTCCGAGAAAAACGAAAATTACATATTCCATCCGCACAGGTCACTTCCAGAATGACCCAACCTAAAAATAATCTATATCTCGGAAACGGTAAGTGCTAGGTAGACATAACCAGCATGGAATTGTCGATATTATTATTGGCTTTCAATTGAATCAATCCGATTGCAAATCGCTTAAGTCGTTTCCGAGAAAAATGAAAATTACATATTCCATCCGCACAAGTCACTTCCAGAATGAACCAACATAAAATTATTTTGTATCTCGGAAACTGTGAGTGCTAGGTAGACATAACCAGTATGGAATTGTAGATATTATTATTGGCTTTCAAATGAATCAATCCGATTGCAAATCGCTTAAGTCGTTTCAGAGAAAAACGAAAATTACATATTCCATCCGCACAGGTCACTTCCAGAATGACCCAACCTAAAAATAATCTATATCTCGGAAACGGTAAGTGCTAGGTAGAAGGAACCAGTATGTAATTGTAGATATTATTATTGGCTTTCAAATGAATCAATCCGATTGCAAATCGTTTAAGTCGTTTCCGAGAAAAACGAAAATTACATATTCCATCCGCACAGGTCACTTCCAGAATGACCCAACCTAAAAATAATCTATATCTCGGAAACGGTAAGTGCTAGGTAGACATAACCAGTATGGAATTGTAGATATTATTTTTGGCTTTCAAATGAATCAATCCGATTGCAAATCGCTTAAGTCGTTTCCGAGAAAAACGAAAATTACATATTCCATCCGCACAAGTCACTTCCAGAATGACCCAACATAAAATTATTCTATATCTCGGAAACTGTGAGTGCTAGGTAGACAAAACCAGTATGGAATTGTAGATATTATTATTGGCTTTCAAATGAATCAATCCGATTGCAAATCGCTTAAGTCGTTTCCGAGAAAAACGAAAATTACATATTCCATCCGCACAAGTCACTTCCAGAATGAACCAACATAAAATTATTCTATATCTCGGAAACTGTGAGTGCTAGGTAGACAATACCAGTATGGAATTGTAGATATTATTATTGGCTTTCAAATGAATCAATCCGATTGCAAATCGCTTAAGTCGTTTCCGAGAAAAACGAAAATTACATATTCCATCCGCAAAAGTCACTTCCAGAATGACCCAACCTAAAAATAATAGACATAACCAGTATGGAATTGTCGATATTAAAGGGTGATTTTTTTGAGGTTAGGATTTTCATGCATTAGTATTTGACAGATCACGTGGGATTTCAGACATGGTGTCAAAGAGAAAGATGCTCAGTATGCTTTGACATTTCATCATGAATAGACTTACTAACGAGCAACGCTTGCAAATCATTGAATTTTATTACCAAAATCAGTGTTCGGTTCGAAATGTGTTCATTCACCGTAACGTTGCGTCCAACAGCATCTTTGAAAAAATACGGTCCAATGATTCCACCAGCGTACAAACCACACCAAACAGTGCATTTTTCGGGATGCATGGGCAGTTCTGGAAAGGCTTCTGGTTGCTCTTCACTCCAAATGCGGCAATTTTGCTTATTTACGTAGCCATTCAACCAGAAATGAGCCTCATCGCTGAACAAAATTTGTCGATAAAATAAAATTTGTCGATAGGGCCCATTCACTGAAAATGATTTGCAAGCGTTGCTCGTTAGTAAGTCTATTCATGATGAAATGTCAAAGCATACTGAGCATCTTTCTCTTTGACACCATGTCTGAAATCCCACGTGATCTGTCAAATACTAATGCATGAAAATCCTAACCTCAAAAAAATCACCCTTTATTATTGGCTTTGAAATGAATCAATCCGATTGCAAATCGCTTAAGTCGTTTCCGAGAAAAACGAAAATTACACTTTCCATCCGCACAAGTCACTTCCAGAATGAACCAACATAAAATTATTCTATATCTCGGAAACTGTGAGTGCTAGGTAGACAATACCAGTATGGAATTGTAGATATTATTATTGGCTTTCAAATGAATCAATCCGATTGCAAATCGTTTAAGTCGTTTCCGAGAAAAACGAAAATTACATATTCCATCCGCACAAGTCACTTCCAGAATGACCCAACCTAAAGATAATCTATATCTCGGAAACGGTAAGTGCTAGGTAGAAAGAACCAGTATGGAATTGTGGATATTATTATTGGCTTTCAAATGAATCAATCCGATTGCAAATCGTTTAAGTCGTTTCCGAGAAAAACGAAAATTACATATTCCATCCGCACAAGTCACTTCCAGAATGACCCAACCTAAAGATAATCTATATCTCGGAAACGGTAAGTGCTAGGTAGAAAGAACCAGTATGGAATTGTCGATATTATTATTGGCTTTCAAATGAATCAATCTGATTGCAAATCGTTTAAGTCGTTTCCGAGAAAAACGAAAATTACATATTCCATCCGCACAGGTCACTTCCAGAATGACCCAACCTAAAAATAATATATATCTCGGAAACGGTAAGTGCTAGGTAGACATAACCAGTATGGAATTGTAGATATTATTTTTGGCTTTCAAATGAATCAATCCGATTGCAAATCGTTTAAGTCGTTTTCGAGAAAAACGAAAATTACATATTCCATCCGCACAAGTCACTTCCAGAATGACCCAACATAAAATTATTCTATATCTCGGAAACTGTGAGTGCTAGGTAGACAAAACCAGTATGGAATTGTAGATATTATTATTGGCTTTCAAATGAATCAATCCGATTGCAAATCGCTTAAGTCGTTTCCGAGAAAAACGAAAATTACATATTCCATCCGCACAAGTCACTTCCATAATGACCCAACCTAAAAATAATAGACATAACCAGTATGGAATTGTCGATATTATTATTGGCTTTCAAATGAATCAATCCGATTGCAAATCGCCTAAGTCGTTTCCGAGAAAAACGAAAATTACATATTCCATCTGCACAAGTTACTTCCAGAATGAACCAACATAAAATTAATCTGTATCTCGGAAACTGTGAGTGCTAGGTAGACATAACCAGTATGGAATTGTCGATATTATTATTGGCTTTCAAATGAATCAATCCGATAGCAAATCGCTAAGTCGTTTCCGAGAAAAACGAAAATTACATATTCCATCCGCACAAGTCACTTCCAGAATGACCCAACCTAAAAATAATAGACATAACCAGTATGGAATTGTCGATATTATTATTGGCTTTCAAATGAATCAATCCGATTGCAAATCGCTTAAGTCGTTTCCGAGAAAAACGAAAATTACATATTCCATCCGCACAAGTCACTTCCAGAATGACCCAACCTAAAAATAATCTATATCTCGGAAACGGTAAGTGCTAGGTAGAAAGAACCAGTATGGAATTGTAGATATTATTATTGGCTTTCAAATGAATCAATCCGATTGCAAATCGTTTAAGTCGTTTCAGAGAAAAACGAAAATTACATATTCCATCCGCACAGGTCACTTCCAGAATGACCCAACCTAAAAATAATCTATATCTCGGAAACGGTAAGTGCTAGATAGACATAACCAGAGACCGTAGATACTATTATTGGCTTTCAAACGAATCAATCTGATTGCGAATCGGTTAAGTCGTTTCCATCCGCACAAATTACTTCCAGAATGACCCAACATAAAATTATTCTGTATCTCGGAAACTGTGTGTGGCAGGTAGACAAAACAGGTATGGAATTATAGATATTATTATTGGTTTGCAAACGAATCAATCCGATTGCGAATCGGTTAAGTCGTTTCCGAGAAACACGAAAATTACACATTCCATCCACACAAGTCACATCAAGAATGAACCAACATAAAATTATCCTATATCTAGGAAACTGTGAGTGGTAGGTAGACAAAGCCAGTATGAAATTGTAGATATTATTATTGGCTTTCAAATGAATCAATCCGATTGCAAATCGCCTAAGTTGTTTCCGAGATAAACGAAACTTACATATTCCATCCGCACAGGTCACTTCCAGAATGACCCAACCTAAAAATAATCTGTATCTCGGAAACGGTAAGTGCTAGGTAGAAAGAACCAGTATGGAATTGTAGATATTATTATTGGCTTTCAAATGAATCAATCCGATTGCAAATCGTTTAAGTCGTTTCCGAGAAAAACGAAAATTACATATTCCATCCGCACAGGTCACTTCCAGAATGACCCAACATAAAATTATTCTATATCTCGGAAACTGTGAGTGCTAGGTAGACAAAACCAGTATGGAATTGTGGATATTATTATTGGTTTGCAAACGAATCAATCCGAATGCGAAACGGTTAAGTCGTTTCCGAGAAAAACGAAAATTACATATTCATCCGCACAAGTCACTTCCAGAATGACCCAACATTAAATTGTTCTATATTTCGGAAACTGTGAGTGTTAGGTAGACAATACAAGTATGGAATTGTAGGTATTATTATTGGCTTTCAAACGAATCAATCTGATTGTGAATCGCTTAAGTCGTTTCCGAGAAAAACGAAAATTACATATTCCATCCGCACAAGTCACTTCCAGAATGGCCCAACAAAAATTATTCTATATCTCGGAAACTGTGAGTGTTAGGTAGACAAAACAAGTATGGAATTGTAGATACTATTATTGGCTTTCAAACGAATCAATCTGATTGTGAATCGGTTAAGTCGTTTCCGGGAAAAACGAAAATTGCATATTCCATCCGCACAAATTACTTCCAGAATGACCCAACATAAAATTATTCTGTATCTCGGAAACTGTGTGTGGCAGGTAGACAAAACAGGTATGGAATTATAGATATTATTATTGGTTTGCAAACGAATCAATCCGATTGCGAATCGGGTAAGTCGTTTCCGAGAAACACGAAAATTACATATTCCATCCACACAAGTCACATCAAGAATGAACCAACAGATAATTATTCTATATCTCAGAAACTGTGAGTGCTAGGTAGACAATACCAGTATGGAATTGTAAATATTATTATTGGCTTTCAAATGAATCAATCCGATTGCAAATCGCCTAAGTCGTTTCCGAGAAACACGAAAATTAAATATTCCATCCGCAAAGGTCACTTCCAGAATGGCCCAACAAAAAATTATTCTGTATCTCGGAAACTGTGAGTGTTAGGTAGACAAAACAAGTATGGAATTGTAGATACTATTATTGGCTTTCAAATGAATCAATCCGATTGCAAATCGTTTAAGTCGTTTCCGAGAAAAACGAAAATTACACATTCCATTCGCACAAGTCACTTCCAGAATGACCCAACATAAAATTATTCTATATCTCGGAAACTGTGAGTGCTAGGTAGACAAAACCAGTATGGAATTGTATATATTATTATTGGTTTGCAAATCAATCAATCCGATTGCAAATCATTTAAGTCGTTTCCGAGAAACACGAAAATTAAATATTCCATCCGCAAAGGTCACTTCCAGAATGGCCCAACAAAAAATTATTCTGTATCTCGGAAACTGTGAGTGTTAGGTAGACAAAACAAGTATGGAATTGTAGATACTATTATTGGCTTTCAAACGAATCAATCTGATTGTGAATCGGTTAAGTAGTTTCCGGGAAAAACGAAAATTGCATATTCCATCCGCACAAATTACTTCCAGAATGACCCAACATAAAATTATTCTGTATCTCGGAAACTGTGTGTGGCAGGTAGACAAAACAGGTATGGAATTATAGATATTATTATTGGTTTGCAAACGAATCAATCCGATTGCGAATCGGTTAAGTCGTTTCCGAGAAACACGAAAATTACATATTCCATCCACACAAGTCACATCAAGAATGAACCAACATAAAATTATTCTATATCTCGGAAACTGTGAGTGCTGGGTAGACAATACCAGTATGGAATTGTAAATATTATTATTGGCTTTCAAATGAATCAATCCGATTGCAAATCGTTTAAGTCGTTTCCGAGAAAAACGAAAATTACATATTCCATCTGCACAAGTTACTTCCAGAATGAACCAACATAAAATTATTCTGTATCTCGGAAACTGTGAGTGCTAGGTAGACATAACTAGTATGGAATTGTGGATATTATTATTGGCTTTCAAATGAATCAATCCGATTGCAAATCGCTTAAGTCGTTTCCGAGAAAAAAGAAAATTACATATTCCATCCGTACAAGTCACTTCCAGAATGAACCAACATAAAATTATTCTATATCTCGGAAACTGTGAGTGCTAGGTAGACAATACCAGTATGGAATTGTAGATATTATTATTGGCTTTCAAATGAATCAATCCGATTGCAAATCGCTTATGTCGTTTCCGAGAAAAACGAAAATTACATATTCCATCCGCACAAGTCACTTCCAGAATGACCCAACCTAAAAATAATAGACATTACCAGTATGGAATTGTCGATATTATTATTGGCTTTCAAATGAATCAATCCGATTGCAAATCGCTTTAGTCGTTTCCGAGAAAAACGAAAATTACATATTCCATCCGCACAAGTCACTTCCAGAATGACCCAACCAAAAAATAATCTATATCTCGGAAACGGTAAGTGCTAGGTAGAAAGAACCAGTATGGCAGCCGGTTGTACGTACCGGATTGACCCGATGGAGTTATCCATCGGCAAGGGCTGCCGCCTCAGTGTACAACACACTGCTACAACAACAACAACAACCAGTATGGAATTGTAGATATTATTATTGGCTTTCAAATGAATCAATCCGATATTATTATTGGCTTTCAAATGAATCAATCCGATTGCAAATCGTTTAAGTCGTTTCCGAGAAAAACGAAAATTACATATTCCATCCGCACAGGTCACTTCCAGAATGAGCCAACCTAAAAATAATCTATATCTCGGAAACGGTAAGTGCTAGGTAGACATAACCAGTATGGAATTGTAGATATTATTTTTGGCTTTCAAATGAATCAATCCGATTGCAAATCGTTTAAGTCGTTTCCGAGAAAAACGAAAATTACATATTCCATCCGCACAAGTCACTTCCAGAATGAACCCATGAAATTATTCTCTATCTCGGAAACTGTGAGTGCTAGGTAGACAAAACCAGTATGGAATTGTAGATATTATTATTGGCTTTTAAATGAATCAATCCGATTGCAAATCGCTTAAGTCGTTTCCGAGAAAAACGAAAATTACATATTCCATCCACACAAGTCACATCAAGAATGAACCAACATAAAATTATCCTATATCTCGGAAACTGTGAGTGGTAGGTAGACAATACCAGTATGGAATTGTAGATATTATTATTGGCTTTCAAATGAATCAATCCGATTGCAAATCGTTTAAGTCGTTTCCGAGAAAAACGAAAATTACATATTCCATCCGCACAGGTCACTTCCAGAATGACCCAACATAAAAATAATCTATATCTCGGAAACGGTAAGTGCTAGGTAGACATAACCAGTATGGAATTGTCGATATTATTATTGGCTTTCAAATGAATCAATCCGATTGCAAATCGTTTAAGTCGTTTCCGAGAAAGACGAAAGTTACATATTCCATCCGCACAGGTCACTTCCAGAATGACCCAACATTAAATTGTTCTATATCTCGGAAACTGTGAGTGTTAGGTAGACAATACAAGTATGGAATTGTAGGTATTATTATTGGCTTTCAAACGAATCAATCTGATTGTGAATCGCTTAAGTCGTTTCCGAGAAAAACGAAAATTACATATTCCATCCGCACAAGTCACTTCCAGAATGGCCCAACAAAAATTATTCTATATCTCGGAAACTGTGAGTGTTAGGTAGACAAAACAAGTATGGAATTGTAGATACTATTATTGGCTTTCAAACGAATCAATCTGATTGTGAATCGGTTAAGTCGTTTCCGAGAAAAACGAAAATTGCATATTCCATCCGCACAAATTACTTCCAGAATGACCCAACATAAAATTATTCTGTATCTCGGAAACTGTGTGTGGCAGGTAGACAAAACAGGTATGGAATTATAGATATTATTATTGGTTTGCAAACGAATCAATACGATTGCGAATCGGGTAAGTCGTTTCCGAGAAACACGAAAATTACATATTCCATCCACACAAGTCACATCAAGAATGAACCAACATAAAATTATTCTATATCTCAGAAACTGTGAGTGTTAGGTAGACAATACCAGTATGGAATTGTAAATATTATTATTGGCTTTCAAACGAATCAATCCGATTGCAAATCGCCTAAGTCGTTTCCGAGAAACACGAAAATTAAATATTCCATCCGCAAAGGTCACTTCCAGAATGGCCCAACAAAAAATTATTCTGTATCTCGGAAACTGTGAGTGTTAGGTAGACAAAACAAGTATGGAATTGTAGATACTATTATTGGCTTTCAAATGAATCAATCCGATTGCAAATCGTTTAAGTCGTTTCCGAGAAAAACGAAAATTACACATTCCATTCGCACAAGTCACTTCCAGAATGACCCAACATAAAATTATTCTATATCTCGGAAACTGTGAGTGCTAGGTAGACAAAACCAGTATGGAATTGTATATATTATTATTGGTTTGCAAATCAATCAATCCGATTGCAAATCATTTAAATCGTTTCCGAGAAACACGAAAATTAAATATTCCATCCGCAAAGGTCACTTCCAGAATGGCCCAACAAAAAATTATTCTGTATCTCGGAAACTGTGAGTGTTAGGTAGACAAAACAAGTATGGAATTGTAGATACTATTATTGGCTTTCAAACGAATCAATCTGATTGTGAATCGGTTAAGTAGTTTCCGGGAAAAACGAAAATTGCATATTCCATCCGCACAAATTACTTCCAGAATGACCCAACATAAAATTATTCTGTATCTCGGAAACTGTGTGTGGCAGGTAGACAAAACAGGTATGGAATTATAGATATTATTATTGGTTTGCAAACGAATCAATCCGATTGCGAATCGGTTAAGTCGTTTCCGAGAAACACGAAAATTACATATTCCATCCACACAAGTCACATCAAGAATGAACCAACATAAAATTATTCTATATCTCGGAAACTGTGAGTGCTGGGTAGACAATACCAGTATGGAATTGTAAATATTATTATTGGCTTTCAAATGAATCAATCCGATTGCAATTCGCCTAAGTAGTTTCCGAGAAAAACGAAAATTACATATTCCATCTGCACAAGTTACTTCCAGAATGAACCAACATAAAATTATTCTGTATTTCGGAAACTGTGAGTGCTAGGTAGACATAACTAGTATGGAATTGTGGATATTATTATTGGCTTTCAAATGAATCAATCCGATTGCAAATCGCTTAAGTCGTTTCCGAGAAAAAAGAAAATTACATATTCCATCCGTACAAGTCACTTCCAGAATGAACCAACATAAAATTATTCTATATCTCGGAAACTGTGAGTGCTAGGTAGACAATACCAGTATGGAATTGTAGATATTATTATTGGCTTTCAAATGAATCAATCCGATTGCAAATCGCTTAAGTCGTTTCCGAGAAAAACGAAAATTACATATTCCATCCGCACAAGTCACTTCCAGAATGACCCAACCTAAAAATAATAGACATTACCAGTATGGAATTGTCGATATTATTATTGGCTTTCAAATGAATCAATCCGATTGCAAATCGCTTTAGTCGTTTCCGAGAAAAACGAAAATTACATATTCCATCCGCACAAGTCACTTCCAGAATGACCCAACCAAAAAATAATCTATATCTCGGAAACGGTAAGTGCTAGGTAGAAAGAACCAGTATGGCAGCCGGTTGTACGTACCGGATTGACCCGATGGAGTTATCCATCGGCAAGGGCTGCCGCCTCAGTGTACAACACACTGCTACAACAACAACAACAACCAGTATGGAATTGTAGATATTATTATTGGCTTTCAAATGAATCAATCCGATATTATTATTGGCTTTCAAATGAATCAATCCGATTGCAAATCGTTTAAGTCGTTTCCGAGAAAAACGAAAATTACATATTCCATCCGCACAGGTCACTTCCAGAATGAGCCAACCTAAAAATAATCTATATCTCGGAAACGGTAAGTGCTAGGTAGACATAACCAGTATGGAATTGTAGATATTATTTTTGGCTTTCAAATGAATCAATCCGATTGCAAATCGTTTAAGTCGTTTCCGAGAAAAACGAAAATTACATATTCCATCCGCACAAGTCACTTCCAGAATGAACCCATGAAATTATTCTATATCTCGGAAACTGTGAGTGCTAGGTAGACAAAACCAGTATGGAATTGTGGATATTATTATTGGCTTTCAAATGAATCAATCCGATTGCAAATCGTTTAAGTCGTTTCCGAGAAAAACGAAAATTACATATTCCATCCGCACAAGTCACTTCCAGAATGAACCCATGAAATTATTCTATATCTCGGAAACTGTGAGTGCTAGGTAGACAAAACCAGTATGGAATTGTAGATATTATTATTGGCTTTTAAATGAATCAATCCGATTGCAAATCGCTTAAGTCGTTTCCGAGAAAAACGAAAATTACGTATTCCATCCACACAAGTCACATCAAGAATGAACCAACATAAAATTATCCTATATCTCGGAAACTGTGAGTGGTAGGTAGACAAAACCAGTATGTAATTGTAGATATTATTATTGGCTTTCTAATGAATCAATCCGATTGCAAAACGCCTAAGTCGTTTCCGAGAAAAACGAAAATTACATATTCCATCCGCACAGGTCACTTCCAGAATGACCCAACATAAAAATAATCTATATCTCGGAAACGGTAAGTGCTAGGTAGACATAACCAGTATGGAATTGTCGATATTATTATTGGCTTTCAAATGAATCAATCCGATTGCAAATCGTTTAAGTCGTTTCCGAGAAAAACGAAAGTTACATATTCCATCCGCACAGGTCACTTCCAGAATGACCCAACCTAAAAATAATCTATATCTCGGAAACGGTAAGTGCTAGGTAGACATAACCAGTATGGAATTGTCGATATTATTATTGGCTTTCAAATGAATCAATCCGATTGCAAATCGCTTAAATCGTTTCCGAGAAAAGCGAAAATTACATATTCCATCCGCACAAGTCACTTCCAGAATGAACCAACATAAAATTATTCTATATCTCGGAAACTGTGAGTGCTAGGTAGACAATACCAGTATGGAATTGTAGATATTATTATTGGCTTTCAAATGAATTAATCCGATTGCAAATCGCTTAAGTCGTTTCCGAGAAAAACGAAAATTACATATTCCATCCGCACAAGTCACTTCCAGAATGACCCAACCTAAAAATAATAGACATAACCAGTATGGAATTGTCGATATTATTATTGGCTTTCAAATGAATCAATCCGATTGCAAATCGCTTAAGTCGTTTCCGAGAAAAACGAAAATTACATATTCCATCCGCACAGGTCACTTCCAGAATGACCCAACCTAAAAATAATCTATATCTCGGAAACGGTAAGTGCTAGGTAGACATAACCAGCATGGAATTGTCGATATTATTATTGGCTTTCAATTGAATCAATCCGATTGCAAATCGCTTAAGTCGTTTCCGAGAAAAATGAAAATTACATATTCCATCCGCACAAGTCACTTCCAGAATGAACCAACATAAAATTATTTTGTATCTCGGAAACTGTGAGTGCTAGGTAGACATAACCAGTATGGAATTGTAGATA
Organism: Stomoxys calcitrans; assembly: GCF_963082655.1. Lineage (NCBI taxonomy): Eukaryota > Metazoa > Arthropoda > Insecta > Diptera > Muscidae > Stomoxys > Stomoxys calcitrans. The sequence goes on along the minus strand of NC_081552.1, from coordinate 134,992,202 downwards.
TTATTATTGGCTTTCAAATGAATCAATCCGATTGCAAATCGCTTAAGTCGTTTCAGAGAAAAACGAAAATTACATATTCCATCCGCACAAGTCACTTCCAGAATGACCCAACCTAAAAATAATCTATATCTCGGAAACGGTAAGTGCTAGGTAGAAGGAACCAGTATGTAATTGTAGATATTATTATTGGCTTTCAAATGAATCAATCCGATTGCAAATCGTTTAAGTCGTTTCCGAGAAAAACGAAAATTACATATTCCATCCGCACAGGTCACTTCCAGAATGACCCAACCTAAAAATAATCTATATCTCGGAAACGGTAAGTGCTAGGTAGACATAACCAGTATGGAATTGTAGATATTATTTTTGGCTTTCAAATGAATCAATCCGATTGCAAATCGTTTAAGTCGTTTCCGAGAAAAACGAAAATTACATATTCCATCCGCACAAGTCACTTCCAGAATGACCCAACATAAAATTATTCTATATCTCGGAAACTGTGAGTGCTAGGTAGACAAAACCAGTATGGAATTGTAGATATTATTATTGGCTTTCAAATGAATCAATCCGATTGCAAATCGCTTAAGTCGTTTCCGAGAAAAACGAAAATTACATATTCCATCCGCACAAGTCACTTCCAGAATGAACCAACATAAAATTATTCTATATCTCGGAAACTGTGAGTGCTAGGTAGACAATACCAGTATGGAATTGTAGATATTATTATTGGCTTTCAAATGAATCAATCCGATTGCAAATCGCTTAAGTCGTTTCCGAGAAAAACGAAAATTACATATTCCATCCGCAAAAGTCACTTCCAGAATGACCCAACCTAAAAATAATAGACATAACCAGTATGGAATTGTCGATATTAAAGGGTGATTTTTTTGAGGTTAGGATTTTCATGCATTAGTATTTGACAGATCACGTGGGATTTCAGACATGGTGTCAAAGAGAAAGATGCTCAGTATGCTTTGACATTTCATCATGAATAGACTTACTAACGAGCAACGCTTGCAAATCATTGAATTTTATTACCAAAATCAGTGTTCGGTTCGAAATGTGTTCATTCACCGTAACGTTGCGTCCAACAGCATCTTTGAAAAAATACGGTCCAATGATTCCACCAGCGTACAAACCACACCAAACAGTGCATTTTTCGGGATGCATGGGCAGTTCTGGAAAGGCTTCTGGTTGCTCTTCACTCCAAATGCGGCAATTTTGCTTATTTACGTAGCCATTCAACCAGAAATGAGCCTCATCGCTGAACAAAATTTGTCGATAAAATAAAATTTGTCGATAGGGCCCATTCACTGAAAATGATTTGCAAGCGTTGCTCGTTAGTAAGTCTATTCATGATGAAATGTCAAAGCATACTGAGCATGTTTCTCTTTGACACCATGTCTGAAATCCCACGTGATCTGTCAAATACTAATGCATGAAAATCCTAACCTCAAAAAAATCACCCTTTATTATTGGCTTTGAAATGAATCAATCCGATTGCAAATCGCTTAAGTCGTTTCCGAGAAAAACGAAAATTACATTTTCCATCCGCACAAGTCACTTCCAGAATGAACCAACATAAAATTATTCTATATCTCGGAAACTGTGAGTGCTAGGTAGACAATACCAGTATGGAATTGTAGATATTATTATTGGCTTTTAAATGAATCAATCCGATTGCAAATCGCTTTAGTCGTTTCCGAGAAAAACGAAAATTACATATTCCATCCGCACAAGTCACTTCCAGAATGACCCAACCTAAAAATAATCTATATCTCGGAAACGGTAAGTGCTAGGTAGAAAGAACCAGTATGGAATTGTAGATATTATTATTGGCTTTCAAATGAATCAATCCGATTGCAAATCGTTTAAGTCGTTTCCGAGAAAAACGAAAATTACATATTTCATCCGCACAGGTCACTTCCAGAATGACCCAACCTAAAAATAATCTATATCTCGGAAACGGTAAGTGCTAGGTAGACATAACCAGTATGGAATTGTCGATATTATTATTGGCTTTCAAATGAATCAATCCGATTGCAAATCGCTTAAGTCGTTTCCGAGAAAAACGAAAATTACATATTCCATCCGCACAAGTCACTTCCAGAATGAACCAACATAAAATTATTCTATATCTCGGAAACTGTGAGTGCTAGGTAGACAATACCAGTATGGAATTGTAGATATTATTATTGGCTTTCAAATGAATCAATCCGATTGCAAATCGCTTAAGTCGTTTCCGAGAAAAACGAAAATTACATATTCCATCCGCACAAGTCACTTCCAGAATGACCCAACCTAAAAATAATAGACATAACCAGTATGGAATTGTCGATATTATTATTGGCTTTCAAATGAATCAATCCGATTGCAAATCGCCTAAGTCGTTTCCGAGAAAAACGAAAATTACATATTCCATCCGCACAAGTCACTTCCAGAATGACCCAACCTAAAAATAATGGACATAACCAGTATGGAATTGTCGATATTATTATTGGCTTTCAAATGAATCAATCCGATTGCAAATCGCTTAAGTCGTTTCCGAGAAAAACGAAAATTACATATTCCATCCGCACAAGTCACTTCCAGAATGACCCAACCTAAAAATAATCTATATCTCGGAAACGGTCACTTCCAGAATGACCCAACCTAAAAATAATCTATATCTCGGAAACGGTAAGTGCTAGATAGACATAACCAGAGACCGTAGATACTATTATTGGCTTTCAAACGAATCAATCTGATTGCGAATCGGTTAAGTCGTTTCCATCCGCACAAATTACTTCCAGAATGACCCAACATAAAATTATTCTGTATCTCGGAAACTGTGTGTGGCAGGTAGACAAAACAGGTATGGAATTATAGATATTATTATTGGTTTGCAAACGAATCAATCCGATTGCGAATCGGTTAAGTCGTTTCCGAGAAACACGAAAATTACATATTCCATCCACACAAGTCACATCAAGAATGAACCAACATAAAATTATTCTATATCTCGGAAACTGTGAGTGCTGGGTAGACAATACCAGTATGGAATTGTAAATATTATTATTGGCTTTCAAATGAATCAATCCGATTGCAAATCGCCTAAGTCGTTTCCGAGAAAAACGAAAATTACATATTCCATCTGCACAAGTTACTTCCAGAATGAACCAACATAAAATTATTCTGTATCTCGGAAACTGTGAGTGCTAGGTAGACATAACTAGTATGGAATTGTGGATATTATTATTGGCTTTCAAATGAATCAATCCGATTGCAAATCGCTTAAGTCGTTTCCGAGAAAAAAGAAAATTACATATTCCATCCGTACAAGTCACTTCCAGAATGAACCAACATAAAATTATTCTATATCTCGGAAACTGTGAGTGCTAGGTAGACAATACCAGTATGGAATTGTAGATATTATTATTGGCTTTCAAATGAATCAATCCGATTGCAAATCGCTTATGTCGTTTCCGAGAAAAACGAAAATTACATATTCCATCCGCACAAGTCACTTCCAGAATGACCCAACCTAAAAATAATAGACATTACCAGTATGGAATTGTCGATATTATTATTGGCTTTCAAATGAATCAATCCGATTGCAAATCGCTTTAGTCGTTTCCGAGAAAAACGAAAATTACATATTCCATCCGCACAAGTCACTTCCAGAATGACCCAACCAAAAAATAATCTATATCTCGGAAACGGTAAGTGCTAGGTAGAAAGAACCAGTATGGCAGCCGGTTGTACGTACCGGATTGACCCGATGGAGTTATCCATCGGCAAGGGCTGCCGCCTCAGTGTACAACACACTGCTACAACAACAACAACAACCAGTATGGAATTGTAGATATTATTATTGGCTTTCAAATGAATCAATCCGATATTATTATTGGCTTTCAAATGAATCAATCCGATTGCAAATCGTTTAAGTCGTTTCCGAGAAAAACGAAAATTACATATTCCATCCGCACAGGTCACTTCCAGAATGAGCCAACCTAAAAATAATCTATATCTCGGAAACGGTAAGTGCTAGGTAGACAAAACCAGTATGGAATTGTGGATATTATTATTGGCTTTCAAATGAATCAATCCGATTGCAAATCGTTTAAGTCGTTTCCGAGAAAAACGAAAATTACATATTCCATCCGCACAAGTCACTTCCAGAATGAACCCATGAAATTATTCTATATCTCGGAAACTGTGAGTGCTAGGTAGACAAAACCAGTATGGAATTGTGGATATTATTATTGGCTTTCAAATGAATCAATCCGATTGCAAATCGTTTAAGTCGTTTCCGAGAAAAACGAAAATTACATATTCCATCCGCACAAGTCACTTCCAGAATGAACCCATGAAATTATTCTATATCTCGGAAACTGTGAGTGCTAGGTAGACAAAACCAGTATGGAATTGTAGATATTATTATTGGCTTTTAAATGAATCAATCCGATTGCAAATCGCTTAAGTCGTTTCCGAGAAAAACGAAAATTACATATTCCATCCACACAAGTCACATCAAGAATGAACCAACATAAAATTATCCTATATCTCGGAAACTGTGAGTGGTAGGTAGACAATACCAGTATGGAATTGTAGATATTATTATTGGCTTTCAAATGAATCAATCCGATTGCAAATCGTTTAAGTCGTTTCCGAGAAAAACGAAAATTACATATTCCATCCGCACAGGTCACTTCCAGAATGACCCAACATTAAATTGTTCTATATCTCGGAAACTGTGAGTGTTAGGTAGACAATACAAGTATGGAATTGTAGGTATTATTATTGGCTTTCAAACGAATCAATCTGATTGTGAATCGCTTAAGTCGTTTCCGAGAAAAACGAAAATTACATATTCCATCCGCACAAGTCACTTCCAGAATGGCCCAACAAAAATTATTCTATATCTCGGAAACTGTGAGTGTTAGGTAGACAAAACAAGTATGGAATTGTAGATACTATTATTGGCTTTCAAACGAATCAATCTGATTGTGAATCGGTTAAGTCGTTTCCGAGAAAAACGAAAATTGCATATTCCATCCGCACAAATTACTTCCAGAATGACCCAACATAAAATTATTCTGTATCTCGGAAACTGTGTGTGGCAGGTAGACAAAACAGGTATGGAATTATAGATATTATTATTGGTTTGCAAACGAATCAATACGATTGCGAATCGGGTAAGTCGTTTCCGAGAAACACGAAAATTACATATTCCATCCACACAAGTCACATCAAGAATGAACCAACATAAAATTATTCTATATCTCAGAAACTGTGAGTGCTAGGTAGACAATACCAGTATGGAATTGTAAATATTATTATTGGCTTTCAAACGAATCAATCCGATTGCAAATCGCCTAAGTCGTTTCCGAGAAACACGAAAATTAAATATTCCATCCGCAAAGGTCACTTCCAGAATGGCCCAACAAAAAATTATTCTGTATCTCGGAAACTGTGAGTGTTAGGTAGACAAAACAAGTATGGAATTGTAGATACTATTATTGGCTTTCAAATGAATCAATCCGATTGCAAATCGTTTAAGTCGTTTCCGAGAAAAACGAAAATTACACATTCCATTCGCACAAGTCACTTCCAGAATGACCCAACATAAAATTATTCTATATCTCGGAAACTGTGAGTGCTAGGTAGACAAAACCAGTATGGAATTGTATATATTATTATTGGTTTGCAAATCAATCAATCCGATTGCAAATCATTTAAGTCGTTTCCGAGAAACACGAAAATTAAATATTCCATCCGCAAAGGTCACTTCCAGAATGGCCCAACAAAAAATTATTCTGTATCTCGGAAACTGTGAGTGTTAGGTAGACAAAACAAGTATGGAATTGTAGATACTATTATTGGCTTTCAAACGAATCAATCTGATTGTGAATCGGTTAAGTAGTTTCCGGGAAAAACGAAAATTGCATATTCCATCCGCACAAATTACTTCCAGAATGACCCAACATAAAATTATTCTGTATCTCGGAAACTGTGTGTGGCAGGTAGACAAAACAGGTATGGAATTATAGATATTATTATTGGTTTGCAAACGAATCAATCCGATTGCGAATCGGTTAAGTCGTTTCCGAGAAACACGAAAATTACATATTCCATCCACACAAGTCACATCAAGAATGAACCAACATAAAATTATTCTATATCTCGGAAACTGTGAGTGCTGGGTAGACAATACCAGTATGGAATTGTAAATATTATTATTGGCTTTCAAATGAATCAATCCGATTGCAATTCGCCTAAGTAGTTTCCGAGAAAAACGAAAATTACATATTCCATCTGCACAAGTTACTTCCAGAATGAACCAACATAAAATTATTCTGTATCTCGGAAACTGTGAGTGCTAGGTAGACATAACTAGTATGGAATTGTGGATATTATTATTGGCTTTCAAATGAATCAATCCGATTGCAAATCGCTTAAGTCGTTTCCGAGAAAAACGAAAATTACATATTCCATCCGTACAAGTCACTTCCAGAATGAACCAACATAAAATTATTCTATATCTCGGAAACTGTGAGTGCTAGGTAGACAATACCAGTATGGAATTGTAGATATTATTATTGGCTTTCAAATGAATCAATCCGATTGCAAATCGCTTAAGTCGTTTCCGAGAAAAACGAAAATTACATATTCCATCCGCACAAGTCACTTCCAGAATGACCCAACCTAAAAATAATAGACATTACCAGTATGGAATTGTCGATATTATTATTGGCTTTCAAATGAATCAATCCGATTGCAAATCGCTTTAGTCGTTTCCGAGAAAAACGAAAATTACATATTCCATCCGCACAAGTCACTTCCAGAATGACCCAACCAAAAAATAATCTATATCTCGGAAACGGTAAGTGCTAGGTAGAAAGAACCAGTATGGCAGCCGGTTGTACGTACCGGATTGACCCGATGGAGTTATCCATCGGCAAGGGCTGCCGCCTCAGTGTACAACACACTGCTACAACAACAACAACAACCAGTATGGAATTGTAGATATTATTATTGGCTTTCAAATGAATCAATCCGATATTATTATTGGCTTTCAAATGAATCAATCCGATTGCAAATCGTTTAAGTCATTTCCGAGAGAAACGAAAATTACATATTCCATCCGCACAGGTCACTTCCAGAATGAGCCAACCTAAAAATAATCTATATCTCGGAAACGGTAAGTGCTAGGTAGACATAACCAGTATGGAATTGTAGATATTATTTTTGGCTTTCAAATGAATCAATCCGATTGCAAATCGTTTAAGTCGTTTCCGAGAAAAACGAAAATTACATATTCCATCCGCACAAGTCACTTCCAGAATGAACCCATGAAATTATTCTATATCTCGGAAACTGTGAGTGCTAGGTAGACAAAACCAGTATGGAATTGTGGATATTATTATTGGCTTTCAAATGAATCAATCCGATTGCAAATCGTTTAAGTCGTTTCCGAGAAAAACGAAAATTACATATTCCATCCGCACAAGTCACTTCCAGAATGAACCCATGAAATTATTCTATATCTCGGAAACTGTGAGTGCTAGGTAGACAAAACCAGTATGGAATTGTAGATATTATTATTGGCTTTTAAATGAATCAATCCGATTGCAAATCGCTTAAGTCGTTTCCGAGAAAAACGAAAATTACGTATTCCATCCACACAAGTCACATCAAGAATGAACCAACATAAAATTATCCTATATCTCGGAAACTGTGAGTGGTAGGTAGACAAAACCAGTATGTAATTGTAGATATTATTATTGGCTTTCTAATGAATCAATCCGATTGCAAAACGCCTAAGTCGTTTCCGAGAAAAACGAAAATTACATATTCCATCCGCACAGGTCACTTCCAGAATGACCCAACATAAAAATAATCTATATCTCGGAAACGGTAAGTGCTAGGTAGACATAACCAGTATGGAATTGTCGATATTATTATTGGCTTTCAAATGAATCAATCCGATTGCAAATCGTTTAAGTCGTTTCCGAGAAAAACGAAAGTTACATATTCCATCCGCACAGGTCACTTCCAGAATGACCCAACCTAAAAATAATCTATATCTCGGAAACGGTAAGTGCTAGGTAGACATAACCAGTATGGAATTGTCGATATTATTATTGGCTTTCAAATGAATCAATCCGATTGCAAATCGCTTAAATCGTTTCCGAGAAAAGCGAAAATTACATATTCCATCCGCACAAGTCACTTCCAGAATGAACCAACATAAAATTATTCTATATCTCGGAAACTGTGAGTGCTAGGTAGACAATACCAGTATGGAATTGTAGATATTATTATTGGCTTTCAAATGAATTAATCCGATTGCAAATCGCTTAAGTCGTTTCCGAGAAAAACGAAAATTACATATTCCATCCGCACAAGTCACTTCCAGAATGACCCAACCTAAAAATAATAGACATAACCAGTATGGAATTGTCGATATTATTATTGGCTTTCAAATGAATCAATCCGATTGCAAATCGCTTAAGTCGTTTCCGAGAAAAACGAAAATTACATATTCCATCCGCACAGGTCACTTCCAGAATGACCCAACCTAAAAATAATCTATATCTCGGAAACGGTAAGTGCTAGGTAGACATAACCAGCATGGAATTGTCGATATTATTATTGGCTTTCAATTGAATCAATCCGATTGCAAATCGCTTAAGTCGTTTCCGAGAAAAATGAAAATTACATATTCCATCCGCACAAGTCACTTCCAGAATGAACCAACATAAAATTATTTTGTATCTCGGAAACTGTGAGTGCTAGGTAGACATAACCAGTATGGAATTGTAGATATTATTATTGGCTTTCAAATGAATCAATCCGATTGCAAATCGCTTAAGTCGTTTCAGAGAAAAACGAAAATTACATATTCCATCCGCACAAGTCACTTCCAGAATGACCCAACCTAAAAATAATCTATATCTCGGAAACGGTAAGTGCTAGGTAGAAGGAACCAGTATGTAATTGTAGATATTATTATTGGCTTTCAAATGAATCAATCCGATTGCAAATCGTTTAAGTCGTTTCCGAGAAAAACGAAAATTACATATTCCATCCGCACAGGTCACTTCCAGAATGACCCAACCTAAAAATAATCTATATCTCGGAAACGGTAAGTGCTAGGTAGACATAACCAGTATGGAATTGTAGATATTATTTTTGGCTTTCAAATGAATCAATCCGATTGCAAATCGTTTAAGTCGTTTCCGAGAAAAACGAAAATTACATATTCCATCCGCACAAGTCACTTCCAGAATGACCCAACATAAAATTATTCTATATCTCGGAAACTGTGAGTGCTAGGTAGACAAAACCAGTATGGAATTGTAGATATTATTATTGGCTTTCAAATGAATCAATCCGATTGCAAATCGCTTAAGTCGTTTCCGAGAAAAACGAAAATTACATATTCCATCCGCACAAGTCACTTCCAGAATGAACCAACATAAAATTATTCTATATCTCGGAAACTGTGAGTGCTAGGTAGACAATACCAGTATGGAATTGTAGATATTATTATTGGCTTTCAAATGAATCAATCCGATTGCAAATCGCTTAAGTCGTTTCCGAGAAAAACGAAAATTACATATTCCATCCGCAAAAGTCACTTCCAGAATGACCCAACCTAAAAATAATAGACATAACCAGTATGGAATTGTCGATATTAAAGGGTGATTTTTTTGAGGTTAGGATTTTCATGCATTAGTATTTGACAGATCACGTGGGATTTCAGACATGGTGTCAAAGAGAAAGATGCTCAGTATGCTTTGACATTTCATCATGAATAGACTTACTAACGAGCAACGCTTGCAAATCATTGAATTTTATTACCAAAATCAGTGTTCGGTTCGAAATGTGTTCATTCACCGTAACGTTGCGTCCAACAGCATCTTTGAAAAAATACGGTCCAATGATTCCACCAGCGTACAAACCACACCAAACAGTGCATTTTTCGGGATGCATGGGCAGTTCTGGAAAGGCTTCTGGTTGCTCTTCCCTCCAAATGCGGCAATTTTGCTTATTTACGTAGCCATTCAACCAGAAATGAGCCTCATCGCTGAACAAAATTTGTCGATAAAATAAAATTTGTCGATAGGGCCCATTCACTGAAAATGATTTGCAAGCGTTGCTCGTTAGTAAGTCTATTCATGATGAAATGTCAAAGCATACTGAGCATGTTTCTCTTTGACACCATGTCTGAAATCCCACGTGATCTGTCAAATACTAATGCATGAAAATCCTAACCTCAAAAAAATCACCCTTTATTATTGGCTTTGAAATGAATCAATCCGATTGCAAATCGCTTAAGTCGTTTCCGAGAAAAACGAAAATTACATTTTCCATCCGCACAAGTCACTTCCAGAATGAACCAACATAAAATTATTCTATATCTCGGAAACTGTGAGTGCTAGGTAGACAATACCAGTATGGAATTGTAGATATTATTATTGGCTTTTAAATGAATCAATCCGATTGCAAATCGCTTTAGTCGTTTCCGAGAAAAACGAAAATTACATATTCCATCCGCACAAGTCACTTCCAGAATGACCCAACCTAAAAATAATCTATATCTCGGAAACGGTAAGTGCTAGGTAGAAAGAACCAGTATGGAATTGTAGATATTATTATTGGCTTTCAAATGAATCAATCCGATTGCAAATCGTTTAAGTCGTTTCCGAGAAAAACGAAAATTACATATTCCATCCGCACAGGTCACTTCCAGAATGACCCAACCTAAAAATAATCTATATCTCGGAAACGGTAAGTGCTAGGTAGACATAACCAGTATGGAATTGTCGATATTATTATTGGCTTTCAAATGAATCATCCGATTGCAAATCGCTTAAGTCGTTTCCGAGAAAAACGAAAATTACATATTCCATCCGCACAAGTCACTTCCAGAATGAACCAACATAAAATTATTCTATATCTCGGAAACTGTGAGTGCTAGGTAGACAATACCAGTATGGAATTGTAGATATTATTATTGGCTTTCAAATGAATCAATCCGATTGCAAATCGCTTAAGTCGTTTCCGAGAAAAACGAAAATTACATATTCCATCCGCACAAGTCACTTCCAGAATGACCCAACCTAAAAATAATAGACATAACCAGTATGGAATTGTCGATATTATTATTGGCTTTCAAATGAATCAATCCGATTGCAAATCGCCTAAGTCGTTTCCGAGAAAAACGAAAATTACATATTCCATCCGCACAAGTCACTTCCAGAATGACCCAACCTAAAAATAATGGACATAACCAGTATGGAATTGTCGATATTATTATTGGCTTTCAAATGAATCAATCCGATTGCAAATCGCTTAAGTCGTTTCCGAGAAAAACGAAAATTACATATTCCATCCGCACAAGTCACTTCCAGAATGACCCAACCTAAAAATAATCTATATCTCGGAAACGGTCACTTCCAGAATGACCCAACCTAAAAATAATCTATATCTCGGAAACGGTAAGTGCTAGGTAGAAAGAACCAGTATGGAATTGTAGATATTATTATTGGCTTTCAAATGAATCAATCCGATTGCAAATCGTTTAAGTCGTTTCCGAGAAAAACGAAAATTACATATTCCATCCGCACAGGTCACTTCCAGAATGACCCAACCTAAAAATAATCTATATCTCGGAAACGGCAAGTGCTAGGTAGAAAGAACCAGTATGGAATTGTAGATATTATTATTGGCTTTCAAATGAATCAATCCGATTGCAAATCGTTTAAGTCGTTTCCGAGAAAAACGAAAATTACATATTCCATCCGCACAGGTCACTTCCAGAATGACCCAACCTAAAAATAATCTATATCTCGGAAACGGTAAGTGCTAGGTAGACATAACCAGTATGGAATTGTAGATATTATTTTTGGCTTTCAAATGAATCAATCCGATTGCAAATCGTTTAAGTCGTTTCCGAGAAAAACGAAAATTACATATTCCATCCGCACAAGTCACTTCCAGAATGACCCAACATAAAATTATTCTATATCTCGGAAACTGTGAGTGCTAGGTAGACAAAACCAGTATGGAATTGTAGATATTATTATTGGCTTTCAAATGAATCAATCCGATTGCAAATCGCCTAAGTCGTTTCCGAGAAAAACGAAAATTACATATTCCATCTGCACAAGTTACTTCCAGAATGAACCAACATAAAATTATTCTATATCTCGGAAACTGTGAGTGCTAGGTAGACATAACAAGTATGGAATTGTCGATATTATTATTGGCTTTCAAATGAATCAATCCGATAGCAAATCGCTTAAGTCGTTTCCGAGAAAAACGAAAATTACATATTCCATCCGCACAAGTCACTTCCAGAATGAACCAACATAAAATTATTCTATATCTCGGAAACTGTGAGTGCTAGGTAGACAATACCAGTATGGAATTGTAGATATTATTATTGGCTTTCAAATGAATCAATCCGATTGCAAATCGCTTAAGTCGTTTCCGAGAAAAACGAAAATTACATATTCCATCCGCAAAAGTCACTTCCAGAATGACCCAACCTAAAAATAATAGACATAACCAGTATGGAATTGTCGATATTAAAGGGTGATTTTTTTGAGGTTAGGATTTTCATGCATTAGTATTTGACAGATCACGTGGGATTTCAGACATGGTGTCAAAGAGAAAGATGCTCAGTATGCTTTGACATTTCATCATGAATAGACTTACTAACGAGCAACGCTTGCAAATCATTGAATTTTATTACCAAAATCAGTGTTCGGTTCGAAATGTGTTCATTCACCGTAACGTTGCGTCCAACAGCATCTTTGAAAAAATACGGTCCAATGATTCCACCAGCGTACAAACCACACCAAACAGTGCATTTTTCGGGATGCATGGGCAGTTCTGGAAAGGCTTCTGGTTGCTCTTCACTCCAAATGCGGCAATTTTGCTTATTTACGTAGCCATTCAACCAGAAATGAGCCTCATCGCTGAACAAAATTTGTCGATAAAATAAAATTTGTCGATAGGGCCCATTCACTGAAAATGATTTGCAAGCGTTGCTCGTTAGTAAGTCTATTCATGATGAAATGTCAAAGCATACTGAGCATGTTTCTCTTTGACACCATGTCTGAAATCCCACGTGATCTGTCAAATACTAATGCATGAAAATCCTAACCTCAAAAAAATCACCCTTTATTATTGGCTTTGAAATGAATCAATCCGATTGCAAATCGCTTAAGTCGTTTCCGAGAAAAACGAAAATTACATTTTCCATCCGCACAAGTCACTTCCAGAATGAACCAACATAAAATTATTCTATATCTCGGAAACTGTGAGTGCTAGGTAGACAATACCAGTATGGAATTGTAGATATTATTATTGGCTTTTAAATGAATCAATCCGATTGCAAATCGCTTTAGTCGTTTCCGAGAAAAACGAAAATTACATATTCCATCCGCACAAGTCACTTCCAGAATGACCCAACCTAAAAATAATCTATATCTCGGAAACGGTAAGTGCTAGGTAGAAAGAACCAGTATGGAATTGTAGATATTATTATTGGCTTTCAAATGAATCAATCCGATTGCAAATCGTTTAAGTCGTTTCCGAGAAAAACGAAAATTACATATTTCATCCGCACAGGTCACTTCCAGAATGACCCAACCTAAAAATAATCTATATATCGGAAACGGTAAGTGCTAGGTAGACATAACCAGTATGGAATTGTCGATATTATTATTGGCTTTCAAATGAATCAATCCGATTGCAAATCGCTTAAGTCGTTTCCGAGAAAAACGAAAATTACATATTCCATCCGCACAAGTCACTTCCAGAATGAACCAACATAAAATTATTCTATATCTCGGAAACTGTGAGTGCTAGGTAGACAATACCAGTATGGAATTGTAGATATTATTATTGGCTTTCAAATGAATCAATCCGATTGCAAATCGCTTAAGTCGTTTCCGAGAAAAACGAAAATTACATATTCCATCCGCACAAGTCACTTCCAGAATGACCCAACCTAAAAATAATAGACATAACCAGTATGGAATTGTCGATATTATTATTGGCTTTCAAATGAATCAATCCGATTGCAAATCGCTTAAGTCGTTTCCGAGAAAAACGAAAATTACATATTCCATCCGCACAAGTCACTTCCAGAATGACCCAACCTAAAAATAATGGACATAACCAGTATGGAATTGTCGATATTATTATTGGCTTTCAAATGAATCAATCCGATTGCAAATCGCTTAAGTCGTTTCCGAGAAAAACGAAAATTACATATTCCATCCGCACAAGTCACTTCCAGAATGACCCAACCTAAAAATAATCTATATCTCGGAAACGGTCACTTCCAGAATGACCCAACCTAAAAATAATCTATATCTCGGAAACGGTAAGTGCTAGATAGACATAACCAGAGACCGTAGATACTATTATTGGCTTTCAAACGAATCAATCTGATTGCGAATCGGTTAAGTCGTTTCCATCCGCACAAATTACTTCCAGAATGACCCAACATAAAATTATTCTGTATCTCGGAAACTGTGTGTGGCAGGTAGACAAAACAGGTATGGAATTATAGATATTATTATTGGTTTGCAAACGAATCAATCCGATTGCGAATCGGTTAAGTCGTTTCCGAGATAAACGAAACTTACATATTCCATCCGCACAGGTCACTTCCAGAATGACCCAACCTAAAAATAATCTGTATCTCGGAAACGGTAAGTGCTAGGTAGAAAGAACCAGTATGGAATTGTAGATATTATTATTGGCTTTCAAATGAATCAATCCGATTGCAAATCGTTTAAGTCGTTTCCGAGAAAAACGAAAATTACATATTCCATCCGCACAGGTCACTTCCAGAATGACCCAACTTAAAAATAATCTATATCTCGGAAACGGTAAGTGCTAGGTAGACATAACCAGTATGGAATTGTCGATATTATTATTGGCTTTCAAATGAATCAATCCGATTGCAAATCGCTTAAGTCGTTTCCGAGAAAAACGAAAATTACATATTCCATCCGCACAAGTCACTTCCAGAATGACCCAACCTAAAAATAATCTATATCTCGGAAACGGTCACTTCCAGAATGACCCAACCTAAAAATAATCTATATCTCGGAAACGGTAAGTGCTAGATAGACATAACCAGAGACCGTAGATACTATTATTGGCTTTCAAACGAATCAATCTGATTGCGAATCGGTTAAGTCGTTTCCATCCGCACAAATTACTTCCAGAATGACCCAACATAAAATTATTCTGTATCTCGGAAACTGTGAGTGGTAGGTAGACAAAACCAATATGAAATTGTAGATATTATTATTGGCTTTCAAATGAATCAATCCGATTGCAAATCGCCTAAGTCGTTTCCGAGATAAACGAAACTTACATATTCCATCCGCACAGGTCACTTCCAGAATGACCCAACCTAAAAATAATCTGTATCTCGGAAACGGTAAGTGCTAGGTAGAAAGAACCAGTATGGAATTGTAGATATTATTATTGGATTTCAAATGAATCAATCCGATTGCAAATCGTTTAAGTCGTTTCCGAGAAAAACGAAAATTACATATTCCATCCGCACAGGTCACTTCCAGAATGACCCAACTTAAAAATAATCTATATCTCGGAAACGGTAAGTGCTAGGTAGACATAACCAGTATGGAATTGTCGATATTATTATTGGCTTTCAAATGAATCAATCCGATTGCAAATCGCTTTAGTCGTTTCCGAGAAAAACGAAAATTACATATTCCATCCGCACAAGTCACTTCCAGAATGAACCAACATAAAATTATTCTATATCTCGGAAACTGTGAGTGCTAGGTAGACAATACCAGTATGGAATTGTAGATATTATTATTGGCTTTTAAATGAATCAATCCGATTGCAAATCGCTTAAGTCGTTTCCGAGAAAAACGAAAATTACATATTCCATCCGCAAAAGTCACTTCCAGAATGACCCAACCTAAAAATAATAGACATAACCAGTATGGAATTGTCGATATTAAAGGGTGATTTTTTTGAGGTTAGGATTTTCATGCATTAGTATTTGACAGATCACGTGGGATTTCAGACATGGTGTCAAAGAGAAAGATGCTCAGTATGCTTTGACATTTCATCATGAATAGACTTACTAACGAGCAACGCTTGCAAATCATTGAATTTTATTACCAAAATCAGTGTTCGGTTCGAAATGTGTTCATTCACCGTAACGTTGCGTCCAACAGCATCTTTGAAAAAATACGGTCCAATGATTCCACCAGCGTACAAACCACACCAAACAGTGCATTTTTCGGGATGCATGGGCAGTTCTGGAAAGGCTTCTGGTTGCTCTTCACTCCAAATGCGGCAATTTTGCTTATTTACGTAGCCATTCAACCAGAAATGAGCCTCATCGCTGAACAAAATTTGTCGATAAAATAAAATTTGTCGATAGGGCCCATTCACTGAAAATGATTTGCAAGCGTTGCTCGTTAGTAAGTCTATTCATGATGAAATGTCAAAGCATACTGAGCATGTTTCTCTTTGACACCATGTCTGAAATCCCACGTGATCTGTCAAATACTAATGCATGAAAATCCTAACCTCAAAAAAATCACCCTTTATTATTGGCTTTGAAATGAATCAATCCGATTGCAAATCGCTTAAGTCGTTTCCGAGAAAAACGAAAATTACATTTTCCATCCGCACAAGTCACTTCCAGAATGAACCAACATAAAATTATTCTATATCTCGGAAACTGTGAGTGCTAGGTAGACAATACCAGTATGGAATTGTAGATATTATTATTGGCTTTTAAATGAATCAATCCGATTGCAAATCGCTTTAGTCGTTTCCGAGAAAAACGAAAATTACATATTCCATCCGCACAAGTCACTTCCAGAATGACCCAACCTAAAAATAATCTATATCTCGGAAACGGTAAGTGCTAGGTAGAAAGAACCAGTATGGAATTGTAGATATTATTATTGGCTTTCAAATGAATCAATCCGATTGCAAATCGTTTAAGTCGTTTCCGAGAAAAACGAAAATTACATATTTCATCCGCACAGGTCACTTCCAGAATGACCCAACCTAAAAATAATCTATATATCGGAAACGGTAAGTGCTAGGTAGACATAACCAGTATGGAATTGTCGATATTATTATTGGCTTTCAAATGAATCAATCCGATTGCAAATCGCTTAAGTCGTTTCCGAGAAAAACGAAAATTACATATTCCATCCGCACAAGTCACTTCCAGAATGAACCAACATAAAATTATTCTATATCTCGGAAACTGTGAGTGCTAGGTAGACAATACCAGTATGGAATTGTAGATATTATTATTGGCTTTCAAATGAATCAATCCGATTGCAAATCGCTTAAGTCGTTTCCGAGAAAAACGAAAATTACATATTCCATCCGCACAAGTCACTTCCAGAATGACCCAACCTAAAAATAATAGACATAACCAGTATGGAATTGTCGATATTATTATTGGCTTTCAAATGAATCAATCCGATTGCAAATCGCCTAAGTCGTTTCCGAGAAAAACGAAAATTACATATTCCATCCGCACAAGTCACTTCCAGAATGACCCAACCTAAAAATAATGGACATAACCAGTATGGAATTGTCGATATTATTATTGGCTTTCAAATGAATCAATCCGATTGCAAATCGCTTAAGTCGTTTCCGAGAAAAACGAAAATTACATATTCCATCCGCACAAGTCACTTCCAGAATGACCCAACCTAAAAATAATCTATATCTCGGAAACGGTCACTTCCAGAATGACCCAACCTAAAAATAATCTATATCTCGGAAACGGTAAGTGCTAGATAGACATAACCAGAGACCGTAGATACTATTATTGGCTTTCAAACGAATCAATCTGATTGCGAATCGGTTAAGTCGTTTCCATCCGCACAAATTACTTCCAGAATGACCCAACATAAAATTATTCTGTATCTCGGAAACTGTGTGTGGCAGGTAGACAAAACAGGTATGGAATTATAGATATTATTATTGGTTTGCAAACGAATCAATCCGATTGCGAATCGGTTAAGTCGTTTCCGAGATAAACGAAACTTACATATTCCATCCGCACAGGTCACTTCCAGAATGACCCAACCTAAAAATAATCTGTATCTCGGAAACGGTAAGTGCTAGGTAGAAAGAACCAGTATGGAATTGTAGATATTATTATTGGCTTTCAAATGAATCAATCCGATTGCAAATCGTTTAAGTCGTTTCCGAGAAAAACGAAAATTACATATTCCATCCGCACAGGTCACTTCCAGAATGACCCAACTTAAAAATAATCTATATCTCGGAAACGGTAAGTGCTAGGTAGACATAACCAGTATGGAATTGTCGATATTATTATTGGCTTTCAAATGAATCAATCCGATTGCAAATCGCTTAAGTCGTTTCCGAGAAAAACGAAAATTACATATTCCATCCGCACAAGTCACTTCCAGAATGACCCAACCTAAAAATAATCTATATCTCGGAAACGGTCACTTCCAGAATGACCCAACCTAAAAATAATCTATATCTCGGAAACGGTAAGTGCTAGATAGACATAACCAGAGACCGTAGATACTATTATTGGCTTTCAAACGAATCAATCTGATTGCGAATCGGTTAAGTCGTTTCCATCCGCACAAATTACTTCCAGAATGACCCAACATAAAATTATTCTGTATCTCGGAAACTGTGAGTGGTAGGTAGACAAAACCAATATGAAATTGTAGATATTATTATTGGCTTTCAAATGAATCAATCCGATTGCAAATCGCCTAAGTCGTTTCCGAGATAAACGAAACTTACATATTCCATCCGCACAGGTCACTTCCAGAATGACCCAACCTAAAAATAATCTGTATCTCGGAAACGGTAAGTGCTAGGTAGAAAGAACCAGTATGGAATTGTAGATATTATTATTGGATTTCAAATGAATCAATCCGATTGCAAATCGTTTAAGTCGTTTCCGAGAAAAACGAAAATTACATATTCCATCCGCACAGGTCACTTCCAGAATGACCCAACTTAAAAATAATCTATATCTCGGAAACGGTAAGTGCTAGGTAGACATAACCAGTATGGAATTGTCGATATTATTATTGGCTTTCAAATGAATCAATCCGATTGCAAATCGCTTTAGTCGTTTCCGAGAAAAACGAAAATTACATATTCCATCCGCACAAGTCACTTCCAGAATGAACCAACATAAAATTATTCTATATCTCGGAAACTGTGAGTGCTAGGTAGACAATACCAGTATGGAATTGTAGATATTATTATTGGCTTTTAAATGAATCAATCCGATTGCAAATCGCTTTAGTCGTTTCCGAGAAAAACGAAAATTACATATTCCATCCGCACAAGTCACTTCCAGAATGACCCAACCTAAAAATAATCTATATCTCGGAAACGGTAAGTGCTAGGTAGAAAGAACCAGTATGGAATTGTAGATATTATTATTGGCTTTCAAATGAATCAATCCGATTGCAAATCGTTTAAGTCGTTTCCGAGAAAAACGAAAATTACATATTTCATCCGCACAGGTCACTTCCAGAATGACCCAACCTAAAAATAATCTATATCTCGGAAACGGTAAGTGCTAGGTAGACATAACCAGTATGGAATTGTCGATATTATTATTGGCTTTCAAATGAATCAATCCGATTGCAAATCGCTTAAGTCGTTTCCGAGAAAAACGAAAATTACATATTCCATCCGCACAAGTCACTTCCAGAATGATCCAACATAAAATTATTCTATATCTCGGAAACTGTGAGTGCTAGGTAGACAATACCAGTATGGAATTGTAGATATTATTATTGGCTTTCAAATGAATCAATCCGATTGCAAATCGCTTAAGTCGTTTCCGAGAAAAACGAAAATTACATATTCCATCCGCACAAGTCACTTCCAGAATGACCCAACCTAAAAATAATAGACATAACCAGTATGGAATTGTCGATATTATTATTGGCTTTCAAATGAATCAATCCGATTGCAAATCGCCTAAGTCGTTTCCGAGAAAAACGAAAATTACATATTCCATCCGCACAAGTCACTTCCAGAATGACCCAACCTAAAAATAATAGACATAACCAGTATGGAATTGTCGATATTATTATTGGCTTTCAAATGAATCAATCCGATTGCAAATCGCTTAAGTCGTTTCCGAGAAAAACGAAAATTACATATTCCATCCGCACAAGTCACTTCCAGAATGACCCAACCTAAAAATAATCTATATCTCGGAAACGGTCACTTCCAGAATGACCCAACCTAAAAATAATCTATATCTCGGAAACGGTAAGTGCTAGATAGACATAACCAGAGACCGTAGATACTATTATTGGCTTTCAAACGAATCAATCTGATTGCGAATCGGTTAAGTCGTTTCCATCCGCACAAATTACTTCCAGAATGACCCAACATAAAATTATTCTGTATCTCGGAAACTGTGTGTGGCAGGTAGACAAAACAGGTATGGAATTATAGATATTATTATTGGTTTGCAAACGAATCAATCCGATTGCGAATCGGTTAAGTCGTTTCCGAGATAAACGAAACTTACATATTCCATCCGCACAGGTCACTTCCAGAATGACCCAACCTAAAAATAATCTGTATCTCGGAAACGGTAAGTGCTAGGTAGAAAGAACCAGTATGGAATTGTAGATATTATTATTGGCTTTCAAATGAATCAATCCGATTGCAAATCGCTTAAGTCGTTTCCGAGAAAAACGAAAATTACATATTCCATCCGCACAAGTCACTTCCAGAATGACCCAACCTAAAAATAATCTATATCTCGGAAACGGTCACTTCCAGAATGACCCAACCTAAAAATAATCTATATCTCGGAAACCATAGACATAACCAGAGACCGTAGATACTATTATTGGCTTTCAAACGAATCAATCTGATTGCGAATCGGTTAAGTCGTTTCCATCCGCACAAATTACTTCCAGAATGACCCAACATAAAATTATTCTGTATCTCGGAAACTGTGAGTGGTAGGTAGACAAAACCAATATGAAATTGTAGATATTATTATTGGCTTTCAAATGAATCAATCCGATTGCAAATCGCCTAAGTCGTTTCCGAGATAAACGAAACTTACATATTCCATCCGCACAGGTCACTTCCAGAATGACCCAACCTAAAAATAATCTGTATCTCGGAAACGGTAAGTGCTAGGTAGAAAGAACCAGTATGGAATTGTAGATATTATTATTGGCTTCCAAATGAATCAATCCGATTGCAAATCGTTTAAGTCGTTTCCGAGAAAAACGAAAATTACATATTCCATCCGCACAGGTCACTTCCAGAATGACCCAACTTAAAAATAATCTATATCTCGGAAACGGTAAGTGCTAGGTAGACATAACCAGTATGGAATTGTCGATATTATTATTGGCTTTCAAATGAATCAATCCGATTGCAAATCGCTTTAGTCGTTTCCGAGAAAAACGAAAATTACATATTCCATCCGCACAAGTCACTTCCATAATGAACCAACATAAAATTATTCTATATCTCGGAAACTGTGAGTGCTAGGTAGACAATACCAGTATGGAATTGTAGATATTATTATTGGCTTTGAAATGAATCAATCCGATTGCAAATCGCTTAAGTCGTTTCCGAGAAAAACGAAAATTACATATTCCATCCGCACAAGTCACTTCCAGAATGACCCAACCTAAAAATAATAGACATAACCAGTGTGGAATTGTCGATATTATTACTGGCTTTCAAATGAATCAATCCGATTGCAAATCGCTTAAGTCGTTTCCGAGAAAAACGAAAATTACATATTCCATCCGCACAAGTCACTTCCAGAATGAACCAACATAAAATTATTCTATATCTCGGAAACTGTAAGTGCTAGGTAGACAATACCAAAATGCAATTGTAGATATTATTATTGGCTTTCAAATGAATCAATCCGATTGCAAATCGCTTTAGTCGTTTCCGAGAAAAACGAAAATTACATATTCCATCCGCACATGTCACTTCCAGAATGACCCAACCTAAAAATAATCTATATCTCGGAAACGGTAAGTGCTAGGTAGAAAGAACCAGTATGGAATTGTAGATATTATTATTGGCTTTCAAATGAATCAATCCGATTGCAAATCGTTTAAGTCGTTTCCGAGAAAAACGAAAATTACATATTTCATCCGCACAGGTCACTTCCAGAATGACCCAACCTAAAAATAATCTATATCTCGGAAACGGTAAGTGCTAGGTAGACATAACCAGTATGGAATTGTCGATATTATTATTGGCTTTCAATTGAATCAATCCGATTGCAAATCGCTTAAGTCGTTTCCGAGAAAAACGAAAATTACATATTCCATCCGCACAAGTCACTTCCAGAATGAACCAACATAAAATTATTCTATATCTCGGAAACTGTGAGTGCTAGGTAGACAATACCAGTATGGAATTGTAGATATTATTATTGGCTTTCAAATGAATCAATCCGATTGCAAATCGCTTAAGTCGTTTCCGAGAAAAAAGAAAATTACATATTCCATCCGCACAAGTCACTTCCAGAATGACCCAACCTAAAAATAATAGACATAACCAGTATGGAATTGTCGATATTATTATTGGCTTTCAAATGAATCAATCCGATTGCAAATCGCCTAAGTCGTTTCCGAGAAAAACGAAAATTACATATTCCATCTGCACAAGTTACTTCCAGAATGAACCAACATAAAATTAATCTGTATCTCGGAAACTGTGAGTGCTAGGTAGACATAACCAGTATGGAATTGTCGATATTATTATTGGCTTTCAAATGAATCAATCCGATTGCAAATCGCTAAGTCGTTTCCGAGAAAAACGAAAATTACATATTCCATCCGCACAAGTCACTTCCAGAACGACCCAACCTAAAAATAATAGACATAACCAGTATGGAATTGTCGATATTATTATTGGCTTTCAAATGAATCAATCCGATTGCAAATCGCCTAAGTCGTTTCCGAGAAAAACGAAAATTACATATTCCATCCGCACAAGTCACTTCCAGAATGAACCAACATAAAATTATTCTATATCTCGGAAACTGTGAGTGCTAGGTAGACAATACCAGTATGGAATTGTAGATATTATTATTGGCTTTCAAATGAATCAATCCGATTGCAAATCGCTTTAGTCGTTTCCGAGAAAAACGAAAATTACATATTCCATCCGCACAAGTCACTTCCAGAATGACCCAACCTAAAAATAATCTATATCTCGGAAACGGTAAGTGCTAGGTAGAAAGAACTAGTATGGAATTGTAGATATTATTATTGGCTTTCAAATGAATCAATCCGATTGCAAATCGTTTAAGTCGTTTCCGAGAAAAACGAAAATTACATATTCCATCCGCACAGGTCACTTCCAGAATGACCCAACCTAAAAATAATCTATATCTCGGAAACGGTAAGTGCTAGATAGACATAACAAGAGACCGTAGATACTATTATTGGCTTTCAAACGAATCAATCTGATTGCGAATCGGTTAAGTCGTTTCCGGGAAAAACGAAAATTGCATATTCCATCCGCACAAATTACTTCCAGAATGACCCAACATAAAATTATTCTGTATCTCGGAAACTGTGTGTGGCAGGTAGACAAAACAGGTATGGAATTATAGATATTATTATTGGTTTGCAAACGAATCAATCCGATTGCGAATCGGTTAAGTCGTTTCCGAGAAACACGAAAATTACATATTCCATCCACACAAGTCACATCAAGAATGACCCAACATAAAATTATTCTATATCTCGGAAACTGTGAGTGGTAGGTAGACAAAACCAGTATGGAATTGTAGATATTATTATTGGCTTTCAAATGAATTAATCCGATTGCAAATCGCTTAAGTCGTTTCCGAGAAAAACGAAAATTACATATTCCATCCGCACAAGTTACTTCCAGAATGAACCAACATAAAATTATTCTATATCTCGGAAACTGTGAGTGCTAGGTAGACAATACCAGTATGGAATTGTAGATATTATTATTGGCTTTCAAATGAATCAATCCGATTGCAAATCGCTTAAGTCGTTTCCGAGAAAAACGAAAATTACATATTCCATCCGCACAAGTCACTTCCAGAATGACCCAACCTAAAAATAATAGACATAACCAGTATGGAATTGTCGACATTATTATTGGCTTTCAAATGAATCAATCCGATTGCAAATCGCTTAAGTCGTTTCCGAGAAAAACGAAAATTACATATTCCATCCGCACAAGTCACTTCCAGAATGAACCAACATAAAATTATTCTATATCTCGGAAACTGTGAGTGCTACGTAGACAATACAAGTATGGAATTGTAGATATTATTATTGGCTTTCAAATGAATCAATCCGATTGCAAATCGCTTTAGTCGTTTCCGAGAAAAACGAAAATTACATATTCCATCCGCACAAGTCACTTCCAGAATGACCCAACCTAAAAATAATCTATATCTCGGAAACGGTAAGTGCTAGGTAGAAAGAACCAGTATGGAATTGTAGATATTATTATTGGCTTTCAAATGAATCAATCCGATTGCAAATCGTTTAAGTCGTTTCCGAGAAAAACGAAAATTACATATTCCATCCGCACAGGTCACTTCCAGAATGAGCCAACCTAAAAATAATCTATATCTCGGAAACGGTAAGTGCTAGGTAGACATAACCAGTATGGAATTGTAGATATTATTTTTGGCTTTCAAATGAATCAATCCGATTGCAAATCGTTTAAGTCGTTTCCGAGAAAAACGAAAATTACATATTCCATCCGCACAAGTCACTTCCAGAATGACCCAACATAAAATTTTTCTATATCTCGAAAACTGTGAGTGCTAGGTAGACAAAACCAGTATGGAATTGTAGATATTATTATTGGCTTTCAAATGAATCAATCCGATTGCAAATCATTTAAGTCGTTTCCGAGAAAAACGAAAATTACATATTCCATCCGCAAAAGTCACTTCCAGAATGGCCCAACAAAAAATTAATCTGTATCTCGGAAACTGTGAGTGTTAGGTAGACAAAACAAGTATGGAATTGTAGATACTATTATTGGCTTTCAAACGAATCAATCTGATTGCGAATCGGTTAAGTCGTTTCCGGGAAAAACGAAAATTACATATTCCATCCGCACAAATTACTTCCAGAATGACCCAACATAAAATTATTCTGTATCTCGGAAACTGTGTGTGTCAGGTAGAAAAAACAGGTATGGAATTATAGATATTATTATTGGTTTGCAAACGAATCAATCCGATTGCGAATCGGTTAAGTCGTTTCCGAGAAACACGAAAATTACACATTCCATCCACACAAGTCACATCAAGAATGAACCAACATAAAATTATCCTATATCTAGAAAACTGTGAGTGGTAGGTAGACAAAACCAGTATGGAATTGTAGATTTTATTATTGGCTTTCAAATGAATCAATCCGATTGCAAATCGCCTAAGTCGTTTCCGAGAAAAACGAAACTTACATATTCCATCCGCACAGGTCACTTCCAGAATGACCCAACCTAAAAATAATCTATATCTCGGAAACGGTAAGTGCTAGGTAGAAAGAACCAGTATGGAATTGTAGATATTATTATTGGCTTTCAAATGAATCAATCCGATTGCAAATCGTTTAAGTCGTTTCCGAGAAAAACGAAAATTACATATTCCATCCGCACAGGTCACTTCCAGAATGACCCAACCTAAAAATAATCTATATCTCGGAAACGGTAAGTGCTAGGTAGACATAACCAGTATGGAATTGTCGATATTATTATTGGCTTTCAAATGAATCAATCCGATTGCAAATCGCTTAAGTCGTTTCCGAAAAAAACGAAAATTACATATTCCATCCGCACAAGTCACTTCCAGAATGAACCAACATAAAATTATTCTATATCTCGGAAACTGTGAGTGCTAGGTAGACAAAACCAGTATGGAATTGTAGATATTATTATTGGCTTTCAAATGAATCAATCCGATTGCAAATCATTTAAGTCGCTTCCGAGAAAAACGAAAATTACATATTCCATCCGCAAAAGTCACTTCCAGAATGGCCCAACAAAAAATTAATCTGTATCTCGGAAACTGTGAGTGTTAGGTAGACAAAACAAGTATGGAATTGTAGACACTATTATTGGCTTTCAAACGAATCAATCTGATTGCGAATCGGTTAAGTCGTTTCCGGGAAAAACGAAAATTGCGTATTCCATCCGCACAAATTACTTCCAGAATGACCCAACATAAAATTATTCTGTATCTCGGAAACTGTGTGTGTCAGGTAGACAAAACAGGTATGGAATTATAGATATTATTATTGGTTTGCAAACGAATCAATCCGATTGCGAATCGGTTAAGTCGTTTCCGAGAAACACGAAAATTACACATTCCATCCACACAAGTCACATCAAGAATGAACCAACATAAAATTATCCTATATCTAGAAAACTGTGAGTGGTAGGTAGACAAAACCAGTATGGAATTGTAGATTTTATTATTGGCTTTCAAATGAATCAATCCGATTGCAAATCGCCTAAGTCGTTTCCGAGAAAAACGAAACTTACATATTCCATCCGCACAGGTCACTTCCAGAATGACCCAACCTAAAAATAATCTATATCTCGGAAACGGTAAGTGCTAGGTAGACAGAACCAGAATGGAATTGTAGATATTATTATTGGCTTTCAAATGAATCAATCCGATTGCAAATCGCTTAAGTCGTTTCCGAAAAAAACGAAAATTACATATTCCATCCGCACAGGTCACTTCCAGAATGACCCAACCTAAAAATAATCTATATCTCGGAAACGGTAAGTGCTAGGTAGACATAACCAGTATGGAATTGTCGATATTATTATTGGCTTTCAAATGAATCAATCCGATTGCAAATCGCTTAAGTCGTTTCCGAAAAAAACGAAAATTACATATTCCATCCGCACAAGTCACTTCCAGAATGAACCAACATAAAATTATTCTATATCTCGGAAACTGTGAGTGCTAGGTAGACAATACCAGTATGGAATTGTAGATATTATTATTGGCTTTCAAATGAATCAATCCGATTGCAAATCGCTTTAGTCGTTTCCGAGAAAAACGAAAATTACATATTCCATCCGCACAATGAATGACCCAACCTAAAAATAATCTATATCTCGGAAACGGTAAGTGCTAGGTAGAAAGAACCAGTATGGAATTGTAGATATTATTATTGGCTTTCAAATGAATCAATCCGATTGCAAATCGTTTAAGTCGTTTCCGAGAAAAACGAAAATTACATATTCCATCCGCACAGGTCACTTCCAGAATGACCCAACCTAAAAATAATCTATATCTCGGAAACGGTAAGTGCTAGGTAGACATAACCAGTATGGAATTGTAGATATTATTTTTGGCTTTCAAATGAATCAATCCGATTGCAAATCATTTAAGTCGTTTCCGAGAAAAACGAAAATTACCTATTCCATCCGCAAAAGTCACTTCCAGAATGGCCCAACATAAAATTATTCTGTATCTCGGAAACTGTGAGTGCTAGATAGACTATACCAGTATGGAATTGTAGATATTAATATTGGATTTCAAATGAATCAATCCGATTGCAAATCGCTTAAGTCGTTTCCGAGAAAAACGAAAATTACATATTCCATCCGCACAAGTCACTTCCAGAATGAACCAACATAAAATTATTCTATATCTCGGAAACTGTGAGTGCTAGGTAGACAATACCAGTATGGAATTGTAGATATTATTATTGGCTTTCAAATGAATCATTCCGATTTACATATTCCATCCGCACAGGTCACTTCCAGAATGACCCAACCTAAAAATAATCTATATCTCGGAAACGGTAAGTGCTAGGTAGACATAACAAGTATGGAATTGTCGATATTATTATTGGCTTTCAAATGAATCAATCCGATTGCAAATCGCTTAAGTCGTTTCCGAGAAAAACGAAAATTACATATTCCATCCGCACAAGTCACTTCCAGAATGAACCAACATAAAATTATTCTATATCTCGGAAACTGTGAGTGCTAGGTAGACAATACCAGTATGGAATTGTAGATATTATTATTGGCTTTCAAATGAATCAATCCGATTGCAAATCGCTTAAGTCGTTTCCGAGAAAAACGAAAATTACATATTCCATCCGCACAAGTCACTTCCAGAATGACCCAACCTAAAAATAATAGACATAACCAGTATGGAATTGTCGATATTATTATTGGCTTTGAAATGAATCAATCCGATTGCAAATCGCTTAAGTCGTTTCCGAGAAAAACGAAAATTACATATTCCGTCCGCACAAGTCACTTCCAGAATGAACCAACATAAAATTATTCTATATCTCGGAAACTGTGAGTGCTAGGTAGACAATACCAGTATGGAATTGTAGATATTATTATTGGCTTTCAAATGAATCAATCCGATTGCAAATCGCTTTAGTCGTTTCCGAGAAAAACGAAAATTACATATTCCATCCGCACAAGTCACTTCCAGAATGACCCAACCTAAAAATAATCTATATCTCGGAAACGGTGAGTGCTAGGTAGAAAGAACCAGTATGGAATTGTAGATATTATTATTGGCTTTCAAATGAATCAATCCGATTGCAAATCGTTTAAGTCGTTTCCGAGAAAAACGAAAATTACATATTCCATCCGCACAGGTCACTTCCAGAATGACCCAACCTAAAAATAATCTATATCTCGGAAACGGTAAGTGCTAGGTAGACATAACCAGTATGGAATTGTAGATATTATTTTTGGCTTTCAAATGAATCAATCCGATTGCAAATCGTTTAAGTCGTTTCCGAGAAAAACGAAAATTACATACTCCATCCGCACAAGTCACTTCCAGAATGACCCAACATAAAATTATTCTATATCTCGGAAACTGTGAGTGCTAGGTAGACAAAACCAGTATGGAATTGTAGATATTATTATTGGCTTTCAAATGAATCAATCCGATTGCAAATCATTTAAGTCGTTTCCGAGAAAAACGAAAATTACATATTCCATCCGCAAAAGTCACTTCCAGAATGGCCCAACAAAAAATTATTCTGTATCTCGGAAACTGTGAGTGTTAGGTAGACAAAACAAGTATGGAATTGTAGATACTATTATTGGCTTTCAAACGAATTAATCTGATTGCGAATCGGTTAAGTCGTTTCCGGGAAAAACGAAAATTGCATATTCCATCCGCACAAATTACTTCCAGAATGACCCAACATAAAATTATTCTGTATCTCGGAAACTGTGTGTGGCAGGTAGACAAAACAGGTATGGAATTATAGATATTATTATTGGTTTGCAAACGAATCAATCCGATTGCGAATCGGTTAAGTCGTTTCCGAGAAACACGAAAATTACATATTCCATCCACACAAGTCACATCAAGAATGAACCAACATAAAATTATCCTATATCTCGGAAACTGTGAGTGGTAGGTAGACATAACCAGTATGGAATTGTAGATATTATTATTGGCTTTCTAATGAATCAATCCGATTGCAAATCGCCTAAGTCGTTTCCGAGAAAAACGAAAATTACATATTCCATCCGCACAGGTAACTTCCAGAATGACCCAACCTAAAAATAATCTATATCTCGGAAACGGTAAGTGCTAGGTAGACATAACCAGTATGGAATTGTCGATATTATTATTGGCTTTCAAATGAATCAATCCGATTGCAAATCGTTTAAGTCGTTTCCGAGAAAAACGAAAATTACATATTCCATCCGCACAGGTCACTTCCAGAATGACCCAACCTAAAAATAATCTATATCTCGGAAACGGTAAGTGCTAGGTAGACATAACCAGTATGGAATTGTCGATATTATTATTGGCTTTCAAATGAATCAATCCGATTGCAAATCGCTTAAGTCGTTTCCGAGAAAAACGAAAATTACATATTCCATCCGCACAAGTCACTTCCAGAATGACCCAACCTAAAAATAATAGACATAACCAGTATGGAATTGTCGATATTATTATTGGCTTTCAAATGAATCAATCCGATTGCAAATCGCTTAAGTCGTTTCCGAGAAAAACGAAAATTACATATTCCATCCGCACAGGTCACTTCCAGAATGACCCAACCTAAAAATAATCTATATCTCGGAAACGGTAAGTGCTAGGTAGACATAACCAGTATGGAATTGTCGATATTATTATTGGCTTTCAATTGAATCAATCCGATTGCAAATCGCTTAAGTCGTTTCCGAGAAAAACGAAAATTACATATTCCATCCGCACAAGTCACTTCCAGAATGAACCAACATAAAATTATTCTATATCTCGGAAACTGTGAGTGCTAGGTAGACAATACCAGTATGGAATTGTAGATATTATTATTGGCTTTCAAATGAATTAATCCGATTGCAAATCGCTTAAGTCATTTCGGAGAAAAACGAAAATTACATATTCCATCCGCACAAGTCACTTCCAGAATGACCCAACCTAAAAATAATAGACATAACCAGTATGAATTGTCGATATTATTATTGGCTTTCAAATGAATCAATCCGATTGCAAATCGCCTAAGTCGTTTCCGAGAAAAACGAAAATTACATATTCCATCTACACAAGTTACTTCCAGAATGAACCAACATAAAATTATTCTGTATCTCGGAAACTGTGAGTGCTAGGTAGACATAACCAGTATGGAATTGTCGATATTATTATTGGCTTTCAAATGAATCAATCCGATTGCAAATCGCTTAAGTCGTTTCCGAGAAAAACGAAAATTAAATATTCCATCCGCAAAAGTCACTTCCAGAATGGCCCAACAAAAAATTATTCTGTATCTCGGAAACTGTGAGTGTTAGGTAGACAAAACAAGTATGGAATTGTAGATACTATTATTGGCTTTCAAACGAATCAATCTGATTGCGAATCGGTTAAGTCGTTTCCGGGAAAAACGAAAATTGCATAT
Source organism: Stomoxys calcitrans (assembly GCF_963082655.1). Lineage (NCBI taxonomy): Eukaryota > Metazoa > Arthropoda > Insecta > Diptera > Muscidae > Stomoxys > Stomoxys calcitrans. Next base: position 134,961,237 of record NC_081552.1, on the reverse strand, counting down.
TCCACCCGCACAAATTACTTCCAGAATGACCCAACATAAAATTATTCTGTATCTCGGAAACTGTGTGTGGCAGGTAGACAAAACAGGTATGGAATTATAGATATTATTATTGGTTTGCAAACGAATCAATCCGATTGCGAATCGGTTAAGTCGTTTCCGAGAAACACGAATATTACATATTCCATCCACACAAGTCACATCAAGAATGAACCAACATAAAATTATCCTATATCTCGGAAACTGTGAGTGGTAGGTAGACAAAACCAGTATGGAATTGTAGATATTATTATTGGCTTTCAAATGAATCAATCCGATTGCAAATCGCCTAAGTCGTTTCCGAGAAAAACGAAAATTACATATTCCATCTGCACAAGTTACTTCCAGAATGAACCAACATAAAATTATTCTGTATCTCGGAAACTGTGAGTGCTAGGTAGACATAACAAGTATGGAATTGTCGATATTATTTTTGGCTTTCAAATGAATCAATCCGATTGCAAATCGCTTAAGTCGTTTCCGAGAAAAACGAAAATTACATATTCCATCCGCACAAGTCACTTCCAGAATGACCCAACCTAAAAATAATAGACATAACCAGTATGGAATTGTCGATATTATTATTGGCTTTCCAATGAATCAATCCGATTGCAAATCGCTTAAGTCGTTTCCGAGAAAAACGAAAATTACATATTCCATCCGCACAGGTCACTTCCAGAATGACCCAACCTAAAAATAATCTATATCTCGGAAACGGTAAGTGCTAGGTAGACATAACCAGTATGGAATTGTCGATATTATTATTGGCTTTCAATTGAATCAATCCGATTGCAAATCGCTTAAGTCGTTTCCGAGAAAAACGAAAATTACATATTCCATCCGCACAAGTCACTTCCAGAATGAACCAACATAAAATTATTCTATATCTCGGAAACTGTGAGTGCTAGGTAGACAATACCAGTATGGAATTGTAGATATTATTATTGGCTTTCAAATGAATCAATCCGATTGCAAATCGCCTAAGTCGTTTCCGAGAAAAACGAAAATTACATATTCCATCTGCACATGTTACTTCCAGAATGAACCAACATAAAATTATTCTGTATCTCGGAAACTGTGAGTGCTAGGTAGACATAACCAGTATGGAATTGTCGATATTATTATTGGCTTTCAAATGAATCAATCCGATTGCAAATCGCTTAAGTCGTTTCCGAGAAAAACGAAAATTAAATATTCCATCCGCAAAAGTCACTTCCAGAATGGCCCAACAAAAAATTATTCTGTATCTCGGAAACTGTGAGTGTTAGGTAGACAAAACAAGTATGGAATTGTAGATACTATTATTGGCTTTCAAACGAATCAATCTGATTGCGAATCGGTTAAGTCGTTTCCGGGAAAAACGAAAATTGCATATTCCACCCGCACAAATTACTTCCAGAATGACCCAACATAAAATTATTCTGTATCTCGGAAACTGTATGTGGCAGGTAGACAAAACAGGTATGGAATTATAGATATTATTATTGGTTTGCAAACGAATCAATCCGATTGCGAATCGGTTAAGTCGTTTCCGAGAAACACGAAAATTACATATTCCATCCACACAAGTCACATCAAGAATGAACCAACATAAAATTATCCTATATCTCGGAAACTGTGAGTGGTAGGTAGACAAAACCAGTATGGAATTGTAGATATTATTATTGGCTTTCAAATGAATCAATCCGATTGCAAATCGCCTAAGTCGTTTCCGAGAAAAACGAAAATTACATATTCCATCTGCACAAGTTACTTCCAGAATGAACCAACATAAAATTATTCTGTATCTCGGAAACTGTGAGTGCTAGGTAGACATAACAAGTATGGAATTGTCGATATTATTATTGGCTTTCAAATGAATCAATCCGATTGCAAATCGCTTAAGTCGTTTCCGAGAAAAACGAAAATTACATATTCCATCCGCACAAGTCACTTCCAGAATGACCCAACAAAAATTATTCTGTATCTCGGAATCTGTGAGTGTTAGGTAGACAAAACAAGTATGGAATTGTAGATACTATTATTGGCTTTCAAACGAATTAATCTGATTGCGAATCGGTTAAGTCGTTTCCGGGAAAAACGAAAATTGCATATTCCATCCGCACAAATTACTTCCAGAATGACCCAACATAAAATTATTCTGTATCTCGGAAACTGTGTGTGGCAGGTAGACAAAACAGGTATGGAATTATAGATATTATTATTGGTTTGCAAACGAATCAATCCGATTGCGAATCGGTTAAGTCGTTTCCGAGAAACACGAAAATTACATATTCCATCCACACAAGTCACATCAAGAATGAACCAACATAAAATTATCCTATATCTCGGAAACTGTGAGTGGTAGGTAGACAAAACCAGTATGGAATTGTAGATATTATTATTGGCTTTTTAATGAATCAATCCGATTGCAAATCGCCTAAGTCGTTTCCGAGAAAAACGAAAATTACATATTCCATCCGCACAGGTCACTTCCAGAATGACCCAACCTAAAAATAATCTATATCTCGGAAACGGTAAGTGCTAGGTAGACATAACCAGTATGGAATTGTCGATATTATTATTGGCTTTCAAATGAATCAATCCGATTGCAAATCGCTTAAGTCGTTTCCGAGAAAAACGAAAATTACATATTCCATCCGCACAAGTCACTTCCAGAATGAACCAATATAAAATTATTCTATATCTCGGAAACTGTGAGTGCTAGGTAGACAATACCAGTATGGAATTGTAGATATTATTATTGGCTTTCAAATGAATTAATCCGATTGCAAATCGCTTAAGTCGTTTCCGAGAAAAACGAAAATTACATATTCCATCCGCACAAGTCACTTCCAGAATGACCCAACCTAAAAATAATAGACATAACCAGTATGGAATTGTCGATATTATTATTGGCTTTCAAATGAATCAATCCGATTGCAAATCGCTTAAGTCGTTTCCGAGAAAAACGAAAATTACATATTCCATCCGCACAGGTCACTTCCAGAATGACCCAACCTAAAAATAATCTATATCTCGGAAACGGTAAGTGCTAGGTAGACATAACCAGTATGGAATTGTCGATATTATTATTGGCTTTCAATTGAATCAATCCGATTGCAAATCGCTTAAGTCGTTTCCGAGAAAAACGAAAATTACATATTCCATCCACACAAGTCACTTCCAGAATGAACCAACATAAAATTATTCTATATCTCGGAAACTGTGAGTGCTAGGTAGACAATACCAGTATGGAATTGTAGATATTATTATTGGCTTTCAAATGAATCAATCCGATTGCAAATCGCTTAAGTCGTTTCCGAGAAAAACGAAAATTACATATTCCATCCGCACAAGTCACTTCCAGAATGACCCAACCTAAAAATAATAGACATAACCAGTATGGAATTGTCGATATTATTATTGGCTTTCAAATGAATCAATCCGATTGCGAATCGCCTAAGTCGTTTCCGAGAAAAACGAAAATTACATATTCCATCTGCACAAGTTACTTCCAGAATGAACCAACATAAAATTATTTTGTATCTCGGAAACTGTGAGTGCTAGGTAGACATAACCAGTATGGAATTGTAGATATTATTATTGGCTTTCAAATGAATCAATCCGATTGCAAATCGCTTAAGTCGTTTCCGAGAAAAACGAAAATTACATATTCCCTCCGCACAGGTCACTTCCAGAATGACCCAACCTAAAAACGGAAACGGTAAGTGCTAGGTAGAAAGAACCAGTATGGAATTGTAGATATTATTATTGGCTTTCAAATGAATCAATCCGATTGCAAATCGTTTAAGTCGTTTCCGAGAAAAACGAAAATTACATATTCCATCTACACAAGTTACTTCCAGAATGAACCAACATAAAATTATTCTGTATCTCGGAAACTGTGAGTGCTAGGTAGACATAACCAGTATGGAATTGTCGATATTATTATTGGCTTTCAAATGAATCAATCCGATTGCAAATCGCTTAAGTCGTTTCCGAGAAAAACGAAAATTAAATATTCCATCCGCAAAAGTCACTTCCAGAATGGCCCAACAAAAAATTATTCTGTATCTCGGAAACTGTGAGTGTTAGGTAGACAAAACAAGTATGGAATTGTAGATACTATTATTGGCTTTCAAACGAATCAATCTGATTGCGAATCGGTTAAGTCGTTTCCGGGAAAAACGAAAATTGCATATTCCACCCGCACAAATTACTTCCAGAATGACCCAACATAAAATTATTCTGTATCTCGGAAACTGTGTGTGGCAGGTAGACAAAACAGGTATGGAATTATAGATATTATTATTGGTTTGCAAACGAATCAATCCGATTGCGAATCGGTTAAGTCGTTTCCGAGAAACACGAAAATTACATATTCCATCCACACAAGTCACATCAAGAATGAACCAACATAAAATTATCCTATATCTCGGAAACTGTGAGTGGTAGGTAGACAAAACCAGTATGGAATTGTAGATATTATTATTGGCTTTCAAATGAATCAATCCGATTGCAAATCGCCTAAGTCGTTTCCGAGAAAAACGAAAATTACATATTCCATCTGCACAAGTTACTTCCAGAATGAACCAACATAAAATTATTCTGTATCTCGGAAACTGTGAGTGCTAGGTAGACATAACAAGTATGGAATTGTCGATATTATTTTTGGCTTTCAAATGAATCAATCCGATTGCAAATCGCTTAAGTCGTTTCCGAGAAAAACGAAAATTACATATTCCATCCGCACAAGTCACTTCCAGAATGACCCAACCTAAAAATAATAGACATAACCAGTATGGAATTGTCGATATTATTATTGGCTTTCAAATGAATCAATCCGATTGCAAATCGCTTAAGTCGTTTCCGAGAAAAACGAAAATAACATATTCCATCCGCACAGGTCACTTCCAGAATGACCCAACCTAAAAATAATCTATATCTCGGAAACGGTAAGTGCTAGGTAGACATAACCAGTATGGAATTGTCGATATTATTATTGGCTTTCAATTGAATCAATCCGATTGCAAATCGCTTAAGTCGTTTCCGAGAAAAACGAAAATTACATATTCCATCCGCACAAGTCACTTCCAGAATGAACCAACATAAAATTATTCTATATCTCGGAAACTGTGAGTGCTAGGTAGACAATACCAGTATGGAATTGTAGATATTATTATTGGCTTTCAAATGAATTAATCCGATTGCAAATCGCTTAAGTCATTTCGGAGAAAAACGAAAATTACATATTCCATCCGCACAAGTCACTTCCAGAATGACCCAACCTAAAAATAATAGACATAACCAGTATGAATTGTCGATATTATTATTGGCTTTCAAATGAATCAATCCGATTGCAAATCGCCTAAGTCGTTTCCGAGAAAAACGAAAATTACATATTCCATCTGCACAAGTTACTTCCAGAATGAACCAACATAAAATTATTCTGTACCTCGGAAACTGTGAGTGCTAGGTAGACATAACCAGTATGGAATTGTCGATATTATTATTGGCTTTCAATTGAATCAATCCGATTGCAAATCGCTTAAGTCGTTTCCGAGAAAAACGAAAATTAAATATTCCATCCGCAAAAGTCACTTCCAGAATGGACCAACAAAAAATTATTCTGTATCTCGGAAACTGTGAGTGTTAGGTAGACAAAACAAGTATGGAATTGTAGATACTATTATTGGCTTTCAAACGAATCAATCTGATTGCGAATCGGTTAAGTCGTTTCCGGGAAAAACGAAAATTGCATATTCCACCCGCACAAATTACTTCCAGAATGACCCAACATAAAATTATTCTGTATCTCGGAAACTGTGTGTGGCAGGTAGACAAAACAGGTATGGAATTATAGATATTATTATTGGTTTGCAAACGAATCAATCCGATTGCGAATCGGTTAAGTCGTTTCCGAGAAACACGAAAATTACATATTCCATCCACACAAGTCACATCAAGAATGAACCAACATAAAATTATCCTATATCTCGGAAACTGTGAGTGGTAGGTAGACAAAACCAGTATGGAATTGTAGATATTATTATTGGCTTTCAAATGAATCAATCCGATTGCAAATCGCCTAAGTCGTTTCCGAGAAAAACGAAAATTACATATTCCATCTGCACAAGTTACTTCCAGAATGAACCAACATAAAATTATTCTGTATCTCGGAAACTGTGAGTGCTAGGTAGACATAACAAGTATGGAATTGTCGATATTATTATTGGCTTTCAAATGAATCAATCCGATTGCAAATCGCTTAAGTCGTTTCCTAGAAAAACGAAAATTACATATTCCATCCGCACAAGTCACTTCCAGAATGACCCAACAAAAATTATTCTGTATCTCGGAAACTGTGAGTGTTAGGTAGACAAAACAAGTATGGAATTGTAGATACTATTATTGGCTTTCAAATGAATTAATCCGATTGCAAATCGCTTAAGTCGTTTCCGAGAAAAACGAAAATTACATATTCCATCCGCACAAGTCACTTCCAGAATGACCCAACCTAAAAATAATAGACATAACCAGTATGGAATTGTCGATATTATTATTGGCTTTCAAATCAATCAATCCGATTGCAAATCGGTTAAGTCGTTTCCGGGAAAAACGAAAATTGCATATTCCATCCGCACAAATTACTTCCAGAATGACCCAACATAAAATTATTCTGTATCTCGGAAACTGTGTGTGGCAGGTAGACAAAACAGGTATGGAATTATAGATATTATTATTGGTTTGCAAATCCGATTGCGAATCGGTTAAGTCGTTTCCGAGAAACACGAAAATTACATATTCCATCCACACAAGTCACATCAAGAATGAACCAACATAAAATTATCCTATATCTCGGAAACTGTGAGTGGTAGGTAGACAAAACCAGTATGGAATTGTAGATATTATTATTGGCTTTCTAATGAATCAATCCGATTGCAAATCGCCTAAGTCGTTTCCGAGAAAAACGAAAATTACATATTCCATCCGCACAGGTCACTTCCAGAATGACCCAACCTAAAAATAATCTATATCTCGGAAACGGTAAGTGCTAGGTAGACATAACCAGTATGGAATTGTCGATATTATTATTGGCTTTCAAATGAATCAATCCGATTGCAAATCGCTTAAGTCGTTTCCGAGAAAAACGAAAATTACATATTCCATCCGCACAAGTCACTTCCAGAATGAACCAACATAAAATTATTCTATATCTCGGAAACTGTGAGTGCTAGGTAGACAATACCAGTATGGAATTGTAGATATTATTATTGGCTTTCAAATGAATTAATCCGATTGCAAATCGCTTAAGTCGTTTCCGAGAAAAACGAAAATTACATATTCCATCCGCACAAGTCACTTCCAGAATGACCCAACCTAAAAATAATAGACATAACCAGCATGGAATTGTCGATATTATTATTGGCTTTCAAATGAATCAATCCGATTGCAAATCGCTTAAGTCGTTTCCGAGAAAAACGAAAATTACATATTCCATCCGCACAAGTCACTTCCAGAATGACCCAACCTAAAAATAATCTATATCTCGGAAACGGTAAGTGCTAGGTAGACATAACCAGTATGGAATTGTCGATATTATTATTGGCTTTCAATTGAATCAATCCGATTGCAAATCGCTTAAGTCGTTTCCGAGAAAAACGAAAATTACATATTCCATCCGCACAAGTCACTTCCAGAATGAACCAACATAAAATTATTCTATATCTCGGAAACTGTGAGTGCTAGGTAGACAATACCAGTATGGAATTGTAGATATTATTATTGGCTTTCAAATGAATCAATCCGATTGCAAATCGCTTAAGTCGTTTCCGAGAAAAACGAAAATTACATATTCCATCCGCACAAGTCACTTCCAGAATGACCCAACCTAAAAATAATAGACATAACCAGTATGGAATTGTCGATATTATTATTGGCTTTCAAATGAATCAATCCGATTGCGAATCGCCTAAGTCGTTTCCGAGAAAAACGAAAATTACATATTCCATCTGCACAAGTTACTTCCAGAATGAACCAACATAAAATTATTTTGTATCTCGGAAACTGTGAGTGCTAGGTAGACATAACCAGTATGGAATTGTAGATATTATTATTGGCTTTCAAATGAATCAATCCGATTGCAAATCGCTTAAGTCGTTTCCGAGAAAAACGAAAATTACATATTCCATCCGCACAGGTCACTTCCAGAATGACCCAACCTAAAAATAATCTATATCTCGGAAACGGCAAGTGCTAGGTAGAAAGAACCAGTATGGAATTGTAGATATTATTATTGGCTTTCAAATGAATCAATCCGATTGCAAATCGTTTAAGTCGTTTCCGAGAAAAACGAAAATTACATATTCCATCCGCACAGGTCACTTCCAGAATGACCCAACCTAAAAATAATCTATATCTCGGAAACGGTAAGTGCTAGGTAGACATAACCAGTATGGAATTGTAGATATTATTTTTGGCTTTCAAATGAATCAATCCGATTGCAAATCGTTTAAGTCGTTTCCGAGAAAAACGAAAATTACATATTCCATCCGCACAAGTCACTTCCAGAATGACCCAACATAAAATTATTCTATATCTCGGAAACTGTGAGTGCTAGGTAGACAAAACCAGTATGGAATTGTAGATATTATTATTGGCTTTCAAATGAATCAATCCGATTGCAAATCGCCTAAGTCGTTTCCGAGAAAAACGAAAATTACATATTCCATCTGCACAAGTTACTTCCAGAATGAACCAACATAAAATTATTCTATATCTCGGAAACTGTGAGTGCTAGGTAGACATAACAAGTATGGAATTGTCGATATTATTATTGGCTTTCAAATGAATCAATCCGATAGCAAATCGCTTAAGTCGTTTCCGAGAAAAACGAAAATTACATATTCCATCCGCACAAGTCACTTCCAGAATGAACCAACATAAAATTATTCTATATCTCGGAAACTGTGAGTGCTAGGTAGACAATACCAGTATGGAATTGTAGATATTATTATTGGCTTTCAAATGAATCAATCCGATTGCAAATCGCTTAAGTCGTTTCCGAGAAAAACGAAAATTACATATTCCATCCGCAAAAGTCACTTCCAGAATGACCCAACCTAAAAATAATAGACATAACCAGTATGGAATTGTCGATATTAAAGGGTGATTTTTTTGAGGTTAGGATTTTCATGCATTAGTATTTGACAGATCACGTGGGATTTCAGACATGGTGTCAAAGAGAAAGATGCTCAGTATGCTTTGACATTTCATCATGAATAGACTTACTAACGAGCAACGCTTGCAAATCATTGAATTTTATTACCAAAATCAGTGTTCGGTTCGAAATGTGTTCATTCACCGTAACGTTGCGTCCAACAGCATCTTTGAAAAAATACGGTCCAATGATTCCACCAGCGTACAAACCACACCAAACAGTGCATTTTTCGGGATGCATGGGCAGTTCTGGAAAGGCTTCTGGTTGCTCTTCACTCCAAATGCGGCAATTTTGCTTATTTACGTAGCCATTCAACCAGAAATGAGCCTCATCGCTGAACAAAATTTGTCGATAAAATAAAATTTGTCGATAGGGCCCATTCACTGAAAATGATTTGCAAGCGTTGCTCGTTAGTAAGTCTATTCATGATGAAATGTCAAAGCATACTGAGCATCTTTCTCTTTGACACCATGTCTGAAATCCCACGTGATCTGTCAAATACTAATGCATGAAAATCCTAACCTCAAAAAAATCACCCTTTATTATTGGCTTTGAAATGAATCAATCCGATTGCAAATCGCTTAAGTCGTTTCCGAGAAAAACGAAAATTACATTTTCCATCCGCACAAGTCACTTCCAGAATGAACCAACATAAAATTATTCTATATCTCGGAAACTGTGAGTGCTAGGTAGACAATACCAGTATGGAATTGTAGATATTATTATTGGATTTCAAATGAATCAATCCGATTGCAAATCGCTTTAGTCGTTTCCGAGAAAAACGAAAATTACATATTCCATCCGCACAAGTCACTTCCAGAATGACCCAACCTAAAAATAATCTATATCTCGGAAACGGTAAGTGCTAGGTAGAAAGAACCAGTATGGAATTGTAGATATTATTTTTGGATTTCAAATGAATCAATCCGATTGCAAATCGTTTAAGTCGTTTCCGAGAAAAACGAAAACTACATATTCCATCCGCACAAGTCACTTCCAGAATGACCCAACATAAAATTATTCTATATCTCGGAAACTGTGAGTGCTAGGTAGACAAAACCAGTATGGAATTGTAGATATTATTATTGGCTTTCAAATGAATCAATCCGATTGCAAATCATTTAAGTCGTTTCCGAGAAAAACGAAAATTACATATTCCATCCGCAAAAGTCACTTCCAGAATGGCCCAACAAAAAATTATTCTGTATCTCGGAAACTGTGAGTGTTAGGTAGACAAAACAAGTATGGAATTGTAGATATTGGCTTTCAAACGAATTAGATTGGCTTTCAAACGAATTAATCTGATTGCGAATCGGTTAAGTCGTTTCCGGGAAAAACGAAAATTGCATATTCCATCCGCACAAATTACTTCCAGAATGACCCAACATAAAATTATTCTGTATCTCGGAAACTGTGTGTGGCAGGTAGACAAAACAGGTATGGAATTATAGATATTATTATTGGTTTGCAAACGAATCAATCCGATTGCGAATCGGTTAAGTCGTTTCCGAGAAACACGAAAATTACATATTCCATCCACACAAGTCACATCAAGAATGAACCAACATAAAATTATCCCATATCTCGGAAACTGTGAGTGGTAGGTAGACAAAACCAGTATGGAATTGTAGATATTATTATTGGCTTTCTAATGAATCAATCCGATTGCAAATCGCCTAAGTCGTTTCCGAGAAAAACGAAAATTACATATTCCATCCGCACAGGTCACTTCCAGAATGACCCAACCTAAAAATAATCTATATCTCGGAAACGGTAAGTGCTAGGTAGACATAACCAGTATGGAATTGTCGATATTATTATTGGCTTTCAAATGAATCAATCCGATTGCAAATCGTTTAAGTCGTTTCCGAGAAAAACGAAAATTACATATTCCATCCGCACAGGTCACTTCCAGAATGACCCAACCTAAAAATAATCTATATCTCGGAAACGGTAAGTGCTAGGTAGACATAACCAGTATGGAATTGTCGATATTATTATTGGCTTTCAAATGAATCAATCCGATTGCAAATCGGTTAAATCGTTTCCGAGAAAAACGAGAATTACATATTCCATCCGCACAAGTCACTTCCAGAATGAACCAACTTAAATTTATTCTATATCTCGGAAACTGTGAGTGCTAGGTAGACAATACCAGTATGGAATTGTAGATATTATTATTGGCTTTCAAATGAATTAATCCGATTGCAAATCGCTTAAGTCGTTTCCGAGAAAAACGAAAATTACATATTCCATCCGCACAAGTCACTTCCAGAATGACCCAACCTAAAAATAATAGACATAACCAGTATGGAATTGTCGATATTATTATTGGCTTTCAAATGAATCAATCCGATTGCAAATCGCTTAAGTCGTTTCCGAGAAAAACGAAAATTACATATTCCATCCGCACAGGTCACTTCCAGAATGACCCAACCTAAAAATAATCTATATCTCGGAAACGGTAAGTGCTAGGTAGACATAACCAGTATGGAATTGTCGATATTATTATTGGCTTTCAATTGAATCATCCGATTGCAAATCGCTTAAGTCGTTTCCGAGAAAAACGAAAATTACATATTCCATCCGCACAAGTCACTTCCAGAATGAACCAACATAAAATTATTCTATATCTCGGAAACTGTGAGTGCTAGGTAGACAATACCAGTATGGAATTGTAGATATTATTATTGGCTTTCAAATGAATCAATCCGATTGCAAATCGCTTAAGTCGTTTCCGAGAAAAACGAAAATTACATATTCCATCCGCACAAGTCACTTCCAGAATGACCCAACCTAAAAATAATAGACATAACCAGTATGGAATTGTCGATATTATTATTGGCTTTCAAATGAATCAATCCGATTGCAAATCGCCTAAGTCGTTTCCGAGAAAAACGAAAATTACATATTCCATCTGCACAAGTTACTTCCAGAATGAACCAATATAAAATTATTTTGTATCTCGGAAACTGTGAGTGCTAGGTAGACAATACCAGTATGGAATTGTAGATATTATTATTGGCTTTCAAATGAATCAATCCGATTGCAAATCGCTTAAGTCGTTTCCGAGAAAAACGAAAATTAAATATTCCATCCGCAAAAGTCACTTCCAGAGTGACCCAACCTAAAAATAATCTATATCTCGGAAACGGTAAGTGCTAGGTAGAAAGAACCAGAATGGAATTGTAGATATTATTATTGGCTTTCAAATGAATCAATCCGATTGCAAATCGTTTAAGTCGTTTCCGAGAAAAACGAAAATTACATATTCCATCCGCACAGGTCACTTCCAGAATGACCCAACCTAAAAATAATCTATATCTCGGAAACGGTAAGTGCTAGGTAGACATAACCAGTATGGAATTGTAGATATTATTTTTGGCTTTCAAATGAATCAATCCGATTGCAAATCGTTTAAGTCGTTTCCGAGAAAAACGAAAATTACATATTCCATCCGCACAAGTCACTTCCAGAATGACCCAACATAAAATTATTCTATATCTCGGAAACTGTGAGTGCTAGGTAGACAAAACCAGTATGGAATTGTAGATATTATTATTGGCTTTCAAATGAATCAATCCGATTGCAAATCATTTAAGTCGTTTCCGAGAAAAACGAAAATTACAGCGGTCAAAAAAAGTATTCATCATTAGCAAAATTGATAATAAATTCACTTATTTTGGGTAATTGAAGAAAATTTAAAGTAAACAAATAATGCAGTTTTATGCAATAGTTTATTTTTCGTAATATGTTTTAAAATAAATTCAAAAAATAAATTTAATTAGCGCAAAAAATGCAATTTTATATAATAACACCAAAAACAGAACAAAAAAAGTATTCATCATTGATGTGCTATCATCAAAGTCAAATTCAAATATTATTTGGGAATCCCCCTTTTCTGTTTTATTTAGTAAAGGAAGCTTTGCCCTTGACAGCAAATATTTAATTTCATTGAAAATATAGTTTTTGTCAAAATGGGTCGTAAGCAAAACGAGGTTTCTGATGAGGTAAAAGTTTTGATAATAAAACACCACAGGAATGGTTTAACTCAAAAAACTATCTGTGAAATATTAAATAGACCACGATCTACTATACAATCCATCATCAGAAAGTGGACAGAAACGAAAACTGTTGACAATAAACCAAGATCTGGTCGACCAAAAGCACTTTCAGTTGGAGATGTGCGTTGGCTAGTGCGGCAAGTTCAGAAAACTCCGAAGACAAATGCGACCATTCTTCGTAAAAACACTATGGAATATTTAGGGAAGGAAGTTACTACACAAACAATTCGAAATACACTCAAAAGGCATAGTTACAGAGGAAGAACTGCACGTAAGAAGCCCTTTATAAATAAAATAAACCGAGTGAAAAGGCTAAACTTCGCAAAAATGTATGTAAAACAGCCCGAATCATTTTGGAAAACAGTCATTTTTGCAGACGAGAGCAAGTTTAATCTTTTTGGGTGCGATGGAAAGGTCATAGTGTACAGAAAACCAAATACAGAGCTTGAAGAACGAAACACAGTTGCTACTGTAAAACATGGTGGAGGTGGTTTAATGGTTTGGGGGTGTATGGCGGCTTCAGGAGCGGGAAATCTTGAAATTATTAATGGAGTAATGGATCATAAGTATTACATTGACATTTTAAAGAGGAATTTAAAAGATAGTGCTGTAAAACTTGGGCTTGGTAATAACTTTCAATATTATCAAGATAATGACCCCAAACATTCTGCTTTAAATACCAAGATGTGGATGCTGTATAACTGCCCCAAAGTCATTAAAACTCCTCCTCAAAGTCCCGACTTGAACCCAATTGAACATCTTTGGGAACATCTCGAACGCAAATTGAGAACGCGCAATTTTTCGAGCAAGAGTCAAATGCAACAGGTGATAATGGAGGAATGGACTAATATAGACCAAAATATAACCGCTAAATTAGTCCAATCGATGTCAAACCGTTTAAAAGAAGTTATAAGACGCGGTGGTCGAATAACAAAGTATTAATTTTTTTAAATTATGTTATTTATTTTTTTGTTTTTTTGCAATGATGAATACTTTTTTTGTTTAATTTTTTGTGTTCAGCTGTAAAATGGCCCTTTTTGTTCCAATAAATACTATTTTTTTCTTTAAAAACAATGAAATTGTGTACATATATATCACACAAGCACTACTGCATCATTAGTATAATATGTTTTTATTCCAATTGTCTTTTGTAGACTTATTAAAAAAAAAAACATTGAATGATGAATACTTTTTTTGACCGCTGTATATATTCCATCCGCAAAAGTCACTTCCAGAATGGCCCAACAAAAACAAAAAATCTCGGAAACTGTGAGTGTTAGGTAGACAAAATAAGTATGGAATTGTAGATACTATTATTGGCTTTCAAACGAATCAATCTGATTGCGAATCGGTTAAGTCGTTTCCGGGAAAAACGAAAATTGCATATTCCATCCGCACAAATTACTTCCAGAATGACCCAACATAAAATTATTCTGTATCTCGGAAACTGTGAGTGCTAGGTAGACAAAACAGGTATGGAATTATAGATATTATTATTGGTTTGCAAACGAATCAGTCCGATTGCGAATCGGTTAAGTCGTTTCCGAGAAACACGAAAATTACATATTCCATCCACACAAGTCACATCAAGAATGAACCAACATAAAATTATCCTATATCTCGGAAACTGTGAGTGGTAGGTAGACAAAACCAGTATGGAATTGTAGATATTAATATTGGCTTTCAAATGAATCAATCCGATTGCAAATCGCTTTAGTCGTTTCCGAGAAAAACGAAAATTACATATTCCATCCGCACAAGTCACTTCCAGAATGACCCAACCTAAAAATAATCTATATCTCGGAAACGGTAAGTGCTATGTAGAAAGAACCAGTATGGAATTGTAGATATTATTATTGGCTTTCAAATGAATCAATCTGATTGCAAATCGTTTAAGTCGTTTCCGAGAAAAACGAAAATTACATATTCCATCCGCACAGGTCACTTCCAGAATGACCCAACCTAAAAATAATATATATCTCGGAAACGGTAAGTGCTAGGTAGACATAACCAGTATGGAATTGTAGATATTATTTTTGGCTTTCAAATGAATCAATCCGATTGCAAAGTCGTTTCCGAGAAAAACGAAAATTACATATTCCATCCGCACAAGTCACTTCCAGAATGACCCAACATAAAATTATTCTATATCTCGGAAACTGTGAGTGCTAGGTAGACAAAACCAGTATGGAATTGTAGATATTATTATTGGCTTTCAAATGAATCAATCCGATTGCAAATCGCTTAAGTCGTTTCCGAGAAAAACGAAAATTACATATTCCATCCGCACAAGTCACTTCCAGAATGGCCCAACAAAAACAAAAAATCTCAGAAACTGTGAGTGTTAGGTAGACAAAACAAGTATGGAATTGTAGATACTATTATTGGCTTTCAAACGAATCAATCTGATTGCGAATCGGTAATGTCGTTTCCGGGAAAAACGAAAATTGCATATTCCATTCGCACAGGTCACTTCCAGAATGACCCAACCTAAAAATAATCTATATCTCAGAAACGGTAAGTGCTAAGTAGACATAACCAGTATGGAATTGTCGATATTATTATTGGCTTTCAAATGAATCAATCCGATTGCAAATCGCTTAAGTCGCTTCAGAGAAAAACGAAAATTACATATTCCATCCGCACAGGTCACTTCCAGAATGACCCAACCTAAAAATAATCTATATCTCGGAAACGGTAAGTGCTAGGTAGACAAACCAGTATGGAATTGTCGATATTATTATTGGCTTTCAAATGAATCAATCCGATTGCAAATCGTTTAAGTCGTTTCCGAGAAAAACGAAAATTACATATTCCATCCGCACAAGTCACTTCCAGAATGACCCAACATAAAATTATTCTATATCTCGGAAACTGTGAGTGCTAGATAGACAAAACCAGTATGGAATTGTAGATATTATTATTGGCTTTCAAATGAATCAATCCGATTGCAAATCATTTAAGTCGTTTCCGAGAAAAACGAAAATTACATATTCCATCCGCAAAAGCCACTTCCAGAATGACCCAACCTAAAAATAATCTATATCTCGGAAACGGCAAGTGCTAGACATAACCAGTATGGAATTGTCGATATTATCATTGGCTTTCAAATGAATCAATCCGATTGCAAATCGTTTAAGTCGTTTCCGAGAAAAACGAAAATTACATATTCCATCCGCACAAGTCACTTCCAGAATGACCCAACATAAAATTATTCTATATCTCGGAAACTGTGAGTGCTAGGTAGACAAAACCAGTATGGAATTGTAGATATTATTATTGGCTTTCAAATGAATCAATCCGATTGCAAATCATTTAAGTCGTTTCCGAGAAAAACGAAAATTACATATTCCATCCGCAAAAGTCACTTCCAGAATGGCCCAACAAAAACAAAAAATCTCGGAAACTGTGAGTGTTAGGTAGACAAAATAAGTATGGAATTGTAGATACTATTATTGGCTTTCAAACGAATCAATCTGATTGCGAATCGGTTAAGTCGTTTCCGGGAAAAACGAAAATTGCATATTCCATCCGCACAAATTACTTCCAGAATGACCCAACATAAAATTATTCTGTATCTCGGAAACTGTGTGTGGCAGGTAGACAAAACAGGTATGGAATTATAGATATTATTTTTGGTTTGCAAACGAATCAATCCGATTGCGAATCGGTTAAGTCGTTTCCGGGAAAAACGAAAATTGCATATTCCATCCGCACAAATTACTTCCAGAATGACCCAACATAAAATTATTCTGTATCTCGGAAACTGTGTGTGGCAGGTAGACAAAACAGGTATGGAATTATAGATATTATTATTGGTTTGCAAACGAATCAATCCGATTGCGAATCGGTTAAGTCGTTTCCGAGAAACACGAAAATTACATATTCCATCCGCACAAATTACTTCCAGAATGACCCAACATAAAATTATTCTGTATCTCGGAAACTGTGTGTGGCAGGTAGACAAAACAGGTATGGAATTATAGATATTATTATTGGTTTGCAAACGAATCAATCCGATTGCGAATCGGTTAAGTCGTTTCCGAGAAACACGAAAATTACATATTCCATCCACACAAGTCACATCAAGAATGAACCAACATAAAATTATCCTATATCTCGGAAACTGTGAGTGGTAGGTAGACAAAACCAGTATGGAATTGTAGATATTGTTATTGGCTTTCAAATGAATCAATCCGATTGCAAACAAGTATGGAATTGTAGATATTGGCTTTCAAACGAATTAGATTGGCTTTCAAACGAATTAATCTGATTGCGAATCGGTTAAGTCGTTTCCGGGAAAAACGAAAATTGCATATTCCATCCGCACAAATTACTTCCAGAATGACCCAACATAAAATTATTCTGTATCTCGGAAACTGTGTGTGGCAGGTAGACAAAACAGGTATGGAATTATAGATATTATTATTGGTTTGCAAACGAATCAATCCGATTGCGAATCGGTTAAGTCGTTTCCGAGAAACACGAAAATTACATATTCCATCCACACAAGTCACATCAAGAATGAACCAACATAAAATTATCCCATATCTCGGAAACTGTGAGTGGTAGGTAGACAAAACCAGTATGGAATTGTAGATATTATTATTGGCTTTCTAATGAATCAATCCGATTGCAAATCGCCTAAGTCGTTTCCGAGAAAAACGAAAATTACATATTCCATCCGCACAGGTCACTTCCAGAATGACCCAACCTAAAAATAATCTATATCTCGGAAACGGTAAGTGCTAGGTAGACATAACCAGTATGGAATTGTCGATATTATTATTGGCTTTCAAATGAATCAATCCGATTGCAAATCGGTTAAATCGTTTCCGAGAAAAACGAGAATTACATATTCCATCCGCACAAGTCACTTCCAGAATGAACCAACTTAAATTTATTCTATATCTCGGAAACTGTGAGTGCTAGGTAGACAATACCAGTATGGAATTGTAGATATTATTATTGGCTTTCAAATGAATTAATCCGATTGCAAATCGCTTAAGTCGTTTCCGAGAAAAACGAAAATTACATATTCCATCCGCACAAGTCACTTCCAGAATGACCCAACCTAAAAATAATAGACATAACCAGTATGGAATTGTCGATATTATTATTGGCTTTCAAATGAATCAATCCGATTGCAAATCGCTTAAGTCGTTTCCGAGAAAAACGAAAATTACATATTCCATCCGCACAGGTCACTTCCAGAATGACCCAACCTAAAAATAATCTATATCTCGGAAACGGTAAGTGCTAGGTAGACATAACCAGTATGGAATTGTCGATATTATTATTGGCTTTCAATTGAATCATCCGATTGCAAATCGCTTAAGTCGTTTCCGAGAAAAACGAAAATTACATATTCCATCCGCACAAGTCACTTCCAGAATGAACCAACATAAAATTATTCTATATCTCGGAAACTGTGAGTGCTAGGTAGACAATACCAGTATGGAATTGTAGATATTATTATTGGCTTTCAAATGAATCAATCCGATTGCAAATCGCTTAAGTCGTTTCCGAGAAAAACGAAAATTACATATTCCATCCGCACAAGTCACTTCCAGAATGACCCAACCTAAAAATAATAGACATAACCAGTATGGAATTGTCGATATTATTATTGGCTTTCAAATGAATCAATCCGATTGCAAATCGCCTAAGTCGTTTCCGAGAAAAACGAAAATTACATATTCCATCTGCACAAGTTACTTCCAGAATGAACCAATATAAAATTATTTTGTATCTCGGAAACTGTGAGTGCTAGGTAGACAATACCAGTATGGAATTGTAGATATTATTATTGGCTTTCAAATGAATCAATCCGATTGCAAATCGCTTAAGTCGTTTCCGAGAAAAACGAAAATTAAATATTCCATCCGCAAAAGTCACTTCCAGAATGACCCAACCTAAAAATAATCTATATCTCGGAAACGGTAAGTGCTAGGTAGAAAGAACCAGAATGGAATTGTAGATATTATTATTGGCTTTCAAATGAATCAATCCGATTGCAAATCGTTTAAGTCGTTTCCGAGAAAAACGAAAATTACATATTCCATCCGCACAGGTCACTTCCAGAATGACCCAACCTAAAAATAATCTATATCTCGGAAACGGTAAGTGCTAGGTAGACATAACCAGTATGGAATTGTAGATATTATTTTTGGCTTTCAAATGAATCAATCCGATTGCAAATCGTTTAAGTCGTTTCCGAGAAAAACGAAAATTACATATTCCATCCGCACAAGTCACTTCCAGAATGACCCAACATAAAATTATTGTATATCTCGGAAACTGTGAGTGCTAGGTAGACAAAACCAGTATGGAATTGTAGATATTATTATTGGCTTTCAAATGAATCAATCCGATTGCAAATCATTTAAGTCGTTTCCGAGAAAAACGAAAATTATATATTCCATCCGCAAAAGTCACTTCCAGAATGGCCCAACAAAAACAAAAAATCTCGGAAACTGTGAGTGTTAGGTAGACAAAATAAGTATGGAATTGTAGATACTATTATTGGCTTTCAAACGAATCAATCTGATTGCGAATCGGTTAAGTCGTTTCCGGGAAAAACGAAAATTGCATATTCCATCCGCACAAATTACTTCCAGAATGACCCAACATAAAATTATTCTGTATCTCGGAAACTGTGTGTGGCAGGTAGACAAAACAGGTATGGAATTATAGATAATATTATTGGTTTGCAAACGAATCAATCCGATTGCGAATCGGTTAAGTAGTTTCCGGAAAAAACGAAAATTGCATATTCCATCCGCACAAATTACTTCCAGAATGACCCAACATAAAATTATTCTGTATCTCGGAAACTGTGTGTGGCAGGTAGACAAAACAGGTATGGAATTATAGATATTATTATTGGTTTGCAAACGAATCAGTCCGATTGCGAATCGGTTAAGTCGTTTCCGAGAAACACGAAAATTACATATTCCATCCACACAAGTCACATCAAGAATGAACCAACATAAAATTATCCTATATCTCGGAAACTGTGAGTGGTAGGTAGACAAAACCAGTATGGAATTGTAGATATTAATATTGGCTTTCAAATGAATCAATCCGATTGCAAATCGCCTAAGTCGTTTCCGAGAAAAACGAAAATTACATATTCCATCTGCACAAGTTACTTCCAGAATGAACCAACATAAAATTATTCTGTATCTCGGAAACTGTGAGTGCTAGGTAGACATAACCAGTATGGAATTGTCGATATTATTATTGGCTTTCAAATGAATCAATCCGATTGCAAATCGCTTAAGTCGTTTCCGAGAAAAACGAAAATTACATATTCCATCCGCACAAGTCACTTCCAGAATGAACCAACATAAAATTATTCTATATCTCGGAAACTGTGAGTGCTAGGTAGACAATACCAGTATGGAATTGTAGATATTATTATTGGCTTTCAAATGAATCAATCCGATTGCAAATCGCTTTAGTCGTTTCCGAGAAAAACGAAAATTACATATTCCATCCGCACAAGTCACTTCCAGAATGACCCAACCTAAAAATAATCTATATCTCGGAAACGGTAAGTGCTATGTAGAAAGAACCAGTATGGAATTGTAGATATTATTATTGGCTTTCAAATGAATCAATCTGATTGCAAATCGTTTAAGTCGTTTCCGAGAAAAACGAAAATTACATATTCCATCCGCACAGGTCACTTCCAGAATGACCCAACCTAAAAATAATATATATCTCGGAAACGGTAAGTGCTAGGTAGACATAACCAGTATGGAATTGTAGATATTATTTTTGGCTTTCAAATGAATCAATCCGATTGCAAAGTCGTTTCCGAGAAAAACGAAAATTACATATTCCATCCGCACAAGTCACTTCCAGAATGACCCAACATAAAATTATTCTATATCTCGGAAACTGTGAGTGCTAGGTAGACAAAACCAGTATGGAATTGTAGATATTATTATTGGCTTTCAAATGAATCAATCCGATTGCAAATCGCTTAAGTCGTTTCCGAGAAAAACGAAAATTACATATTCCATCCGCACAAGTCACTTCCAGAATGGCCCAACAAAAACAAAAAATCTCAGAAACTGTGAGTGTTAGGTAGACAAAACAAGTATGGAATTGTAGATACTATTATTGGCTTTCAAACGAATCAATCTGATTGCGAATCGGTTATGTCGTTTCCGGGAAAAACGAAAATTGCATATTCCATCCGCACAGGTCACTTCCAGAATGACCCAACCTAAAAATAATCTATATCTCAGAAACGGTAAGTGCTAGGTAGAAAGAACCAGTATGGAATTGTCGATATTATTATTGGCTTTCAAATGAATCAATCCGATTGCAAATCGCTTAAGTCGCTTCAGAGAAAAACGAAAATTACATATTCCATCCGCACAGGTCACTTCCAGAATGACCCAACCTAAAAATAATCTATATCTCGGAAACGGTAAGTGCTAGGTAGACATAACCAGTATGGAATTGTCGATATTATTATTGGCTTTCAAATGAATCAATCCGATTGCAAATCGTTTAAGTCGTTTCCGAGAAAAACGAAAATTACATATTCCATCCGCACAAGTCACTTCCAGAATGACCCAACATAAAATTATTCTATATCTCGGAAACTGTGAGTGCTAGATAGACAAAACCAGTATGGAATTGTAGATATTATTATTGGCTTTCAAATGAATCAATCCGATTGCAAATCATTTAAGTCGTTTCCGAGAAAAACGAAAATTACATATTCCATCCGCAAAAGCCACTTCCAGAATGACCCAACCTAAAAATAATCTATATCTCGGAAACGGCAAGTGCTAGACATAACCAGTATGGAATTGTCGATATTATCATTGGCTTTCAAATGAATCAATCCGATTGCAAATCGTTTAAGTCGTTTCCGAGAAAAACGAAAATTACATATTCCATCCGCACAAGTCACTTCCAGAATGACCCAACATAAAATTATTCTATATCTCGGAAACTGTGAGTGCTAGGTAGACAAAACCAGTATGGAATTGTAGATATTATTATTGGCTTTCAAATGAATCAATCCGATTGCAAATCATTTAAGTCGTTTCCGAGAAAAACGAAAATTACATATTCCATCCGCAAAAGTCACTTCCAGAATGGCCCAACAAAAACAAAAAATCTCGGAAACTGTGTTTGGCAGGTAGACAAAACAGGTATGGAATTATAGATATTATTATTGGTTTGCAAACGAATCAATCCGATTGCGAATCGGTTAAGTCGTTTCCGGGAAAAACGAAAATTGCATATTCCATCCGCACAAATTTCTTCCAGAATGACCCAACATAAAATTATTCTGTATCTCGGAAACTGTGTGTGGCAGGTAGACAAAACAGGTATGGAATTATAGATATTATTATTGGTTTGCAAACGAATCAATCCGATTTCGAATCGGTTAAGTCGTTTCCGAGAAACACGAAAATTACATATTCCATCCGCACAAATTACTTCCAGAATGACCCAACATAAAATTATTCTGTATCTCGGAAACTGTGTGTGGCAGGTAGACAAAACAGGTATGGAATTATAGATATTATTATTGGTTTGCAAACGAATCAATCCGATTGCGAATCGGTTAAGTCGTTTCCGAGAAACACGAAAATTACATATTCCATCCACACAAGTCACATCAAGAATGAACCAACATAAAATTATCCTATATCTCGGAAACTGTGAGTGGTAGGTAGACAAAACCAGTATGGAATTGTAGATATTGTTATTGGCTTTCAAATGAATCAATCCGATTGCAAATCGCTTAAGTCGTTTCCGAGAAAAACGAAAATTACATATTCCATCCGCACAGGTCACTTCCAGAATGACCCAACCTAAAAATAATCTATATCTCGGAAACGGTAAGTGCTAGGTAGAAAGAACCAGTATGGAATTGTAGATATTATTATTGGCTTTCAAATGAATCAATCCGATTGCAAATCGTTTAAGTCGTTTCCGAGAAAAACGAAAATTACATATTCCATCCGCACAGGTCACTTCCAGAATGACTTAACCTAAAAATAATCTATGTATATCTCGGAAACGGTAAGTGCTAGGTAGACATAACCAGTATGGAATTGTCGATATTATTATTGGCTTTCAAATGAATCAATCCGATTGCAAATCGCTTAAGTCGTTTCCGAGAAAAACGAAAATTACATATTCCATCCGCACAAGTCACTTCCAGAATGAACCAACAAAAAATTATTCTATATCTTGGAAACTGTGAGTGCTAGGTAGACAATACCAGTATGGAATTATAGATATTATTATTGGTTTGCAAATGAATCAATCCGATTGCAAATCGCTTAAGTCGTTTCCGAGAAAAACGAAAATTACATATTCCATCCGCACAAGTCACTTCCAGAATGACCCAACCTAAAAATAATAGACATAACCAGTATGGAATTGTCGATATTATTATTGGCTTTCAAATGAATCAATCCGATTGCAAATCGCTTAAGTCGTTTCCGAGAAAAACGAAAATTACATATTCCATCCGCACAAGTCACTTCCAGAATGAACCAACATAAAATTATTCTATATCTCGGAAACTGTGAGTGTTAGGTAGACAATACCAGTATGGAATTGTAGATATTATTATTGGCTTTCAAATGAATCAATCCGATTGCAAATCGCTTAAGTCGTTTCCGAGAAAAACGAAAATTACATATTTCATCCGCACAAGTCACTTCCAGAATGACCCAACCTAAAAATAATCTATATCTCGGAAACGGTAAGTGCTAGGTAGACATAACCAGTATGGAATTGTCGATATTATTATTGGCTTTCAAATGAATCAATCCGATTGCAAATCGCTTAAGTCGTTTCCGAGAAAAACGAAAATTACATATTCCATCCGCACAGGTCACTTCCAGAATGACCCAACCTAAAAATAATCTATATCTCAGAAACGGTAAGTGCTAGGTAGACATAACCAGTATGGAATTGTCGATATTATTATTGGCTTTCAAATGAATCAATCCGATTGCAAATCGCTTAAGTCGCTTCAGAGAAAAACGAAAATTACATATTCCATCCGCACAGGTCACTTCCAGAATGACTTAACCTAAAAATAATCTATGTATATCTCGGAAACGGTAAGTGCTAGGTAGACATAACCAGTATGGAATTGTCGATATTATTATTGGCTTTCAAATGAATCAATCCGATTGCAAATCGCTTAAGTCGTTTCCGAGAAAAACGAAAATTACATATTCCATCCGCACAAGTCACTTCCAGAATGAACCAACAAAAAATTATTCTATATCTTGGAAACTGTGAGTGCTAGGTAGACAATACCAGTATGGAATTGTAGATATTATTATTGGCTTTCAAATGAATCAATCCGATTGCAAATCGCTTTAGTCGTTTCCGAGAAAAACGAAAATTACATATTCCATCCGCACAAGTCACTTCCAGAATGACCCAACCTAAAAATAATAGACATAACCAGTATGGAATTGTCGATATTATTATTGGCTTTCAAATGAATCAATCCGATTGCAAATCGCTTAAGTCGTTTCCGAGAAAAACGAAAATTACATATTCCATCCGCACAAGTCACTTCCAGAATGAACCAACATAAAATTATTCTATATCTCGGAAACTGTGAGTGTTAGGTAGACAATACCAGTATGGAATTGTAGATATTATTATTGGCTTTCAAATGAATCAATCCGATTGCAAATCGCTTAAGTCGTTTCCGAGAAAAACGAAAATTACATATTTCATCCGCACAAGTCACTTCCAGAATGACCCAACCTAAAAATAATCTATATCTCGGAAACGGTGAGTGCTAGGTAGAAAGAACAAGTATGGAATTGTAGATATTATTATTGGCTTTCAAATGAATCAATCCGATTGCAAATCGTTTAAGTCGTTTCCGAGAAAAACGAAAATTACATATTCCATCCGCACAGGTCACTTCCAGAATGACCCAACCTAAAAATAATCTATATCTCGGAAACGGTAAGTGCTAGGTAGACATTACCAGTATGGAATTGTCGATATTATTATTGGCTTTCAAATGAATCAATCCGATTGCAAATCGGTTAAGTCGTTTCCGAGAAAAACGAAAATTACATATTCCATCCGCACAAGTCACTTCCAGAATGAACCAACAAAAAATTATTCTATATCTCGGAAACTGTGAGTGCTAGGTAGACAATACCAGTATGGAATTGTAGATATTATTATTGGCTTTCAAATGAATCAATCCGATTGCAAATCGCTTAAGTCGTTTCCGAGAAAAACGAAAATTACATATTCCATCCGCACAAGTCACTTCCAGAATGACCCAACCTAAAAATAATAGACATAACCAGTATGGAATTGTCGATATTATTATTGGCTTTCAAATGAATCAATCCGATTGCAAATCGCCTAAGTCGTTTCCGAGAAAAACGAAAATTACATATTCCATCTGCACAAGTTACTTCCAGAATGAACCAACATAAAATTATTTTGTATCTCGGAAACTGTGAGTGCTAGGTAGACATAACCAGTATGGAATTGTAGATATTATTATTGGCTTTGAAATGAATCAATCCGATTGCAAATCGCTTAAGTCGTTTCCGAGAAAAACGAAAATTACATTTTCCATCCGCACAAGTCACTTCCAGAATGAACCAACATAAAATTATTCTATATCTCGGAAACTGTGAGTGCTAGGTAGACAATACCAGTATGGAATTGTAGATATTATTATTGGCTTTCAAATGAATCAATCCGATTGCAAATCGCTTTAGTCGTTTCCGAGAAAAACGAAAATTACATATTCCATCCGCACAAGTCACTTCCAGAATGACCCAACCTAAAAATAATCTATATCTCGGAAACGGTAAGTGCTAGGTAGAAAGAAAAACGAAAATTACATATTCCATCTGCACAAGTTACTTCCAGAATGAACCAACATAAAATTATTTTGTATCTCGGAAACTGTGAGTGCTAGGTAGACATAACCAGTATGGAATTGTAGATATTATTATTGGCTTTGAAATGAATCAATCCGATTGCAAATCGCTTAAGTCGTTTCCGAGAAAAACGAAAATTACATTTTCCATCCGCACAAGTCACTTCCAGAATGAACCAACATAAAATTATTCTATATCTCGGAAACTGTGAGTGCTAGGTAGACAATACCAGTATGGAATTGTAGATATTATTATTGGCTTTCAAATGAATCAATCCGATTGCAAATCGCTTTAGTCGTTTCCGAGAAAAACGAAAATTACATATTCCATCCGCACAAGTCACTTCCAGAATGACCCAACCTAAAAATAATCTATATCTCGGAAACGGTAAGTGCTAGGTAGAAAGAACCAGTATGGAATTGTAGATATTATTATTGGCTTTCAAATGAATCAATCCGATTGCAAATCGTTTAAGTCGTTTCCGAGAAAAACGAAAATTACATATTCCATCCGCACAGGTCACTTCCAGAATGACCCAACCTAAAAATAATCTATATCTCGGAAACGGTAAGTGCTAGGTAGACATAACCAGTATGGAATTGTAGATATTATTTTTGGCTTTCAAATGAATCAATCCGATTGCAAATCGTTTAAGTCGTTTCCGAGAAAAACGAAAATTACATATTCCATCCGCACAAGTCACTTCCAGAATGACCCAACATAAAATTATTCTATATCTCGGAAACTGTGAGTGCTAGGTAGACAAAACCAGTATGGAATTGTAGATATTATTATTGGCTTTCAAATGAATCAATCCGATTGCAAATCATTTAAGTCGTTTCCGAGAAAAACGAAAATTACATATTCCATCCGCAAAAGTCACTTCCAGAATGGCCCAACAAAAAATTATTCTGTATCTCGGAAACTGTGAGTGTTAGGTAGACAAAACAAGTATGGAATTGTAGATACTGTTTGGGGTCAAACTAAGGGTTTTGCCTTCCGAAATAAAACATAGGAAGTTTTATGTTTAAAATTCAAATGTGGTGGTGATTGTTTATTGTGATGTTCTTTTCTATGTTATTTAAATTCATTAGTTATAAGTAGATCGTAGTGTTTAAGTAGCAAATATTTAGGTTTAGATAGCACAATTCATAGATTTAAGTAGAAGTAGTAAGTAGATTAAAATTTAAATTATGAGTATAGTTGATTGTAGTAGATAGACATTGTATCTAACAGGTGGGGGGTTTGCAATATTAGAATTAGTTGGTGTTGTATGTTGTGTCCCGCACTTATGGTTGTTGTGATGTTGCAATTGTGGGTCGAGTGTAGATTTGGTTTTTGAGTCGGTTGTTATTGTGTCACTTTGTATCTAAAATGTTAAATATATTAGTTCACTGTTTCAAAGTTTATTGTTGCAATGTTCACTCTAGTTATATATGTTTGTATGTATGTTCACTTTTTACTTTTCACTTCACTTGGGTTTTCACTTTGAGGGGGAGAGAATACGATGCGCGGGTTTGAGATTTAAAACGAGACTGATCTTTTTCTGGTTGTTGCTTGTCACTTGGACCCCGCGAAAACGGTCAACTTTCCAAGCTACAAGCAACAATTCCAGGTAAACAAATATGAAATCAAGGCGGAATCAGCGATTAAGAACTTACTTCAATGTACCGTTATGCACAGTGGGTCATGTGCATACGTGAACGCATGTCTGCAC
Source organism: Stomoxys calcitrans (assembly GCF_963082655.1). Lineage (NCBI taxonomy): Eukaryota > Metazoa > Arthropoda > Insecta > Diptera > Muscidae > Stomoxys > Stomoxys calcitrans. The sequence continues at coordinate 134,933,286 of NC_081552.1, read as the reverse complement.
ATGGGTGCACATGACTTCATGTTCAAACGTACCTTGAACATTCTCCCCCTCCAAGTGACGAAGTGACATCTTACCTTTTTAATTTTGGTTTCTTGCCTGTGAGGTGACTGGGCCGACGAACACGTATCCCCAATCTGTCTCCTGGGCGAAGACGGCTCCCAATCCGGGTTGTACAACACCACTCCTCCGGAGGTGGGCGTAGGCATCGGCCCCTACCTCTACATCGATTGGTTCGTTGCCCCTAGGGTCAGCATCTGCCAAAGAAAGGGATCTTAGGCTGCTTGTGGGGTCGGGAATGATGGGATCTGAATAGGGTCGTCGCGGCAAATCCCGGGTCACCACTGCCCGGATGGTATACATGGTCCTCCTCGACGCATGCCTTGACCGAAGTCTTATTGTTGCCAGACGGTGCCCTCTGCGCTCTCTCGTTGGTATCCCCAGGCGAGTTACTGTGGCTGCCGCGATTCGGGTGATGGTCGATGCCTGGCACAAAAGTACCCGTACCCCAGCCCAATCGTCCTGCTCCTCGGGTGCCAATTCCACCATCGCCGTGGGTACAAAAACAGTGGCCCGGCTGTAAGGTATCTCGACCGGGGGAGGGCCTTGGACGATGGGCATCTGGTTGGCTGGTTCGATTGCAAGTTGCCGTGGGTTGGCAATCTCCATTGGGGGCGGGCTGTAGCTGCCGTATGTCTCCCTAAGCTGTGGGGCTCCATGCAGCATTGTGTGATGGCGGTAGTCGCATGTTCGGCAGGCAGTGACCACGGGGCAGTCTGGGGCCAGATGGCTGCGCGCCAGACAGTTCCGACAGTAACTCCGTCTCTCAACTGTCTCGTATCTCTGATACGGTGTCATTTGCCGGAACCGCGGGCATGACCGTATGGCGTGGTCCTCCTGGCAGAGGCCACAGGCATACTGCCAAGATGCGGGGCGATACCTGGGTTCCCGTGGGTCGAAGCGAGGGCGTGTGGGTCTGGCGGGTCGTGGGGACTCTGGGCGAGGTAAATATCCGGCCATTATCTGTAACCAAAATCTCGTGAGTACCGTGTTTTGATGTGATTATGAATTGCTAGGGGTGTCTGAGAATAATTTGACAATCTTAGTTATGGGTCGACTGACTATGCCATTGGAAGTTCGAATATCTACAACTCGAGTGTTCTGATCAACACCGGGGTATGTTTTAAAAACTCGTCCTAACTTCCACTCGGTGGGATATCTCTCATCCCTGATGACAACTAAATCATTGACCTGTATGTTATCTTGCTGATACTTCCATTTGTATCTACGGTGAAGCTCATTTAAGTACTCTGACTTCCACCTCTGACAAAAGTTTTGGGATATAATCTTTAATCTCTTCCACCGATTTGCAAGCGTTATGTCCTCCTCTGAGATGTCGGGTTCTGCCGGGGTCAAAAGGGAAGAGCCTATAAGGAAGTGAGCTGGGGTCAAGGGTGCTAAATCGTTAGGGTCTTCAGAAGCTGGACTAAGGGGTCGTGAATTGAGGCAGGCCTCGATACGTGCCAATATGGTTGACAGTTCTTCGAACGTGAAGTTCATTTTGGGCATAGACTTCTTAAGGTGTATCTTGAATGATTTAACTCCTGCCTCCCACAATCCCCCCATATGGGGAGCTCCTGGAGGAATAAATTTCCACTCTAAATTCTGATGAGCATGTTGCTGAATGGCGCTGCTCTGTAAACTTTTCATAAACTCTTTCTGATCTTTCTTGAGCATTTCTGCTGCGCCTATAAAATTCTTTCCATTGTCGGAATATATCTTTTCTGGGCACCCTCTCCTTCCTATGAAACGAGCTAATGCCGCCAGAAATGATTGAGTCGATAAATCACTTGTTGCTTCTAAGTGGATGGCTTTTGTCGCAAAACAAACAAATATGCAGATATAACCCTTGGTTATTAAACACGCTCGTGCTGTTAAGCTTTTGATTCCGAAGGGTCCTGCAAAATCTACCCCTGTATTCGTAAAGGGTCTGGATAAAGTAGTACGCTCGGGTGGAAGAGATGACATAATTTGGGTCTGAGTCTTTAATCGATATAGGGTACAAACTCTGCAATTGTGTATAACTTTCTTGATCAACTGTTTCAATCTGAATATCCAAAACTCCGTACGGATGAGCCGGGTCATAAGTTGATTGCCTCCGTGCATTGAGACTTTATGAACAAATTCCACTAGAAGGAGTGCAAATCGCGAATCATATGGGATTAAGATTGGATGACGTTCGCTGTACGTCAAAGCTGGCGATTGAACTAAACGACCATTGGATCTAATTACTCCTTTTCTATCTATGAAGGGGTTGAATGGTAAAAGACTACTTCTAGGTGAAAGCCTTTTCTTTTGGGTCAAAGAACTGTATTCCTCAACGAAGTAATGTTTCTGAGTTGCCACTATAAGACGCATCTTTGTGTCTATGAGCTCTGGGCTGGTTATTTCTTGCGATGAAATTTTAAGTGAGGATCTAGTTGAACCTGTGTTACGCCAGAACCTAACTGCGTAAGACAAAACACGATATGCTCTAGCTAAAGACGAAAATCGAGTCAAAGGGTCATCAAAGGTGCCTGTTGCGAATACTTTAACTTGTTTTGCTTCAAGATTAGTGTCTGTATTAACTCGGTCTTGCGGCCACTGATCATGCGGCAATTTGAGCCACTGGGGTCCCGTCCACCATAAATTATGAGCTATTAAGTCGTCAGGAGAACAGCCACGACTTGCTACATCTGCAGGATTATATTCTGAGTCAACATGTTTCCAATTCTCACCGCCGACGTTCTCTAATATCTCTGAAACCCTGTTACCAACGAAAGCGCTCCATGAGCATGGTGGCTTTTGTAGCCAGGCTAGAACGATTGTAGAGTCGGTCCAGAAATGGGTCGTAAACTTTGATAATTGAAGCTTAGGCACAATGGCATTTGCTAACCTTGACAACATAACTGCACCGCATAATTCTAACCTTGGCAGAGAGATTTTCTTAACTGGGGCTACTCGGGTCTTGGCTGCTAGAAGAAAAGTGTCTACAGTTTTATCGATGTGTTCAACGCGTATATAAATTGTGGCTGCATATGCGCTTTCTGACGCGTCGCAGAATCCATGTATCTCCACAATACTAGCAGGTGTAAACCGAACCCATCTTGGTATCGATACAGTGTCTATAGAATGGCTGCCTCTCACAAAGTTATTCCAGTTCATTTGAGTCACTGGCTTCAACGAGTCGTCCCATTCTACCTTATCTAGCCAAACCTGTTGCATGATTAACTTGGCTACAACTATTACTGGCGCTAACCATCCACATGGGTCGAAAAACTTTGCTATCGTTGATAATACTTCTCGCTTGGTGCTCATTTGCTTTTCTTCAACTGTAGGGGCCGTAAAAGTGAAATTATCACCTGATATATTCCAACGAATTCCTAGGGTCTTTGTCAAAGAAGCTTCGGAAATATTTAACCAATCTATTGGAAGAAGCATGTCTTCATTTAAATCCTTTAACAAACGTGTGTCATTTGACGCCCATTTTCTTAGCTCGAAACCAGCTGATTCTAATGCGGAGGCTAATTCCTTCCTAGCTGCTGTAGCTTCTTCTATGGAGTGTCCGCCCGCTAATACATCATCGACATATAAATTTTCTTTAATAATTCTTGATCCTAACGGATGAGAATCTTTCACGTCTTCTGCTAACTGGAGAAGGGTCCTAATCGCTAAACATGGGGCGCAATTTATGCCGAAGGTAACAGTTAAGAGTTCGTAATCCTCAATTGGGTGGTTTTCTGATTTACGAAAGAGAATTCTTTGAAAAGCTGTTTGATTGGGGTCTACTAAGATCTGACGATACATTTTTGTCACGTCTGCATTGAAGACGTACTTAAAAAATCTCCATTTCAACACTTGTAGCACAAGGTCTTGCTGAAGTATGGGTCCTGTATGTAAGATATCGTTAAGACTTTTCTTGTTTGATGTTGGGCTAGATGCGTTAAAAACCACTCTAAGTTTTGTGGTAACCCTATCTGGTTTGATAACTGCATGGTGAGGTAAGTAGTAGTGAGGGGTCTTGTATACGCTGTTTGGGTCTACCTTCCTCATGTGTCCTAATTCCAAATACTCCAATATGGCTGCATCATAATGTGCTTTAATATCTGGGGTCTTAGACAACTTTTTCTCCATTCTATGAAACTGTGCCAATGCGATGTTCCTAGATGAACCGATCTCTGAACAGCTTTTAAAAGGTAAAGTTACGATATATCTCCCCGCCTCATTACGTCGTGTTGTATTTTTGTAATTATTTTCGCAATAAATATCTTCTGCTGACCTCAAAACCTTTTTTGGGGTCTCTTCCACCTCCCAAAAGCGAGTGATTATCTTTTCTAATGATGATGCACTATAAAGTGTGATTTGTCTGTCGGATTTAGGGTCTTCCGTAATGGGTCCTCCTATGATCCACCCAAAAACGGTGTCCTGCGCTATAAGTGATCCAAAGGATTTCATAGTACCGCCTTTTGTGAATATAAGGGGTCCAATATCTAATCCGATTAACATGTCCACGGGTCGACTTTCAAAGAATCGGGGGTCCGCGAGACTAAGGTGTGCAAAATCTCCAAATTGATTTTGCCTTAAATTGTGTGTTGGTAAATGAGAAGGTAGGGTCTTTAAGACTGGTGCCCAAACCTCCAGCTCAAAACTAGGATTTACTCGTGAGCAAAGATTGAAGACGCAAGCTTTTGTCGATGTTTCAGAAACTGCGTCGCTTAAACCTGTGACGTGAATTAAATTCTTAACTGTTGGAAGTTGCAATTTGTTTCTAATTTTTTCTGATATGAAAGTTGATTGTGACCCAGGATCGATGATTGCCCTGGCATCATATCTATGTCCTCTAGATTTGATTTGAACTATTGCTGTGAACAAAAGTGTCTCTTTGGGTTGCGGAGTGGGTCTGATTTCCTGAAGTGTCAAAGTCGTTGAACAAGGTGCTTCTAAACAAGGTGTGGACTGTATATTTGGCGATACCGATGGTTGTACTAGGGTGGTTGAAGCGGCAGCACTGGTACTAGGGCGTGCGTATTCGCTAACCGGTTGAGCTAGGGTGGTAGGATCAGTAGCACTGGTGCTAGGTCGTGCTTCCTGTCTACCGGGTTGAACTAAAGTGTTGAGAGCGGCAGCACTGGTGCTAGGTCGTGCTCCGCCTCGTTGGTGTGTGCCTGTTGTAGGGTACTGGCTCTGGTTGCCTTTATGTATCAAACTGTGGTGTCGTTGACTACATTCCCTACAACTAAAACGACTTTTACACTCCCTGACTCCATGATCCGAAGAAAGGCAGTTATAGCAAAGATGACCTGTCTTAACAATGTTTATTCGATCGTTGATCGACCTTTCTAGAAATTGAGGACATTCTCGCAAAGAATGATTGGATTTACAAAGTTGACAAACCGGTTTGTTATTCTGAGCATTATAGTGTGATTGTGTGTTGTTGCTGGGTCTTGAGCCCGTGTTCTTGAAATTGGGATTTACATTTGTTTGAAAACTATTAACTCGCTTTTCCCGCTTATCGTACTCCGATCTGGGTTGATTATATCTCGAATATTGTGGCTTGATATTGCCGACTGATTCTAGGGTCTTGAATTTATGGGTCAAAAATACATCTAATTGATTCCACGATGGAAGAGACGAACAATCTGCTAGGCTGCTTTCGAATTCTTCTAAAAATATTCTTGGTAGTTTGGTTGACACAAGATAAACTAAGATTGGGTCCCATCCCCCCGTTTCTACTTCAAGGGTCTGTAAAGTTTGGGTACAACTACCTATAGTGCGCTGTAATTTCTGGATTGTTGACGCGTTATCAACGGAAACCGAAGGTAAATTAAAAAGAGCTCGCAATTGCTCATTTACCTGCATGCGTTTATTTTCGTACCTATGAACGAGATTTCTCCACGCTATGTCGAAACCCTCATGGGTCAGTGGAACATTGGAAATTATTTCGCGGGCTTCTCCTGCTGTTTTTTGGGTCAAGTGAAACAACTTCTCGACTTTACATAATTTTGAATTGTTAATGTAAATTGCTGAAAATAAGTCCCTAAAGGTGGGCCATTCGCGATATCCCCCTTTAAAAACATCTGTGTCACAGGGCGGCAATCTTAGAGCTGGTGAAAAATCATTATTGTCTCGCTGTTGGGTCATCGATATTCTCTCCTGTTTTTCTTGATCTTGTTGCTCGTTAAGGGCCAAAATTTCTCCGTTAAGAGAGCTTAAACACCGTTTATAAGTTTCTAGTGCCTGTTTGTAATTATTTCGAAGTTTAGTTTTATCTATAGGTGTCTCATCCTTTTCCGGAATGCGGTCCCTACAATCTAAGTATGCCTTCTTGATTTGATCCCATAAAGAATTGAGTTCTACCCGCGTGATTTCTAACGAATGTATATTATCATCTGACTTAGCCGCGGAGTAAACGCTTTCAAAATCTACTAAATCATTCACACAGTTTACAAATTTTTCGCGTAAATTCTTATCCATTTTGTAATTGGCTTGTATATGTTTTAAATAGGTTCAAAAACTATAAAACCACGGAAAAATTTTGAAGCTTCTTTTTTGATGTGTGTGTATGTGTGTGTGTGTGTAGGTGGGCGCTTGGCTTGGGTCCAGAATTGTGTGTTGGCGCCTTTTGCAATTTTTGTAGTTTTGTGTCGTTAGAGTTTTGGATTTTGTTGTTTTAGTGTTTTTGATTTGATGAAGTTTTGGGAATTTAACCGTTGTAGCGGGTTTTTCCGTTTTTATCCCAGAGCGTAGATTTTTTGTTTTTGTGTTTTTACACGGAACGCACGAAATTGATTTTGTTGGGGTTTTTTGAAAAATGCACAATATTTTATGTTTGATAGAAAAAGAAAGAATTAGTTTGGGATAAAATTTACAAATTTATCGAGCAACCCATAATTCTGTTTTAACACTTTAATTTGTTTTTTAAGTTAAAATACTGAAAAATTTATGATTTTTAGAAAAAAAAATTTTTCAAAATATGTAGAAAAAAATTAACATAAATTTTGGGTTGGACGATAAATTGTTAAATTTTTCAATTTTTTAGCTCTTTTTTTTCATTTTAACACAAAGAAACTTCTTTCAACAATTTAAAATTTTTTTGATTTTTTATAATTTTTGAAATTCCACTTTTTTCCACTTCTGTTCCACTGTGCGGGTCACTTTACGTTTTTTGGGTCACTGTAACACTTTTCTAATGGTTTATAACAAAATTTAATTAATTTTTGCAAATTACAAATTTAATTTAATTATTTTTATTTTCTTCGGGTCACCCTGTTGATTTAATTATCTTTTATTTTGTATGAGTCTTCTTGTCCTTTGCAACTGTGTTATTCTTTTTTTTGTTTATTTCTTTTTGATACCGCTTTGGTTGGATTATTTTATCAAGAAATTAATAAAATAAATCCAGAAAACAAATTATGGGTTTCCGAAGCCGCTTAATAAATAAAAAATTTATTTTTTTTTTTTTTGTGTTGCTTTTAATAACTATGGCCAAATTCCTTTTATATGTGTTTTGTGACTTGTTTTATGTTGGCCGTCCGTCCATACGTGTCTGTATGTACGGTTGTGTGTAACCAACCCTTTTTTCGCACTTTTCTCTATTACTTTTGCTTTTAATTGGTGGGTCACTGCACTTTTGTTGTTGCGAATTTTTTGTGTTTCGGTCACTGGGTCTTTTGAAATGAAAATGAATTATTTTTGGGCAGAAAACAGAAAAATTTTTTTTTGATTTTTGGTTTTTTAATTATTTAAAAAAACCACTTATCCGGTTCGAAGGACCAAATGTTTGGGGTCAAACTAAGGGTTTTGCCTTCCGAAATAAAACATAGGAAGTTTTATGTTTAAAATTCAAATGTGGTGGTGATTGTTTATTGTGATGTTCTTTTCTATGTTATTTAAATTCATTAGTTATAAGTAGATCGTAGTGTTTAAGTAGCAAATATTTAGGTTTAGATAGCACAATTCATAGATTTAAGTAGAAGTAGTAAGTAGATTAAAATTTAAATTATGAGTATAGTTGATTGTAGTAGATAGACATTGTATCTAACAGGTGGGGGGTTTGCAATATTAGAATTAGTTGGTGTTGTATGTTGTGTCCCGCACTTATGGTTGTTGTGATGTTGCAATTGTGGGTCGAGTGTAGATTTGGTTTTTGAGTCGGTTGTTATTGTGTCACTTTGTATCTAAAATGTTAAATATATTAGTTCACTGTTTCAAAGTTTATTGTTGCAATGTTCACTCTAGTTATATATGTTTGTATGTATGTTCACTTTTTACTTTTCACTTCACTTGGGTTTTCACTTTGAGGGGGAGAGAATACGATGCGCGGGTTTGAGATTTAAAACGAGACTGATCTTTTTCTGGTTGTTGCTTGTCACTTGGACCCCGCGAAAACGGTCAACTTTCCAAGCTACAAGCAACAATTCCAGGTAAACAAATATGAAATCAAGGCGGAATCAGCGATTAAGAACTTACTTCAATGTACCGTTATGCACAGTGGGTCATGTGCATACGTGAACGCATGTCTGCACATGGGTGCACATGACTTCATGTTCAAACGTACCTTGAACAGATACTATTATTGGCTTTCAAACGAATTAATCTGATTGCGAATCGGTTAAGTCGTTTCCGGGAAAAACAAAAATTGCATATTCCATCCGCACAAATTACTTCCAGAATGACCCAACATAAAATTATTCTGTATTTCGGAAACTGAGTGTGGCAGGTAGACAAAACAGGTATGGAATTATAGATATTATTATTGGTTTGCAAACGAATCAATCCGATTGCGAATCGGTTAAGTCGTTTCCGAGAAAAACGAAAATTACATATTCCATCCACACAAGTCACATCAAGAATGAACCAACATAAAATTATCCTATATCTCGGAAACTGTGAGTGGTAGGTAGACAAAACCAGTATGGAATTGTAGATATTATTATTGGCTTTCTAATGAATCAATCCGATTGCAAATCGCCTAAGTCGTTTCCGAGAAAAACGAAAATTACATATTCCATCCGCACAGGTCACTTCCAGAATGACCCAACCTAAAAATAATCTATATCTCGGAAACGGTAAGTGCTAGGTAGACATAACCAGTATGGAATTGTCGATATTATTATTGGCTTTCAAATGAATCAATCCGATTGCAAATCGTTTAAGTCGTTTCCGAGAAAAACGAAAATTACATATTCCATCCGCACAGGTCACTTCCAGAATGACCCAACCTAAAAATAATCTATATCTCGGAAACGGTAAGTGCTAGGTAGACATAACCAGTATGGAATTGTCGATATTATTATTGGCTTTCAAATGAATCAATCCGATTGCAAATCGCTTAAATCGTTTCCGAGAAAAACGAAAATTACATATTCCATCCGCACAAGTCACTTCCAGAATGACCCAACATAAAATTATTCTATATCTCGGAAACTGTGAGTGCTAGGTAGACAAAACCAGTATGGAATTGTAGATATTATTATTGGCTTTCAAATGAATCAATCCAATTGCAAATCATTTAAGTCGTTTCCGAGAAAAACGAAAATTACATATTCCATCCGCAAAAGTCACTTCCAGAATGGCCCAACAAAAACAAAAAATCTCGGAAACTGTGAGTGTTAGGTAGACAAAATAAGTATGGAATTGTAGATACAGGCTTTCAAACGAATCAATCTGATTGCGAATCGGTTAAGTCGTTTCCGGGAAAAACGAAAATTGCATATTCCATCCGCACAAATTACTTCCAGAATGACCCAACATAAAATTATTCTGTATCTCAGAAACTGTGTGTGGCGGGTAGACAAAACAGGTATGGAATTATAGATATTATTATTGGTTTGCAAACGAATCAATCCGATTGCGAATCGGTTAAGTCGTTTCCGGGAAAAACGAAAATTGCATATTCCATCCGCACAAATTACTTCCAGAATGACCCAACATAAAATTATTCTGTATCTCGGAAACTGTGTGTGGCAGGTAGACAAAACAGGTATGGAATTATAGATATTATTATTGGTTTGCAAACGAATCAATCCGATTGCGAATCGGTTAAGTCGTTTCCGAGAAACACGAAAATTACATATTCCATCCGCAGAAATTACTTCCAGAATGACCCAACATAAAATTATTCTGTATCTCGGAAACTGTGTGTGGCAGGTAGACAAAACAGGTATGGAATTATAGATATTATTATTGGTTTGCAAACGAATCAATCCGATTGCGAATCGGTTAAGTCGTTTCCGAGAAACACGAAAATTACATATTCCATCCACACAAGTCACATCAAGAATGAACCAACATAAAATTATCCTATATCTCGGAAACTGTGAGTGGTAGGTAGACAAAACCAGTATGGAATTGTAGATATTATTATTGGCTTTCAAATAAATCAATCCGATTGCAAATCGCTTAAGTCGTTTCCGAGAAAAACGAAAATTACATATTCCATCCGCACAGGTCACCGCACTGTGAGTGTTAGGTAGACAAAATAAGTATGGAATTGTAGATACTATTATTGGCTTTCAAACGAATCAATCTGATTGCGAATCGGTTAAGTCGTTTCCGGGAAAAACGAAAATTGCATATTCCATCCGCACAAATTACTTCCAGAATGACCCAACATAAAATTATTCTGTATCTCAGAAACTGTGTGTGGCAGGTAGACAAAACAGGTATGGAATTATAGATATTATTATTGGTTTGCAAACGAATCAATCCGATTGCGAATCGGTTAAGTCGTTTCCGGGAAAAACGAAAATTGCATATTCCATCCGCACAAATTACTTCCAGAATGACCCAACATAAAATTATTCTGTATCTCGGAAACTGTGTGTGGCAGGTAGACAAAACAGGTATGGAATTATAGATATTATTATTGGTTTGCAAACGAATCAATCCGATTGCGAATCGGTTAAGTCGTTTCCGAGAAACACGAAAATTACATATTCCATCCGCACAAATTACTTCCAGAATGACCCAACATAAAATTATTCTGTATCTCGGAAACTGTGTGTGGCAGGTAGACAAAACAGGTATGGAAATATAGATATTATTATTGGTTTGCAAACGAATCAATCCGATTGCGAATCGGTTAAGTCGTTTCCGAGAAACACGAAAATTACATATTCCATCCACACAAGTCACATCAAGAATGAACCAACATAAAATTATCCTATATCTCGGAAACTGTGAGTGGTAGGTAGACAAAACCAGTATAGAATTGTAGATATTATTATTGGCTTTCAAATAAATCAATCCGATTGCAAATCGCTTAAGTCGTTTCCGAGAAAAACGAAAATTACATATTCCATCCGCACAGGTCACTTCCAGAATGACCCAACCTAAAAATAATCTATATCTCGGAAACGGTAAGTGCTAGGTAGAAAGAACCAGTATGGAATTGTAGATATTATTATTGGCTTTCAAATGAATCAATCCGATTGCAAATCGTTTAAGTCGTTTCCGAGAAAAACGAAAATTACATATTCCATCCGCACAGGTCACTTCCAGAATGACCCAACCTAAAAATAATCTATATCTCAGAAACGGTAAGTGCTAGGTAGACATAACCAGTATGGAATTGTCGATATTATTATTGGCTTTCAAATGAATCAATCCGATTGCAAATCGCTTAAGTCGCTTCAGAGAAAAACGAAAATTACATATTCCATCCGCACAGGTCACTTCCAGAATGACCCAACCTAAAAATAATCTATGTATATCTCGGAAACGGTAAGTGCTAGGTAGACATAACCAGTATGGAATTGTCGATATTATTATTGGCTTTCAAATGAATCAATCCGATTGCAAATCGCTTAAGTCGTTTCCGAGAAAAACGAAAATTACATATTCCATCCGCACAAGTCACTTCCAGAATGAACCAACAAAAAATTATTCTATATCTTGGAAACTGTGAGTGCTAGGTAGACAATACCAGTATGGAATTGTAGATATTATTATTGGCTTTCAAATGAATCAATCCGATTGCAAATCGCTTAAGTCGTTTCCGAGAAAAACGAAAATTACATATTCCATCCGCACAAGTCACTTCCAGAATGACCCAACCTAAAAATAATAGACATAACCAGTATGGAATTGTCGATATTATTATTGGCTTTCAAATGAATCAATCCGATTGCAAATCGCTTAAGTCGTTTCCGAGAAAAACGAAAATTACATATTCCATCCGCACAAGTCACTTCCAGAATGAACCAACATAAAATTATTCTATATCTCGGAAACTGTGAGTGTTAGGTAGACAATACCAGTATGGAATTGTAGATATTATTATTGGCTTTCAAATGAATCAATCCGATTGCAAATCGCTTTAGTCGTTTCCGAGAAAAACGAAAATTACCTATTTCATCCGCACAAGTCACTTCCAGAATGACCCAACCTAAAAATAATCTATATCTCGGAAACGGTGAGTGCTAGGTAGAAAGAACAAGTATGGAATTGTAGATATTATTATTGGCTTTCAAATGAATCAATCCGATTGCAAATCGTTTAAGTCGTTTCCGAGAAAAACGAAAATTACATATTCAATCCGCACAGGTCACTTCCAGAATGACCCTACCTAAAAATAATCTATATCTCGGAAACGGTAAGTGCTAGGTAGACATTACCAGTATGGAATTGTCGATATTATTATTGGCTTTCAAATGAATCAATCCGATTGCAAATCGGTTAAGTCGTTTCCGAGAAAAACGAAAATTACATATTCCATCCGCACAAGTCACTTCCATAATGAACCAACAAAAAATTATTATATATCTCGGAAACTGTGAGTGCTAGGTAGACAATACCAGTATGGAATTGTAGATATTATTATTGGCTTTCAAATGAATCAATCCGATTGCAAATCGCTTAAGTCGTTTCCGAGAAAAACGAAAATTACATATTCCATCCGCACAAGTCACTTCCAGAATGACCCAACCTAAAAATAATAGACATAACCAGTATGGAATTGTCGATATTATTATTGGCTTTCAAATGAATCAATCCGATTGCAAATCGCCTAAGTCGTTTCCGAGAAAAACGAAAATTACATATTCCATCTGCACAAGTTACTTCCAGAATGAACCAACATAAAATTATTCTATATCTCGGAAACTGTGAGTGCTAGGTAGACAATACCAGTATGGAATTGTAGATATTATTATTGGCTTTCAAATGAATCAATCCGATTGCAAATCGCTTTAGTCGTTTCCGAGAAAAACGAAAATTACATATTCCATCCGCACAAGTCACTTCCAGAATGACCCAACCTAAAAGTAATCTATATCTCGGAAACGGTAAGTGCTAGGTAGAAAGAACCAGTATGGAATTGTAGATATTATTATTGGCTTTCAAATGAATCAATCCGATTGCAAATCGTTTAAGTCGTTTCCGAGAAAAACGAAAATTACATATTCCATCCGCACAGGTCACTTCCAGAATGACCCAACCTAAAAATAATCTATATCTCGGAAACGGTAAGTGCTAGGTAGACATAACCAGTATGGAATTGTAGATATTATTTTTGGCTTTCAAATGAATCAATCCGATTGCAAATCGTTTAAGTCGTTTCCGAGAAAAACGAAAATTACATATTCCATCCGCACAAGTCACTTCCAGAATGACCCAACATAAAATTATTCTATATCTCGGAAACTGTGAGTGCTAGGAAGACAAAACCAGTATGGAATTGTAGATATTATTATTGGCTTTCAAATGAATCAATCCGATTGCAAATCATTTAAGTCGTTTCCGAGAAAAACGAAAATTACATATTCCATCCGCAAAAGTCACTTCCAGAATGGCCCAACAAAAAATTATTCTGTATCTCGGAAACTGTGAGTGTTAGGTAGACAAAACAAGTATGGAATTGTAGATACTATTATTGGCTTTCAAACGAATTAATCTGATTGCGAATCGGTTAAGTCGTTTCCGGGAAAAACGAAAATTGCATATTCCATCCGCACAAATTACTTCCAGAATGACCCAACATAAAATTATTCTGTATTTCGGAAACTGTGTGTGGCAGGTAGACAAAACAGGTATGGAATTATAGATATTATTATTGGTTTGCAAACGAATCAATCCGATTGCGAATCGGTTAAGTCGTTTCCGAGAAAAACGAAAATTACATATTCCATCCACACAAGTCACATCAAGAATGAACCAACATAAAATTATCCTATATCTCGGAAACTGTGAGTGGTAGGTAGACAAAACCAGTATGGAATTGTAGATATTATTATTGGCTTTCTAATGAATCAATCCGATTGCAAATCGCCTAAGTCGTTTCCGAGAAAAACGAAAATTACATATTCCATCCGCACAGGTCACTTCCAGAATGACCCAACCTAAAAATAATCTATATCTCGGAAACGGTAAGTGCTAGGTAGACATAACCAGTATGGAATTGTCGATATTATTATTGGCTTTCAAATGAATCAATCCGATTGCAAATCGTTTAAGTCGTTTCCGAGAAAAACGAAAATTACATATTCCATCCGCACAGGTCACTTCCAGAATGACCCAACCTAAAAATAATCTATATCTCGGAAACGGTAAGTGCTAGGTAGACATAACCAGTATGGAATTGTCGATATTATTATTGGCTTTCAAATGAATCAATCCGATTGCAAATCGCTTAAATCGTTTCCGAGAAAAACGAAAATTACATATTCCATCCGCACAAGTCACTTCCAGAATGAACCAACATAAAATTATTCTATATCTCGGAAACTGTGAGTGCTAGGTAGACAATACCAGAATGACCCAACATAAAATTATTCTGTATCTCGGAAACTGTGTGTGGCAGGTAGACAAAACAGGTATGGAATTATAGATATTATTATTGGTTTGCAAACGAATCAATCCGATTGCGAATCGGTTAAGTCGTTTCCGAGAAACACGAAAATTACATATTCCATCCGCACAAATTACTTCCAGAATGACCCAACATAAAATTATTCTGTATCTCGGAAACTGTGTGTGGCAGGTAGACAAAACAGGTATGGAATTATAGATATTATTATTGGTTTGCAAACGAATCAATCCGATTGCGAATCGGTTAAGTCGTTTCCGAGAAACACGAAAATTACATATTCCATCCACACAAGTCACATCAAGAATGAACCAACATAAAATTATCCTATATCTCGGAAACTGTGAGTGGTAGGTAGACAAAACCAGTATGGAATTGTAGATATTATTATTGGCTTTCAAATAAATCAATCCGATTGCAAATCGCTTAAGTCGTTTCCGAGAAAAACGAAAATTACATATTCCATCCGCACAGGTCACTTCCAGAATGACCCAACCTAAAAATAATCTATATCTCGGAAACGGTAAGTGCTAGGTAGAAAGAACCAGTATGGAATTGTAGATATTATTATTGGCTTTCAAATGAATCAATCCGATTGCAAATCGTTTAAGTCGTTTCCGAGAAAAACGAAAATTACATATTCCATCCGCACAGGTCACTTCCAGAATGACCCAACCTAAAAATAATCTATATCTCAGAAACGGTAAGTGCTAGGTAGACATAACCAGTATGGAATTGTCGATATTATTATTGGCTTTCAAATGAATCAATCCGATTGCAAATCGCGTAAGTCGCTTCAGAGAAAAACGAAAATTACATATTCCATCCGCACAGGTCACTTCCAGAATGACCCAACCTAAAAATAATCTATGTATATCTCGGAAACGGTAAGTGCTAGGTAGACATAACCAGTATGGAATTGTCGATATTATTATTGGCTTTCAAATGAATCAATCCGATTGCAAATCGCTTAAGTCGTTTCCGAGAAAAACGAAAATTACATATTCCATCCGCACAAGTCACTTCCAGAATGAACCAACAAAAAATTATTCTATATCTTGGAAACTGTGAGTGCTAGGTAGACAATACCAGTATGGAATTGTAGATATTATTATTGGCTTTCAAATGAATCAATCCGATTGCAAATCGCTTAAGTCGTTTCCGAGAAAAACGAAAATTACATATTCCATCCGCACAAGTCACTTCCAGAATGACCCAACCTAAAAATAATAGACATAACCAGTATGGAATTGTCGATATTATTATTGGCTTTCAAATGAATCAATCCGATTGCAAATCGCTTAAGTCGTTTCCGAGAAAAACGAAAATTACATATTCCATCCGCACAAGTCACTTCCAGAATGAACCAACATAAAATTATTCTATATCTCGGAAACTGTGAGTGTTAGGTAGACAATACCAGTATGGAATTGTAGATATTATTATTGGCTTTCAAATGAATCAATCCGATTGCAAATCGCTTTAGTCGTTTCCGAGAAAAACGAAAATTACCTATTTCATCCGCACAAGTCACTTCCAGAATGACCCAACCTAAAAATAATCTATATCTCGGAAACGGTGAGTGCTAGGTAGAAAGAACAAGTATGGAATTGTAGATATTATTATTGGCTTTCAAATGAATCAATCCGATTGCAAATCGTTTAAGTCGTTTCCGAGAAAAACGAAAATTACATATTCAATCCGCACAGGTCACTTCCAGAATGACCCAACCTAAAAATAATCTATATCTCGGAAACGGTAAGTGCTAGGTAGACATTACCAGTATGGAATTGTCGATATTATTATTGGCTTTCAAATGAATCAATCCGATTGCAAATCGGTTAAGTCGTTTCCGAGAAAAACGAAAATTACATATTCCATCCGCACAAGTCACTTCCAGAATGAACCAACAAAAAATTATTCTACAGGGTGGCTGATGAAAGCCGCTACCAAAAAAAAATGTAATAACTTTTTTTCTATTTAATAATAATAATTTAATAATTAATTTAATTAATTAATTAAATAATTTAATTAATAATAATTTAATAATTAATTTAATAATTTAATTTAACATGAATAAAAGAAAAATGTATTCCATACACCGAAAAAAAAATGTAGCAATATTCATCATTGTAGCAATATTCATCAGCCACCCTGTATATCTCGGAAACTGTGAGTGCTAGGTAGACAATACCAGTATGGAATTGTAGATATTATTATTGGCTTTCAAATGAATCAATCCGATTGCAAATCGCTTAAGTCGTTTCCGAGAAAAACGAAAATTACATATTCCATCCGCACAAGTCACTTCCAGAATGACCCAACATAAAATTATCCTATATCTCGGAAACTGTGAGTGGTAGGTAGACAAAACCAGTATGGAATTGTAGATATTATTATTGGCTTTCTAATGAATCAATCCGATTGCAAATCGCCTAAGTCGTTTCCGAGAAAAACGAAAATTACATATTCCATCTGCAAATCGCTTTAGTCGTTTCCGAGAAAAACGAAAATTACATATTCCGCACAAGTCACTTCCAGAATGGCCCAACAAAAAATTATTCTGTATCTCGGAAACTGTGAGTGTTAGGTAGACAAAACAAGTATGGAATTGTAGATACTATTATTGGCTTTCAAACGAATTAATCTGATTGCGAATCGGTTAAGTCGTTTCCGGGAAAAACGAAAATTGCATATTCCATCCGCACAGGTCACTTCCAGAATGACCCAACCTAAAAATGATCTATATCTCGGAAACGGTAAGTGCTAGGTAGACATAACCAGTATGGAATTGTCGATATTATTATTGGCTTTCAAATGAATCAATCCGATTGCAAATCGTTTAAGTCGTTTCCGAGAAAAACGAAAATTACATATTCCATCCGCACAGGTCACTTCCAGAATGACCCAACCTAAAAATAATCTATATCTCGGAAACGGTAAGTGCTAGGTAGACATAACCAGTATGGAATTGTCGATATTATTATTGGCTTTCAAATGAATCAATCCGATTGCAAATCGCTTAAATCGTTTCCGAGAAAAACGAAAATTACATATTCCATCCGCACAAGTCACTTCCAGAATGAACCAACATAAAATTATTCTATATCTCGGAAACTGTGAGTGCTAGGTAGACAATACCAGTATGGAATTGTAGATATTATTATTGGCTTTCAAATGAATTAATCCGATTGCAAATCGCTTAAGTCGTTTCCGAGAAAAACGAAAATTACATATTCCATCCGCACAAGTCACTTCCAGAATGACCCAACCTAAAAATAATAGACATAACCAGTATGGAATTGTCGATATTATTATTGGCTTTCAAATGAATCAATCCGATTGCAAATCGCTTAAGTCGTTTCCGAGAAAAACGAAAATTAAATATTCCATCCGCACAGGTCACTTCCAGAATGACCCAACCTAAAAATAATCTATATCTCGGAAACGGTAAGTGCTAGGT
Source organism: Stomoxys calcitrans (assembly GCF_963082655.1). NCBI lineage: Eukaryota > Metazoa > Arthropoda > Insecta > Diptera > Muscidae > Stomoxys > Stomoxys calcitrans. The sequence goes on along the minus strand of NC_081552.1, from coordinate 134,914,981 downwards.
AGACATAACCAGTATGGAATTGTCGATATTATTATTGGCTTTCAATTGAATCAATCCGATTGCAAATCGCTTAAGTCGTTTCCGAGAAAAACGAAAATTACATATTCCATCCGCACAAGTCACTTCCAGAATGAACCAACATAAAATTATTCTATATCTCGGAAACTGTGAGTGCTAGGTAGACAATACCAGTATGGAATTGTAGATATTATTATTGGCTTTCAAATGAATCAATCCGATTGCAAATCGCTTAAGTCGTTTCCGAGAAAAACGAAAATTACATATCCCATCCGCACAAGTCACTTACAGAATGACCCAACCTAAAAATAATAGACATAACCAGTATGGAATTGTCGATATTATTATTGGCTTTCAAATGAATCAATCCGATTGCAAATCGCCTAAGTCGTTTCCGAGAAAAACGAAAATTACATATTCCATCTGCACAAGTTACTTCCAGAATGAACCAACATAAAATTATTTTGTATCTCGGAAACTGTGAGTGCTAGGTAGACATAACCAGTATGGAATTGTAGATATTATTATTGGCTTTCAAATGAATCAATCCGATTGCAAATCGCTTAAGTCGTTTCCGAGAAAAACGAAAATTACATATTTCATCCGCACAAGTCACTTCCAGAATGACCCAACCTTAAAATAATCTATATCTCGGAAACGGTGAGTGCTAGGTAGAAAGAACAAGTATGGAATTGTAGATATTATTATTGGCTTTCAAATGAATCAATCCGATTGCAAATCGTTTAAGTCGTTTCCGAGAAAAACGAAAATTACATATTCCATCCGCACAGGTCACTTCCAGAATGACCCAACCTAAAAATAATCTATATCTCGGAAACGGTAAGTGCTAGGTAGACATTACCAGTATGGAATTGTCGATATTATTATTGGCTTTCAAATGAATCAATCCGATTGCAAATCGCTTAAGTCGTTTCCGAGAAAAACGAAAATCATATTCCATCCGCACAAGTCACTTCCAGAATGAACCAACAAAAAATTATTCTATATCTCGGAAACTGTGAGTGCTAGGTAGACAATACCAGTATGGAATTGTAGATATTATTATTGGCTTTCAAATGAATCAATCCGATTGCAAATCGCTTAAGTCGTTTCCGAGAAAAACGAAAATTATATATTCCATCCGCACAAGTCACTTCCAGAATGACCCAACCTAAAAATAATAGACATAACCAGTATGGAATTGTCGATATTATTATTGGCTTTCAAATGAATCAATCCGATTGCAAATCGCCTAAGTCGTTTCCGAGAAAAACGAAAATTACATATTCCATCTGCACAAGTTACTTCCAGAATGAACCAACATAAAATTATTTTGTATCTCGGAAACTGTGAGTGGTAGGTAGACATAACCAGTATGGAATTGTAGATATTATTATTGGCTTTCAAATGAATCAATCCGATTGCAAATCGCTTAAGTCGTTTCCGAGAAACACGAAAATTACATATTCCATCCGCACAAGTCACTTCCAGAATGAACCAACATAAAATTATTCTATATCTCGGAAACTGTGAGTGCTAGGTAGACAATACCATTATGGAATTGTAGATATTATTATTGGCTTTCAAATGAATCAATCCGATTGCAAATCGCTTTAGTCGTTTCCGAGAAAAACGAAAATTACATATTCCATCCGCACAGGTCACTTCCAGAATGACCCAACCTACAAATAATCTATATCTCGGAAACGGTAAGTGCTAGGTAGAAATAACCAGTATGGAATTGTAGATATTATTTTTGGCTTTCAAATGAATCAATCCGATTGCAAATCGTTTAAGTCGTTTCCGAGAAAAACGAAAATTACATATTCCATCCGCACAAGTCACTTCCAGAATGACCCAACATAAAATTATTCTATATCTCGGAAACTGTGAGTGCTAGGTAGACAAAACCAGTATGGAATTGTCGATATTATTATTGGCTTTCAAACGAATCAATCCGATTGCAAATCATTTAAGTCGTTTCCGAGAAAAACGAAAATTACATATTCCATCCGCAAAAGTCACTTCCAGAATGGCCCAACAAAAAATTATTCTGTATCTCGGAAACTGTGAGTGTTAGGTAGACAAAACAAGTATGGAATTGTAGATACTATTATTGGCTTTCAAACGAATTAATCTGATTGCGAATCGGTTAAGTCGTTTCCGGGAAAAACGAAAATTGCATATTCCATCCGCACAAATTACTTCCAGAATGACCCAACATAAAATTATTCTGTATTTCGGAAACTGTGTGTGGCAGGTAGACAAAACAGGTATGGAATTATAGATATTATTATTGGTTTGCAAACGAATCAATCCGATTGCGAATCGGTTAAGTCGTTTCCGAGAAACACGAAAATTACATATTCCATCCACACAAGTCACATCAAGAATGAACCAACATAAAATTATCCTATATCTCGGAAACTGTGAGTGGTAGGTAGACAAAACCAGTATGGAATTGTAGATATTATTATTGGCTTTTTAATGAATCAATCCGATTGCAAATCGCCTAAGTCGTTTCCGAGAAAAACGAAAATTACACATTCCATCCGCACAGGTCACTTCCAGAATGACCCAACCTAAAAATAATCTATATCTCGGAAACGGTAAGTGCTAGGTAGACATAACCAGTATGGAATTGTCGATATTATTATTGGCTTTCAAATGAATCAATCCGATTGCAAATCGTTTAAGTCGTTTCCGAGAAAAACGAAAATTACATATTCCATCCGCACAGGTCACTTCCAGAATGACCCAACCTAAAAATAATCTATATCTCGGAAACGGTAAGTGCTAGGTAGAAAGAACCAGTATGGAATTGTCGATATTATTATTGGCTTTCAAATGAATCAATCCGATTGCAAATCGCTTAAATCGTTTCCGAGAAAAACGAGAATTACATATTCCATCCGCACAAGTCACTTCCAGAATGAACCAACATAAAATTATTCTATATCTCGGAAACTGTGAGTGCTAGGTAGACAATACCAGTATGGAATTGTAGATATTATTATTGGCTTTCAAATGAATTAATCCGATTGCAAATCGCTTAAGTCGTTTCCGAGAAAAACGAAAATTACATATTCGATCCGCACAAGTCACTTCCAGAATGACCAAACCTAAAAATAATAGACATAACCAGTATGGAATTGTCGATATTATTATTGGCTTTCAAATGAATCAATCCGATTGCAAATCGCTTAAGTCGTTTCCGAGAAAAACGAAAATTACATATTCCATCCGCACAGGTCACTTCCAGAATGACCCAACCTAAAAATAATCTATATCTCGGAAACGGTAAGTGCTAGGTAGACATAACCAGTATGGAATTGTCGATATTATTATTGGCTTTCAATTGAATCAATCCGATTGCAAATCGCTTAAGTCGTTTCCGAGAAAAACGAAAATTACATATTAAATCCGCACAAGTCACTTCCAGAATGAACCAACATAAAATTATTCTATATCTCGGAAACTGTGAGTGCTAGGTAGACAATACCAGTATGGAATTGTAGATATTATTATTGGCTTTCAAATGAATCAATCCGATTGCAAATCGCTTAAGTCGTTTCCGAGAAAAACGAAAATTACATATCCCATCCGCACAAGTCACTTCCAGAATGACCCAACCTAAAAATAATAGACATAACCAGTATGGAATTGTCGATATTATTATTGGCTTTCAAATGAATCAATCCGATTGCAAATCGCCTAAGTCGTTTCCGAGAAAAACGAAAATTACATATTCCATCTGCACAAGTTACTTCCAGAATGAACCAACATAAAATTATTTTGTATCTCGGAAACTGTGAGTGCTAGGTAGACATAACCAGTGTGGAATTGTAGATATTATTATTGGCTTTCAAATGAATCAATCCGATTGCAAATCGCTTAAGTGGTTTCCGAGAAAAACGAAAATTAAATATTCCATCCGCAAAAGTCACTTCCAGAATGACCCAACCTAAAAATAATCTATATCTCGGAAACGGTAAGTGCTAGGTAGAAAGAACCAGTATGGAATTGTAGATATTATTATTGGCTTTCAAATGAATCAATCCGATTGCAAATCGTTTAAGTCGTTTCCGAGAAAAACGAAAATTACATATTCCATCCGCACAAGTCACTTCCAGAATGACCCAACCTAAAAATAATCTATATCTCGGAAACGGTAAGTGCTAGGTAGACATAACCAGTATGGAATTGTAGATATTATTTTTGGCTTTCAAATTAATCAATCCGATTGCAAATCGTTTAAGTCGTTTCCGAGAAAAACGAAAATTACATATTCCATCCGCACAAGTCACTTCCAGAATGACCCAACATAAAATTATTCTATATCTCGGAAACTGTGAGTGCTAGGTAGACAAAACCAGTATGGAATTGTAGATATTATTATTGGCTTTCAAATGAATCAATCCGATTGCAAATCGCCTAAGTCGTTTCCGAGAAAAACGAAAATTACATACTCCATCTGCACAAGTTACTTCCAGAATGAACCAACATAAAATTATTCTGTATCTCGGAAACTGTGAGTGCTAGGTAGACATAACAAGTATGGAATTGTCGATATTATCATTGGCTTTCAAATGAATCAATCCGATTGCAAATCGCTTAAGTCGTTTCCGAGAAAAACGAAAATTACATATTCCATCCGCACAAGTCACTTCCAGAATGAACCAACATAAAATTATTCTATATCTCGGAAACTGTGAGTGCTAGGTAGACAATACCAGTATGGAATTGTAGATATTATTATTGGCTTTCAAATGAATCAATCCGATTGCAAATCGCTTAAGTCGTTTCCGAGAAAAACGAAAATTACATATTCCATCCGCACAAGTCACTTCCAGAATGACCCAACCTAAAAATAATAGACATAAACAGTATGGAATTGTCGATATTAAAGGGTGATTTTTTTGAGGTTAGGATTTTCATGCATTAGTATTTGACAGATCACGTGGGATTTCAGACATGGTGTCAAAGAGAAAGATGCTCAGTATGCTTTGACATTTCATCATGAATAGACTTACTAACGAGCAACTAGGTAGACAATACCAGTATGGAATTGTAGATATTATTATTGGCTTTCAAATGAATCAATCCGATTGCAAATCGCTTTAGTCGTTTCCGAGAAAAACGAAAAATACATATTCCATCCGCACAAGTCACTTCCAGAATGACCCAACCTAAAAATAATCTATATCTCGGAAACGGTAAGTGCTAGGTAGAAAGAACCAGTATGGAATTGTAGATATTATTATTGGCTTTCAAATGAATCAATCCGATTGCAAATCGTTTAAGTCGTTTCCGAGAAAAACGAAAATTACATATTCCATCCGCACAGGTCACTTCCAGAATGACCCAACCTAAAAATAATCTATATCTCGGAAACGGTAAGTGCTAGGTAGACATAACCAGTATGGAATTGTAGATATTATTTTTGGCTTTCAAATGAATCAATCCGATTGCAAATCGTTTAAGTCGTTTCCGAGAAAAACGAAAATTACATATTCCATCCGCACAAGTCACTTCCAGAATGACCCAACATAAAATTATTCTATATCTCGGAAACTGTGAGTGCTAGGTAGACAAAACCAGTATGGAATTGTAGATATTATTATTGGCTTTCAAATGAATCAATCCGATTGCAAATCATTTAAGTCGTTTCCGAGAAAAACGAAAATTACATATTCCATCCGCAAAAGTCACTTCCAGAATGGCCCAACAAAAAATTATTCTGTATCTCGGAAACTGTGAGTGTTAGGTAGACAAAACAAGTATGGAATTGTAGATACTATTATTGGCTTTCAAACGAATTAATCCGATTGCAAATCGCTTAAATCGTTTCCGAGAAAAACGAGAATTACATATTCCATCCGCACAAGTCACTTCCAGAATGAACCAACATAAAATTATTCTATATCTCAGAAACTGTGAGTGCTAGGTAGACAATACCAGTATGGAATTGTAGATATTATTATTGGCTTTCAAATGAATTAATCCGATTGCAAATCGCTTAAGTCGTTTCCGAGAAAAACGAAAATTACATATTCCATCCGCACAAGTCACTTCCAGAATGACCCAACCTAAAAATAATCTATATCTCGGAAACGGTAAGTGCTAGGTAGACATAACCAGTATGGAATTGTCGATATTATTATTGGCTTTCAAATGAATCAATCCGATTGCAAATCGCTTAAATCGTTTCCGAGAAAAACGAGAATTACATATTCCATCCGCACAAGTCACTTCCAGAATGACCCAACCTAAAAATAATCTATATCTCGGAAACGGTAAGTGCTAGGTAGACATAACCAGTATGGAATTGTCGATATTATTATTGGCTTTCAAATGAATCAATCCGATTGCGAATCGGTTAAGTCGTTTCCGAGAAACACGAAAATTACATATTCCATCCACACAAGTCACATCAAGAATGAACCAATATAAAATTATCCTATATCTCGGAAACTGTGAGTGGTAGGTAGACAAAACCAGTATGGAATTGTAGATATTATTATTGGCTTTCTAATGAATCAATCCGATTGCAAATCGCTTAAGTCGTTTCCGAGAAAAACGAAAATTAAATATTCCATCCGCACAGGTCACTTCCAGAATGACCCAACCTAAAAATAATCTATATCTCGGAAACGGTAAGTGCTAGGTAGACATAACCAGTATGGAATTGTCGATATTATTATTGGCTTTCAAATGAATCAATCCGATTGCAAATCGTTTAAGTCGTTTCCGAGAAAAACGAAAATTACATATTCCATCCGCACAGGTCACTTCCAGAATGACCCAACCTAAAAATAATCTATATCTCGGAAACGGTAAGTGCTAGGTAGACATAACCAGTATGGAATTGTCGATATTATTATTGTCTTTCAAATGAATCAATCCGATTGCAAATCGCTTAAATCGTTTCCGAGAAAAACGAGAATTACATATTCCATCCGCACAAGTCACTTCCAGAATGAACCAACATAAAATTATTCTATATCTCGGAAACTGTGAGTGCTAGGTAGACAATACCAGTATGGAATTGTAGATATTATTATTGGCTTTCAAATGAATTAATCCGATTGCAAATCGCTTAAGTCGTTTCCGATAAAAACGAAAATTACATATTCCATCCGCACAAGTCACTTCCAGAATGACCCAACCTAAAAATAATAGACATAACCAGTATGGAATTGTCGATATTATTATTGGCTTTCAAATGAATCAATCCGATTGCAAATCGCTTAAGTCGTTTCCGAGAAAAACGAAAATTACATATTCCATCCGCACAGGTCACTTCCAGAATGACCCAACCTAAAAATAATCTATATCTCGGAAACGGTAAGTGCTAGGTAGACATAACCAGTATGGAATTATCGATATTATTATTGGCTTTCAATTGAATCAATCCGATTGCAAATCGCTTAAGTCGTTTCCGAGAAAAACGAAAATTACATATTCCATCCGCACAAGTCACTTCCAGAATGAACCAACATAAAATTATTCTATATCTCGGAAACTGTGAGTGCTAGGTAGACAATACCAGTATGGAATTGTAGATATTATTATTGGCTTTCAAATGAATCAATCCGATTGCAAATCGCTTAAGTCGTTTCCGAGAAAAACGAAAATTACATATTCCATCCGCACAAGTCACTTCCAGAATGACCCAACCTAAAAATAATAGACATAACCAGTATGGAATTGTCGATATTATTATTGGCTTTCAAATGAATCAATCCGATTGCAAATCGCTTAAGTCGTTTCCGAGAAAAACGAAAATTAAATATTCCATCCGCAAAAGTCACTTCCAGAATGACCCAACCTAAAAATAATCTATATCTCGGAAACGGTAAGTGCTAGGTAGAAAGAACCAGTATGGAATTGTAGATATTATTATTGGCTTTCAAATGAATCAATCCGATTGCAAATCGTTTAAGTCGTTTCCGAGAAAAACGAAAATTACATATTCCATCCGCACAGGTCACTTCCAGAATGACCCAACCTAAAAATAATCTATATCTCGGAAACGGTAAGTGCTAGGTAGACATAACCAGTATGGAATTGTAGATATTATTTTTGGCTTTCAAATGAATCAATCCGATTGCAAATCGCTTTAGTCGTTTTCGAGAAAAACGAAAAATACATATTCCATCCGCACAAGTCACTTCCAGAATGACCCAACCTAAAAATAATCTATATCTCGGAAACGGTAAGTGCTAGGTAGAAAGAACCAGTATGGAATTGTAGATATTATTATTGGCTTTCAAATGAATCAATCCGATTGCAAATCGTTTAAGTCGTTTCCGAGAAAAACGAAAATTACATATTCCATCCGCACAAGTCACTTCCAGAATGACCCAACATAAAATTATTCTATATCTCGGAAACTGTGAGTGCTAGGTAGACAAAACCAGTATGGAATTGTAGATATTATTATTGGCTTTCAAATGAATCAATCCGATTGCAAATCATTTAAGTCGTTTCCGAGAAAAACGAAAATTACATATTCCATCCGCAAAAGTCACTTCCAGAATGGCCCAACAAAAAATTATTCTGTATCTCGGAAACTGTGAGTGTTAGGTAGACAAAACAAGTATGGAATTGTAGATACTATTATTGGCTTTCAAACGAATTAATCCGATTGCAAATCGCTTAAATCGTTTCCGAGAAAAACGAGAATTACATATTCCATCCGCACAAGTCACTTCCAGAATGAACCAACATAAAATTATTCTATATCTCGGAAACTGTGAGTGCTAGGTAGACAATACCAGTATGGAATTGTAGATATTATTATTGGCTTTCAAATGAATTAATCCGATTGCAAATCGCTTAAGTCGTTTCCGAGAAAAACGAAAATTACATATTCCATCCGCACAAGTCACTTCCAGAATGACCCAACCTAAAAATAATCTATATCTCGGAAACGGTAAGTGCTAGGTAGACATAACCAGTATGGAATTGTCGATATTATTATTGGCTTTCAAATGAATCAATCCGATTGCAAATCGCTTAAATCGTTTCCGAGAAAAACGAGAATTACATATTCCATCCGCACAAGTCACTTCCAGAATGACCCAACCTAAAAATAATCTATATCTCGGAAACGGTAAGTGCTAGGTAGACATAACCAGTATGGAATTGTCGATATTATTATTGGCTTTCAAATGAATCAATCCGATTGCGAATCGGTTAAGTCGTTTCCGAGAAACACGAAAATTACATATTCCATCCACACAAGTCACATCAAGAATGAACCAATATAAAATTATCCTATATCTCGGAAACTGTGAGTGGTAGGTAGACAAAACCAGTATGGAATTGTAGATATTATTATTGGCTTTCTAATGAATCAATCCGATTGCAAATCGCTTAAGTCGTTTCCGAGAAAAACGAAAATTAAATATTCCATCCGCACAGGTCACTTCCAGAATGACCCAACCTAAAAATAATCTATATCTCGGAAACGGTAAGTGCTAGGTAGACATAACCAGTATGGAATTGTCGATATTATTATTGGCTTTCAAATGAATCAATCCGATTGCAAATCGTTTAAGTCGTTTCCGAGAAAAACGAAAATTACATATTCCATCCGCACAGGTCACTTCCAGAATGACCCAACCTAAAAATAATCTATATCTCGGAAACGGTAAGTGCTAGGTAGACATAACCAGTATGGAATTGTCGATATTATTATTGGCTTTCAAATGAATCAATCCGATTGCAAATCGCTTAAATCGTTTCCGAGAAAAACGAGAATTACATATTCCATCCGCACAAGTCACTTCCAGAATGAACCAACATAAAATTATTCTATATCTCGGAAACTGTGAGTGCTAGGTAGACAATACCAGTATGGAATTGTAGATATTATTATTGGCTTTCAAATGAATTAATCCGATTGCAAATCGCTTAAGTCGTTTCCGATAAAAACGAAAATTACATATTCCATCCGCACAAGTCACTTCCAGAATGACCCAACCTAAAAATAATAGACATAACCAGTATGGAATTGTCGATATTATTATTGGCTTTCAAATGAATCAATCCGATTGCAAATCGCTTAAGTCGTTTCCGAGAAAAACGAAAATTACATATTCCATCCGCACAGGTCACTTCCAGAATGACCCAACCTAAAAATAATCTATATCTCGGAAACGGTAAGTGCAAGGTAGACATAACCAGTATGGAATTATCGATATTATTATTGGCTTTCAATTGAATCAATCCGATTGCAAATCGCTTAAGTCGTTTCCGAGAAAAACGAAAATTACATATTCCATCCGCACAAGTCACTTCCAGAATGAACCAACATAAAATTATTCTATATCTCGGAAACGGTAAGTGCTAGGTAGACATAACCAGTATGGAATTGTAGATATTATTTTTGGCTTTCAAATGAATCAATCCGATTGCAAATCGCTTTAGTCGTTTTCGAGAAAAACGAAAAATACATATTCCATCCGCACAAGTCACTTCCAGAATGACCCAACCTAAAAATAATCTATATCTCGGAAACGGTAAGTGCTAGGTAGAAAGAACCAGTATGGAATTGTAGATATTATTATTGGCTTTCAAATGAATCAATCCGATTGCAAATCGTTTAAGTCGTTTCCGAGAAAAACGAAAATTACATATTCCATCCGCACAGGTCACTTCCAGAATGACCCAACCTAAAAATAATCCATATCTCGGAAACGGTAAGTGCTAGGTAGACATAACCAGTATGGAATTGTAGATATTATTTTTGGCTTTCAAATGAATCAATCCGATTGCAAATCGTTTAAGTCGTTTCCGAGAAAAACGAAAATTACATATTCCATCCGCACAAGTCACTTCCAGAATGACCCAACATAAAATTATTCTATATCTCGGAAACTGTGAGTGCTAGGTAGACAAAACCAGTATGGAATTGTAGATATTATTATTGGCTTTCAAATGAATCAATCCGATTGCAAATCATTTAAGTCGTTTCCGAGAAAAACGAAAATTACATATTCCATCCGCAAAAGTCACTTCCAGAATGGCCCAACAAAAAATTATTCTGTATCTCGGAAACTGTGAGTGTTAGGTAGACAAAACAAGTATGGAATTGTAGATACTATTATTGGCTTTCAAACGAATTAATCCGATTGCAAATCGCTTAAATCGTTTCCGAGAAAAACGAGAATTACATATTCCATCCGCACAAGTCACTTCCAGAATGAACCAACATAAAATTATTCTATATCTCGGAAACTGTGAGTGCTTGGTAGACAATACCAGTATGGAATTGTAGATATTATTATTGGCTTTCAAATGAATTAATCCGATTGCAAATCGCTTAAGTCGTTTCCGAGAAAAACGAAAATTACATATTCCATCCGCACAAGTCACTTCCAGAATGACCCAACCTAAAAATAATCTATATCTCGGAAACGGTAAGTGCTAGGTAGACATAACCAGTATGGAATTGTCGATATTATTATTGGCTTTCAAATGAATCAATCCGATTGCAAATCGCTTAAATCGTTTCCGAGAAAAACGAGAATTACATATTCCATCCGCACAAGTCACTTCCAGAATGACCCAACCTAAAAATAATCTATATCTCGGAAACGGTAAGTGCTAGGTAGACATAACCAGTATGGAATTGTCGATATTATTATTGGCTTTCAAATGAATCAATCCGATTGCGAATCGGTTAAGTCGTTTGCGAGAAACACGAAAATTACATATTCCATCCACACAAGTCACATCAAGAATGAACCAATATAAAATTATCCTATATCTCGGAAACTGTGAGTGGTAGGTAGACAAAACCAGTATGGAATTGTAGATATTATTATTGGCTTTCTAATGAATCAATCCGATTGCAAATCGCTTAAGTCGTTTCCGAGAAAAACGAAAATTAAATATTCCATCCGCACAGGTCACTTCCAGAATGACCCAACCTAAAAATAATCTATATCTCGGAAACGGTAAGTGCTAGGTAGACATAACCAGTATGGAATTGTCGATATTATTATTGGCTTTCAAATGAATCAATCCGATTGCAAATCGTTTAAGTCGTTTCCGAGAAAAACGAAAATTACATATTCCATCCGCACAGGTCACTTCCAGAATGACCCAACCTAAAAATAATCTATATCTCGGAAACGGTAAGTGCTAGGTAGACATAACCAGTATGGAATTGTCGATATTATTATTGGCTTTCAAATGAATCAATCCGATTGCAAATCGCTTAAATCGTTTCCGAGAAAAACGAGAATTACATATTCCATCCGCACAAGTCACTTCCAGAATGAACCAACATAAAATTATTCTATATCTCGGAAACTGTGAGTGCTAGGTAGACAATACCGGTATGGAATTGTAGATATTATTATTGGCTTTCAAATGAATTAATCCGATTGCAAATCGCTTAAGTCGTTTCCGATAAAAACGAAAATTACATATTCCATCCGCACAAGTCACTTCCAGAATGACCCAACCTAAAAATAATAGACATAACCAGTATGGAATTGTCGATATTATTATTGGCTTTCAAATGAATCAATCCGATTGCAAATCGCTTAAGTCGTTTCCGAGAAAAACGAAAATTACATATTCCATCCGCACAGGTCACTTCCAGAATGACCCAACCTAAAAATAATCTATATCTCGGAAACGGTAAGTGCTAGGTAGACATAACCAGTATGGAATTATCGATATTATTATTGGCTTTCAATTGAATCAATCCGATTGCAAATCGCTTAAGTCGTTTCCGAGAAAAACGAAAATTACATATTCCATCCGCACAAGTCACTTCCAGAATGAACCAACATAAAATTATTCTATATCTCGGAAACTGTGAGTGCTAGGTAGACAATACCAGTATGGAATTGTAGATATTATTATTGGCTTTCAAATGAATCAATCCGATTGCAAATCGCTTAAGTCGTTTCCGAGAAAAACGAAAATTACATATTCCATCCGCACAAGTCACTTCCAGAATGACCCAACCTAAAAATAATAGACATAACCAGTATGGAATTGTCGATATTATTATTGGCTTTCAAATGAATCAATCCGATTGCAAATCGCTTAAGTCGTTTCCGAGAAAAACGAAAATTAAATATTCCATCCGCAAAAGTCACTTCCAGAATGACCCAACCTAAAAATAATCTATATCTCGGAAACGGTAAGTGCTAGGTAGAAAGAACCAGTATGGAATTGTAGATATTATTATTGGCTTTCAAATGAATCAATCCGATTGCAAATCGTTTAAGTCGTTTCCGAGAAAAACGAAAATTACATATTCCATCCGCACAGGTCACTTCCAGAATGACCCAACCTAAAAATAATCTATATCTCGGAAACGGTAAGTGCTAGGTAGACATAACCAGTATGGAATTGTAGATATTATTTTTGGCTTTCAAATGAATCAATCCGATTGCAAATCGTTTAAGTCGTTTCCGAGAAAAACGAAAATTACATATTCCATCCGCACAAGTCACTTCCAGAATGACCCAACATAAAATTATTCTATATCTCGGAAACTGTGAGTGCTAGGTAGACAAAACCAGTATGGAATTGTAGATATTATTATTGGCTTTCAAATGAATCAATCCGATTCCAATCATTTAAGTCGTTTCCGAGAAAAACGAAAATTATATATTCCATCCGCAAAAGTCACTTCCAGAATGGCCCAACAAAAACAAAAAATCTCGGAAACTGTGAGTGTTAGGTAGACAAAATAAGTATGGAATTGTAGATACTATTATTGGCTTTCAAACGAATCAATCTGATTGCGAATCGGTTAAGTCGTTTCCGGGAAAAACGAAAATTGCATATTCCATCCGCACAAATTACTTCCAGAATGACCCAACATAAAATTATTCTGTATCTCGGAAACTGTGTGTGGCAGGTAGACAAAACAGGTATGGAACTATAGATATTATTATTGGTTTGCAAACGAATCAATCCGATTGCGAATCGGTTAAGTCGTTTCCGGAAAAAACGAAAATTGCATATTCCATCCGCACAAATTACTTCCAGAATGACCCAACATAAAATTATTCTGTATCTCGGAAACTGTGTGTGGCAGGTAGACAAAACAGGTATGGAATTATAGATATTATTATTGGTTTGCAAACGAATCAATCCGATTGCGAATCGGTTAAGTCGTTTCCGAGAAACACGAAAATTACATATTCCATCCACACAAGTCACATCAAGAATGAACCAACATAAAATTATCCTATATCTCGGAAACTGTGAGTGGTAGGTAGACAAAACCAGTATGGAATTGTAGATATTATTATTGGCTTTCAATTGAATCAATCCGATTGCAAATCGCTTAAGTCGTTTCCGAGAAAAACGAAAATTACATATTCCATCCGCACAAGTCACTTCCAGAATGAACCAACATAAAATTATTCTATATCTCGGAAACTGTAAGTGCTAGGTAGACAATACCAGTATGGAATTGTAGATATTATTATTGGCTTTCAAATGAATCAATCCGATTGCAAATCGCTTAAGTCGTTTCCGAGAAAAACGAAAATTACATATCCATCCGCACAAGCCACTTCCAGAATGACCCAACCTAAAAATAATAGACATAACCAGTATGGAATTGTCGATATTATTATTGGCTTTCAAATGAATCAATCCGATTGCAAATCGCCTTAGTCGTTTCCGAGAAAAACGAAAATTACATATTCCATCTGCACAAGTTACTTCCAGAATGAACCAACATAAAATTATTTTGTATCTCGGAAACTGTGAGTGCTAGGTAGACATAATCAGTATGGAATTGTAGATATTATTATTGGCTTTCAAATGAATCAATCCGATTGCAAATCGCTTAAGTCGTTTCCGAGAAAAACGAAAATTAAATATTCCATCCGCAAAAGTCACTTCCAGAATGACCCAACCTAAAAATAATCTATATCTCGGAAACGGTAAGTGCTAGGTAGAAAGAACCAGTATGGAATTGTAGATATTATTATTGGCTTTCAAATGAATCAATCCGATTGCAAATCGTTTAAGTCGTTTCCGAGAAAAACGAAAATTACATATTCCATCCGCACAGGTCACTTCCAGAATGACCCAACCTAAAAATAATCTATATCTCGGAAACGGTAAGTGCTAGGTAGACATAACCAGTATGGAATTGTAGATATTATTTTTGGCTTTCAAATGAATCAATCCGATTGCAAATCGTTTAAGTCGTTTCCGAGAAAAACGAAAATTACATATTCCATCCGCACAAGTCACTTCCAGAATGACCCAACATAAAATTATTCTATATCTCGGAAACTGTGAGTGCTAGGCTAGGTAGACAAAACCAGTATGGAATTGTAGATATTATTATTGGCTTTCAAATGAATCAATCCGATTGCAAATCATTTAAGTCGTTTCCGAGAAAAACGAAAATTATATATTCCATCCGCAAAAGTCACTTCCAGAATGGCCCAACAAAAACAAAAAATCTCGGAAACTGTGAGTGTTAGGTAGACAAAATAAGTATGGAATTGTAGATACTATTATTGGCTTTCAAACGAATCAATCTGATTGCGAATCGGTTAAGTCGTTTCCGGGAAAAACGAAAATTGCATATTCCATCCGCACAAATTACTTCCAGAATGACCCAACATAAAATTATTCTGTATCTCGGAAACTGTGTGTGGCAGGTAGACAAAACAGGTATGGAATTATAGATATTATTATTGGTTTGCACACGAATCAATCCGATTGCGAATCGGTTAAGTCGCTTCCGGAAAAAACGAAAATTGCATATTCCATCCGCACAAATTACATCCAGAATGACCCAACATAAAATTATTCTGTATCTCGGAAACTGTGTGTGGCAGGTAGACAAAACAGGTATGGAATTATAGATATTATTATTGGTTTGCAAACGAATCAATCCGATTGCGAATCGGTTAAGTCGTTTCCGAGAAACACGAAAATTACATATTCCATCCACACAAGTCACATCAAGAATGAACCAACATAAAAATAATCTATATCTCGGAAACGGTAAGTGCTAGGTAGACATAACCAGTATGGAATTGTCGATATTATTATTGGCTTTCAAATGAATCAATCCGATTGCAAATCGCTTAAATCGTTTCCGAGAAAAACGAGAATTACATATTCCATCCGCACAAGTCACTTCCAGAATGAACCAACATAAAATTATTCTATATCTCGGAAACTGTGAGTGCTAGGTAGACAATACCGGTATGGAATTGTAGATATTATTATTGGCTTTCAAATGAATTAATCCGATTGCAAATCGCTTAAGTCGTTTCCGATAAAAACGAAAATTACATATTCCATCCGCACAAGTCACTTCCAGAATGACCCAACCTAAAAATAATAGACATAACCAGTATGGAATTGTCGATATTATTATTGGCTTTCAAATGAATCAATCCGATTGCAAATCGCTTAAGTCGTTTCCGAGAAAAACGAAAATTACATATTCCATCCGCACAGGTCACTTCCAGAATGACCCAACCTAAAAATAATCTATATCTCGGAAACGGTAAGTGCTAGGTAGACATAACCAGTATGGAATTATCGATATTATTATTGGCTTTCAATTGAATCAATCCGATTGCAAATCGCTTAAGTCGTTTCCGAGAAAATCGAAAATTACATATTCCATCCGCACAAGTCACTTCCAGAATGAACCAACATAAAATTATTCTATACCTCGGAAACTGTGAGTGCTAGGTAGACAATACCAGTATGGAATTGTAGATATTATTATTGGCTTTCAAATGAATCAATCCGATTGCAAATCGCTTAAGTCGTTTCCGAGAAAAACGAAAATTACATATTCCATCCGCACAAGTCACTTCCAGAATGACCCAACCTAAAAATAATAGACATAACCAGTATGGAATTGTCGATATTATTATTGGCTTTCAAATGAATCAATCCGATTGCAAATCGCTTAAGTCGTTTCCGAGAAAAACGAAAATTAAATATTCCATCCGCAAAAGTCACTTCCAGAATGACCCAACCTAAAAATAATCTATATCTCGGAAACGGTAAGTGCTAGGTAGAAAGAACCAGTATGGAATTGTAGATATTATTATTGGCTTTCAAATGAATCAATCCGATTGCAAATCGTTTAAGTCGTTTCCGAGAAAAACGAAAATTACATATTCCATCCGCACAGGTCACTTCCAGAATGACCCAACCTAAAAATAATCTATATCTCGGAAACGGTAAGTGCTAGGTAGACATAACCAGTATGGAATTGTAGATATTATTTTTGGCTTTCAAATGAATCAATCCGATTGCAAATCGTTTAAGTCGTTTCCGAGAAAAACGAAAATTACATATTCCATCCGCACAAGTCACTTCCAGAATGACCCAACATAAAATTATTCTATATCTCGGAAACTGTGAGTGCTAGGTAGACAAAACCAGTATGGAATTGTAGATATTATTATTGGCTTTCAAATGAATCAATCCGATTCCAATCATTTAAGTCGTTTCCGAGAAAAACGAAAATTATATATTCCATCCGCAAAAGTCACTTCCAGAATGGCCCAACAAAAACAAAAAATCTCGGAAACTGTGAGTGTTAGGTAGACAAAATAAGTATGGAATTGTAGATACTATTATTGGCTTTCAAACGAATCAATCTGATTGCGAATCGGTTAAGTCGTTTCCGGGAAAAACGAAAATTGCATATTCCATCCGCACAAATTACTTCCAGAATGACCCAACATAAAATTATTCTGTATCTCGGAAACTGTGTGTGGCAGGTAGACAAAACAGGTATGGAACTATAGATATTATTATTGGTTTGCAAACGAATCAATCCGATTGCGAATCGGTTAAGTCGTTTCCGGAAAAAACGAAAATTGCATATTCCATCCGCACAAATTACTTCCAGAATGACCCAACATAAAATTATTCTGTATCTCGGAAACTGTGTGTGGCAGGTAGACAAAACAGGTATGGAATTATAGATATTATTATTGGTTTGCAAACGAATCAATCCGATTGCGAATCGGTTAAGTCGTTTCCGAGAAACACGAAAATTACATATTCCATCCACACAAGTCACATCAAGAATGAACCAACATAAAATTATCCTATATCTCGGAAACTGTGAGTGGTAGGTAGACAAAACCAGTATGGAATTGTAGATATTATTATTGGCTTTCAATTGAATCAATCCGATTGCAAATCGCTTAAGTCGTTTCCGAGAAAAACGAAAATTACATATTCCATCCGCACAAGTCACTTCCAGAATGAACCAACATAAAATTATTCTATATCTCGGAAACTGTAAGTGCTAGGTAGACAATACCAGTATGGAATTGTAGATATTATTATTGGCTTTCAAATGAATCAATCCGATTGCAAATCGCTTAAGTCGTTTCCGAGAAAAACGAAAATTACATATCCATCCGCACAAGCCACTTCCAGAATGACCCAACCTAAAAATAATAGACATAACCAGTATGGAATTGTCGATATTATTATTGGCTTTCAAATGAATCAATCCGATTGCAAATCGCCTTAGTCGTTTCCGAGAAAAACGAAAATTACATATTCCATCTGCACAAGTTACTTCCAGAATGAACCAACATAAAATTATTTTGTATCTCGGAAACTGTGAGTGCTAGGTAGACATAATCAGTATGGAATTGTAGATATTATTATTGGCTTTCAAATGAATCAATCCGATTGCAAATCGCTTAAGTCGTTTCCGAGAAAAACGAAAATTAAATATTCCATCCGCAAAAGTCACTTCCAGAATGACCCAACCTAAAAATAATCTATATCTCGGAAACGGTAAGTGCTAGGTAGAAAGAACCAGTATGGAATTGTAGATATTATTATTGGCTTTCAAATGAATCAATCCGATTGCAAATCGTTTAAGTCGTTTCCGAGAAAAACGAAAATTACATATTCCATCCGCACAGGTCACTTCCAGAATGACCCAACCTAAAAATAATCTATATCTCGGAAACGGTAAGTGCTAGGTAGACATAACCAGTATGGAATTGTAGATATTATTTTTGGCTTTCAAATGAATCAATCCGATTGCAAATCGTTTAAGTCGTTTCCGAGAAAAACGAAAATTACATATTCCATCCGCACAAGTCACTTCCAGAATGACCCAACATAAAATTATTCTATATCTCGGAAACTGTGAGTGCTAGGTAGACAAAACCAGTATGGAATTGTAGATATTATTATTGGCTTTCAAATGAATCAATCCGATTGCAAATCATTTAAGTCGTTTCCGAGAAAAACGAAAATTATATATTCCATCCGCAAAAGTCACTTCCAGAATGGCCCAACAAAAACAAAAAATCTCGGAAACTGTGAGTGTTAGGTAGACAAAATAAGTATGGAATTGTAGATACTATTATTGGCTTTCAAACGAATCAATCTGATTGCGAATCGGTTAAGTCGTTTCCGGGAAAAACGAAAATTGCATATTCCATCCGCACAAATTACTTCCAGAATGACCCAACATAAAATTATTCTGTATCTCGGAAACTGTGTGTGGCAGGTAGACAAAACAGGTATGGAATTATAGATATTATTATTGGTTTGCAAACGAATCAATCCGATTGCGAATCGGTTAAGTCGCTTCCGGAAAAAACGAAAATTGCATATTCCATCCGCACAAATTACTTCCAGAATGACCCAACATAAAATTATTCTGTATCTCGGAAACTGTGTGTGGCAGGTAGACAAAACAGGTATGGAATTATAGATATTATTATTGGTTTGCAAACGAATCAATCCGATTGCGAATCGGTTAAGTCGTTTCCGAGAAACACGAAAATTACATATTCCATCCACACAAGTCACATCAAGAATGAACCAACATAAAATTATCCTATATCTCGGAAACTGTGAGTGGTAGGTAGACAAAACCAGTATGGAATTGTAGATATTATTATTGGCTTTCAAATGAATCAATCCGATTGCAAATCGCCTAAGTCGTTTCCGAGAAAAACGAAAATTACATATTCCATCTGCACAAGTTACTTCCAGAATGAACCAACATAAAATTATTCTGTATCTCGGAAACTGTGAGTGCTAGGTAGACATAACCAGTATGGAATTGTCGATATTATTATTGGCTTTCAAATGAATCAATCCGATTGCAAATCGCTTAAGTCGTTTCCGAGAAAAACGAAAATTACATATTCCATCCGCACAAGTCACTTCCAGAATGAACCAACATGAAATTATTCTATATCTCGGAAACTGTGAGTGCTAGGTAGACAATACCAGTATGGAATTGTAGATATTATTATTGGCTTTCAAATGAATCAATCCGATTGCAAATCGCTTTAGTCGTTTCCGAGAAAAACGAAAATTACATATTCCATCCGCACAAGTCACTTCCAGAATGATCCAACCTAAAAATAATCTATATCTCGGAAACGGTAAGTGCTATGTAGAAAGAACCAGTATGGAATTGTAGATATTATTATTGGCTTTCAAATGAATCAATCTGATTGCAAATCGTTTAAGTCGTTTCCGAGAAAAACGAAAATTACATATTCCATCCGCACAGGTCACTTCCAGAATGACCCAACCTAAAAATAATCTATATCTCGGAAACGGTAAGTGCTACGTAGACATAACCAGTATGGAATTGTAGATATTATTATTGGCTTTCAAATGAATCAATCCGATTGCAAATCGCTTAAGTCGTTTCCGAGAAAAACGAAAATTACATATTCCATCCGCACAAGTTACTTCCAGAATGAACCAACATAAAATTATTCTGTATCTCGGAAACTGTGAGTGCTAGGTAGACATAACCAGTATGGAATTGTCGATATTATTATTGGCTTTCAAATGAATCAATCCGATTGCAAATCGCTTAAGTCGTTTCCGAGAAAAACGAAAATTACATATTCCATCCGCACAAGTCACTTCCAGAATGACCCAACATAAAATTATTCTATATCTCGGAAACTGTGAGTGCTAGGTAGACAAAACCAGTATGGTAGAATTGTAGATATTATTATTGGCTTTCAAATGAATCAATCCGATTGCAAATCATTTAAGTCGTTTCCGAGAAAAACGAAAATTATATATTCCATCCGCAAAAGTCACTTCCAGAATGGCCCAACAAAAACAAAAAATCTCGGAAACTGTGAGTGTTAGGTAGACAAAATAAGTATGGAATTGTAGATACTATTATTGGCTTTCAAACGAATCAATCTGATTGCGAATCGGTTAAGTCGTTTCCGGGAAAAACGAAAATTGCATATTCCATCCGCACAAATTACTTCCAGAATGACCCAACATAAAATTATTCTGTATCTCGGAAACTGTGTGTGGCAGGTAGACAAAACAGGTATGGAATTATAGATATTATTATTGGTTTGCAAACGAATCAATCCGATTGCGAATCGGTTAAGTCGCTTCCGGAAAAAACGAAAATTGCATATTCCATCCGCACAAATTACTTCCAGAATGACCCAACATAAAATTATTCTGTATCTCGGAAACTGTGTGTGGCAGGTAGACAAAACAGGTATGGAATTATAGATATTATTATTGGTTTGCAAACGAATCAATCCGATTGCGAATCGGTTAAGTCGTTTCCGAGAAACACGAAAATTACATATTCCATCCACACAAGTCACATCAAGAATGAACCAACATAAAATTATCCTATATCTCGGAAACTGTGAGTGGTAGGTAGACAAAACCAGTATGGAATTGTAGATATTATTATTGGCTTTCAAATGAATCAATCCGATTGCAAATCGCCTAAGTCGTTTCCGAGAAAAACGAAAATTACATATTCCATCTGCACAAGTTACTTCCAGAATGAACCAACATAAAATTATTCTGTATCTCGGAAACTGTGAGTGCTAGGTAGACATAACCAGTATGGAATTGTCGATATTATTATTGGCTTTCAAATGAATCAATCCGATTGCAAATCGCTTAAGTCGTTTCCGAGAAAAACGAAAATTACATATTCCATCCGCACAAGTCACTTCCAGAATGAACCAACATGAAATTATTCTATATCTCGGAAACTGTGAGTGCTAGGTAGACAATACCAGTATGGAATTGTAGATATTATTATTGGCTTTCAAATGAATCAATCCGATTGCAAATCGCTTTAGTCGTTTCCGAGAAAAACGAAAATTACATATTCCATCCGCACAAGTCACTTCCAGAATGATCCAACCTAAAAATAATCTATATCTCGGAAACGGTAAGTGCTATGTAGAAAGAACCAGTATGGAATTGTAGATATTATTATTGGCTTTCAAATGAATCAATCTGATTGCAAATCGTTTAAGTCGTTTCCGAGAAAAACGAAAATTACATATTCCATCCGCACAGGTCACTTCCAGAATGACCCAACCTAAAAATAATCTATATCTCGGAAACGGTAAGTGCTACGTAGACATAACCAGTATGGAATTGTAGATATTATTATTGGCTTTCAAATGAATCAATCCGATTGCAAATCGCTTAAGTCGTTTCCGAGAAAAACGAAAATTACATATTCCATCCGCACAAGTTACTTCCAGAATGAACCAACATAAAATTATTCTGTATCTCGGAAACTGTGAGTGCTAGGTAGACATAACCAGTATGGAATTGTCGATATTATTATTGGCTTTCAAATGAATCAATCCGATTGCAAATCGCTTAAGTCGTTTCCGAGAAAAACGAAAATTACATATTCCATCCGCACAAGTCACTTCCAGAATGACCCAACATAAAATTATTCTATATCTCGGAAACTGTGAGTGCTAGGTAGACAAAACCAGTATGGAATTGTAGATATTATTATTGGCTTTCAAATGAATCAATCCGATTGCAAATCGCTTAAGTCGTTTCCGAGAAAAACGAAAATTACATATTCCATCCGCACAAGTCACTTCCAGAATGGCCCAACAAAAACAAAAAATCTCGGAAACTGTGAGTGTTAGGTAGACAAAACAAGTATGGAATTGTAGATACCATTATTGGCTTTCAAACGAATCAATCTGATTGCGAATCGGTTAAGTCGTTTCCGGGAAAAACGAAAATTGCATATTCCATCCGCACAGGTCACTTCCAGAATGACCCAACCTAAAAATAATCTATATCTCAGAAACGGTAAGTGCTAAGTAGACATAACCAGTATGGAATTGTCTATATTATTATTGGCTTTCAAATGAATCAATCCGATTGCAAATCGCTTAAGTCGCTTCAGAGAAAAACGAAAATTACATATTCCATCCGCACAGGTCACTTCCAGAATGACCCAACCGAAAAATAATCTATATCTCGGAAACGGTAAGTGCTAGGTAGACATAACCAGTATGGAATTGTCGATATTATTATTGGCTTTCAAATGAATCAAACCGATTGCAAATCGTTTAAGTCGTTTCCGAGAAAAACGAAAATTACATATTCCATCCGCACAAGTCACTTCCAGAATGACCCAACATAAAATTATTCTATATCTCGGAAACTGTGAGTGCTAGGTAGACAAAACCAGTATGGAATTGTAGATATTATTATTGGCTTTCAATTGAATCAATCCGATTGCAAATCGCTTAAGTCGTTTCCGAGAAAAACGAAAATTACATATTCCATCCGCACAAGTCACTTCCAGAATGAACCAACATAAAATTATTCTATATCTCGGAAACTGTAAGTGCTAGGTAGACAATACCAGTATGGAATTGTAGATATTATTATTGGCTTTCAAATGAATCAATCCGATTGCAAATCGCTTAAGTCGTTTCCGAGAAAAACGAAAATTACATATTCCATCCGCACAAGCCACTTCCAGAATGACCCAACCTAAAAATAATAGACATAACCAGTATGGAATTGTCGATATTATTATTGGCTTTCAAATGAATCAATCCGATTGCAAATCGCCTTAGTCGTTTCCGAGAAAAACGAAAATTACATATTCCATCTGCACAAGTTACTTCCAGAATGAACCAACATAAAATTATTTTGTATCTCGGAAACTGTGAGTGCTAGGTAGACATAATCAGTATGGAATTGTAGATATTATTATTGGCTTTCAAATGAATCAATCCGATTGCAAATCGCTTAAGTCGTTTCCGAGAAAAACGAAAATTAAATATTCCATCCGCAAAAGTCACTTCCAGAATGACCCAACCTAAAAATAATCTATATCTCGGAAACGGTAAGTGCTAGGTAGAAAGAACCAGTATGGAATTGTAGATATTATTATTGGCTTTCAAATGAATCAATCCGATTGCAAATCGTTTAAGTCGTTTCCGAGAAAAACGAAAATTACATATTCCATCCGCACAGGTCACTTCCAGAATGACCCAACCTAAAAATAATCTATATCTCGGAAACGGTAAGTGCTAGGTAGACATAACCAGTATGGAATTGTAGATATTATTTTTGGCTTTCAAATGAATCAATCCGATTGCAAATCGTTTAAGTCGTTTCCGAGAAAAACGAAAATTACATATTCCATCCGCACAAGTCACTTCCAGAATGACCCAACATAAAATTATTCTATATCTCGGAAACTGTGAGTGCTAGGTAGACAAAACCAGTATGGAATTGTAGATATTATTATTGGCTTTCAAATGAATCAATCCGATTGCAAATCATTTAAGTCGTTTCCGAGAAAAACGAAAATTATATATTCCATCCGCAAAAGTCACTTCCAGAATGGCCCAACAAAAACAAAAAATCTCGGAAACTGTGAGTGTTAGGTAGACAAAATAAGTATGGAATTGTAGATACTATTATTGGCTTTCAAACGAATCAATCTGATTGCGAATCGGTTAAGTCGTTTCCGGGAAAAACGAAAATTGCATATTCCATCCGCACAAATTACTTCCAGAATGACCCAACATAAAATTATTCTGTATCTCGGAAACTGTGTGTGGCAGGTAGACAAAACAGGTATGGAATTATAGATATTATTATTGGTTTGCAAACGAATCAATCCGATTGCGAATCGGTTAAGTCGCTTCCGGAAAAAACGAAAATTGCATATTCCATCCGCACAAATTACTTCCAGAATGACCCAACATAAAATTATTCTGTATCTCGGAAACTGTGTGTGGCAGGTAGACAAAACAGGTATGGAATTATAGATATTATTATTGGTTTGCAAACGAATCAATCCGATTGCGAATCGGTTAAGTCGTTTCCGAGAAACACGAAAATTACATATTCCATCCACACAAGTCACATCAAGAATGAACCAACATAAAATTATCCTATATCTCGGAAACTGTGAGTGGTAGGTAGACAAAACCAGTATGGAATTGTAGATATTATTATTGGCTTTCAAATGAATCAATCCGATTGCAAATCGCCTAAGTCGTTTCCGAGAAAAACGAAAATTACATATTCCATCTGCACAAGTTACTTCCAGAATGAACCAACATAAAATTATTCTGTATCTCGGAAACTGTGAGTGCTAGGTAGACATAACCAGTATGGAATTGTCGATATTATTATTGGCTTTCAAATGAATCAATCCGATTGCAAATCGCTTAAGTCGTTTCCGAGAAAAACGAAAATTACATATTCCATCCGCACAAGTCACTTCCAGAATGAACCAACATGAAATTATTCTATATCTCGGAAACTGTGAGTGCTAGGTAGACAATACCAGTATGGAATTGTAGATATTATTATTGGCTTTCAAATGAATCAATCCGATTGCAAATCGCTTTAGTCGTTTCCGAGAAAAACGAAAATTACATATTCCATCCGCACAAGTCACTTCCAGAATGATCCAACCTAAAAATAATCTATATCTCGGAAACGGTAAGTGCTATGTAGAAAGAACCAGTATGGAATTGTAGATATTATTATTGGCTTTCAAATGAATCAATCTGATTGCAAATCGTTTAAGTCGTTTCCGAGAAAAACGAAAATTACATATTCCATCCGCACAGGTCACTTCCAGAATGACCCAACCTAAAAATAATCTATATCTCGGAAACGGTAAGTGCTAGGTAGACATAACCAGTATGGAATTGTAGATATTATTTTTGGCTTTCAAATGAATCAATCCGATTGCAAATCGTTTAAGTCGTTTCCGAGAAAAACGAAAATTACATATTCCATCCGCACAAGTCACTTCCAGAATGGCCCAACAAAAACACAAAATCTCGGAAACTGTGAGTGTTAGGTAGACAAAACAAGTATGGAATTGTAGATACCATTATTGGCTTTCAAACGAATCAATCTGATTGCGAATCGGTTAAGTCGTTTCCGGGAAAAACGAAAATTGCATATTCCATCCGCACAGGTCACTTCCAGAATGACCCAACCTAAAAATAATCTATATCTCAGAAACGGTAAGTGCTAGGTAGACATAACCAGTATGGAATTGTCGATATTATTATTGGCTTTCAAATGAATCAAACCGATTGCAAATCGTTTAAGTCGTTTCCGAGAAAAACGAAAATTACATATTCCATCCGCACAAGTCACTTCCAGAATGACCCAACATAAAATTATTCTATATCTCGGAAACTGTGAGTGCTAGATAGACAAAACCAGTATGGAATTGTAGATATTATTATTGGCTTTCAAATGAATCAATCCGATTGCAAATCATTTAAGTCGTTTCCGAGAAAAACGAAAATTACATATTCCATCCGCAAAAGTCACTTCCAGAATGACCCAACCTAAAAATAATCTATATCTCGGAAACGGTAAGTGCTAGGTAGACATAACCAGTATGGAATTGCCGATATTATTATTGGCTTTCAAATGAATCAATCCGATTGCAAATCGTTTAAGTCGTTTCCGAGAAAAACGAAAATTTCATATTCCATCCGCACAAGTCACTTCCAGAATGACCCAACATAAAATTATTCTATATCTCGGAAACTGTGAGTGCTTGGTAGACAAAACCAGTATGGAATTGTAGATATTATTATTGGCTTTCAAATGAATCAATCCGATTGCAAATCTTTTAAGTCGTTTCCGAGAAAAACGAAAATTACATATTCCATCCGCAAAAGTCACTTCCAGAATGGCCCAACAAAAACAAAAAATCTCGGAAACTGTGAGTGTTAGGTAGACAAAATAAGTATGGAATTGTAGATACTATTATTGGCTTTCAAACGAATCAATCTGATTGCGAATCGGTTAAGTCGTTTCCGGGAAAAACGAAAATTGCATATTCCATCCGCACAAATTACTTCCAGAATGACCCAACATAAAAAATCTCTGTATCTCGGAAACTGTGTGTGGCAGGTAGACAAAACAGGTATGGAATTATAGATATTATTATTGGTTTGCAAACGAATCAATCCGATTGCGAATCGGTTAAGTCGTTTCCGGGAAAAACGAAAATTGCATATTCCATCCGCACAAATTACTTCCAGAATGACCCAACATAAAATTATTCTGTATCTCGGAAACTGTGTGTGGCAGGTAGACAAAACAGGTATGGAATTATAGATATTATTATTGGCTTTCAAATGAATCAAACCGATTGCAAATCGTTTAAGTCGTTTCCGAGAAAAACGAAAATTACATATTCCATCCGCACAAATTACTTCCAGAATGACCCAACATAAAATTATTCAATATCTCGGAAACTGTGAGTGCTAGGTAGACAAAACCAGTATGGAATTGTAGATATTATTATTGGCTTTCAAATGAATCAATCCGATTGCAAATCATTTAAGTCGTTTCCGAGAAAAACGAAAATTACATATTCCATCCGCAAAAGTCACTTCCAGAATGACCCAACCTAAAAATAATCTATATCTCGGAAACGGTAAGTGCTAGGTAGACATAACCAGTATGGAATTGCCGATATTATTATTGGCTTTCAAATGAATCAATCCGATTGCAAATCGTTTAAGTCGTTTCCGAGAAAAACGAAAATTACATATTCCATCCGCACAAGTCACTTCCAGAATGACCCAACATAAAATTATTCTATATCTCGGAAACTGTGAGTGCTTGGTAGACAAAACCAGTATGGAATTGTAGATATTATTATTGGCTTTCAAATGAATCAATCCGATTGCAAATCTTTTAAGTCGTTTCCGAGAAAAACGAAAATTACATATTCCATCCGCAAAAGTCACTTCCAGAATGGCCCAACAAAAACAAAAAATCTCGGAAACTGTGAGTGTTAGGTAGACAAAATAAGTATGGAATTGTAGATACTATTATTGGCTTTCAAACGAATCAATCTGATTGCGAATCGGTTAAGTCGTTTCCGGGAAAAACGAAAATTGCATATTCCATCCGCACAAATTACTTCCAGAATGACCCAACATAAAATTATTCTGTATCTCGGAAACTGTGTGTGGCAGGTAGACAAAACAGGTATGGAATTATAGATATTATTATTGGTTTGCAAACGAATCAATCCGATTGCGAATCGGTTAAGTCGTTTCCGGGAAAAACGAAAATTGCATATTCCATCCGCACAAATTACTTCCAGAATGACCCAACATAAAATTATTCTGTATCTCGGAAACTGTGTGTGGCAGGTAGACAAAACAGGTATGGAATTATAGATATTATTATTGGTTTGCAAACGAATCAATCCGATTGCGAATCGGTTAAGTCGTTTCCGAGAAACACGAAAATTACATATTCCATCCGCACAAATTACTTCCAGAATGACCCAACATAAAATTATTCAATATCTCGGAAACTGTGAGTGCTAGGTAGACAAAACCAGTATGGAATTGTAGATATTATTATTGGCTTTCAAATGAATCAATCCGATTGCAAATCGCTTAAGTCGTTTCCGAGAAAAACGAAAATTACATATTCCATCCGCACAAGTCACTTCCAGAATGGCCCAACAAAAACAAAAAATCTCGGAAACTGTGAGTGTTAGGTAGACAAAACAAGTATGGAATTGTGGATACCATTATTGGCTTTCAAACGAATCAATCTGATTGCGAATCGGTTAAGTCGTTTCCGGGAAAAACGAAAATTGCATATTCCATCCGCACAGGTCACTTCCAGAATGACCCAACCTAAAAATAATCTATATCTCAGAAACGGTAAGTGCTAAGTAGACATAACCAGTATGGAATTGTCGATATTATTATTGGCTTTCAAATGAATCAATCCGATTGCAAATCGCTTAAGTCGCTTCAGAGAAAAACGAAAATTACATATTCCATCCGCACAGGTCACTTCCAGAATGACCCAACCTAAAAATAATCTATATCTCGGAAACGGTAAGTGCTAGGTAGACATAACCAGTATGGAATTGTCGATATTATTATTGGCTTTCAAATGAATCAATCCGATTGCAAATCGTTTAAGTCGTTTCCGAGGAAAACGAAAATTACATATTCCATCCGCACAAGTCACTTCCAGAATGACCCAACATAAAATTATTCTATATCTCGGAAACTGTGAGTGCTAGATAGACAAAACCAGTATGGAATTGTAGATATTATTATTGGCTTTCAAATGAATCAATCCGATTGCAAATCATTTAAGTCGTTTCCGAGAAAAACGAAAATTACATATTCCATCCGCAAAAGTCACTTCCAGAATGACCCAACCTAAAAACAATCTATATCTCGGAAACGGTAAGTGCTAGGTAGACAATACCAGTATGGAATTGCCGATATTATTATTGGCTTTCAAATGAATCAATCCGATTGCAAATCGTTTAAGTCGTTTCCGAGAAAAACGAAAATTACATATTCCATCCGCACAAGTCACTTCCAGAATGACCCTCGGAAACTGTGAGTGCTAGGTAGACAAACTGTGAGTGCTAGGTAGACAAAACCAGTATGGAATTGTAGATATTATTATTGGCTTTCAAATGAATCAATCCGATTGCAAATCATTTAAGTCGTTTCCGAGAAAAACGAAAATTACATATTCCATCCGCAAAAGTCACTTCCAGAATGGCCCAACAAAAAATTATTCTGTATCTCGGAAACTGTGAGTGTTAGGTAGACAAAACAAGTATGGAATTGTAGATACTATTATTGGCTTTCAAACGAATTAATCTGATTGCGAATCGGTTAAGTCGTTTCCGGGAAAAACGAAAATTGCATATTCCATCCGCACAAATTACTTCCAGAATGACCCAACATAAAATTATTCTATATCTCGGAAACTGTGTGTGGCAGGTAGACAAAACAGGTATGGAATAATAGATATTATTATTGGTTTGCAAACGAATCAATCCGATTGCGAATCGGTTAAGTCGTTTCCGAGAAACACGAAAATTACATATTCCATCCACACAAGTCACATCAAGAATGAACCAATATAAAATTATCCTATATCTCGGAAACTGTGAGTGGTAGGTAGACAAAACCAGTATGGAATTGTAGATATTATTATTGGCTTTCTAATGAATCAATCCGATTGCAAATCGCTTAAGTCGTTTCCGAGAAAAACGAAAATTAAATATTCCATCCGCACAGGTCACTTCCAGAATGACCCAACCTAAAAATAATCTATATCTCGGAAACGGTAAGTGCTAGGTAGACATAACCAGTATGGAATTGTCGATATTATTATTGGCTTTCAAATGAATCAATCCGATTGCAAATCGTTTAAGTCGTTTCCGAGAAAAACGAAAATTACATATTCCATCCGCACAGGTCACTTCCAGAATGACCCAACCTAAAAATAATCTATATCTCGGAAACGGTAAGTGCTAGGTAGACATAACCAGTATGGAATTGTCGATATTATTATTGGCTTTCAAATGCATCAATCCGATTGCAAATCGCTTAAATCGTTTCCGAGAAAAACGAGAATTACATATTCCATCCGCACAAGTCACTTCCAGAATGAACCAACATAAAATTATTCTATATCTCGGAAACTGTGAGTGCTAGGTAGACAATACCAGTATGGAATTGTAGATATTATTATTGGCTTTCAAATGAATTAATCCGATTGCAAATCGCTTAAGTCGTTTCCGAGAAAAACGAAAATTACATATTCCATCCGCACAAGTCACTTCCAGAATGACCCAACCTAAAAATAATAGACATAACCAGTATGGAATTGTCGATATTATTATTGGCTTTCAAATGAATCAATCCGATTGCAAATCGCTTAAGTCGTTTCCGAGAAAAACGAAAATTACATATTCCATCCGCACAGGTCACTTCCAGAATGACCCAACCTAAAAATAATCTATATCTCGGAAACGGTAAGTGCTAGGTAGACATAACCAGTATGGAATTATCGATATTATTATTGGCTTTCAATTGAATCAATCCGATTGCAAATCGCTTAAGTCGTTTCCGAGAAAAACGAAAATTGCATATTCCATCCGCACAAGTCACTTCCAGAATGAACCAACATAAAATTATTCTATATCTCGGAAACTGTGAGTGCTAGGTAGACAATACCAGTATGGAATTGTAGATATTATTATTGGCTTTCAAATGAATCAATCCGATTGCAAATCGCTTAAGTCGTTTCCGAGAAAAACGAAAATTACATATTCCATCCGCACAAGTCACTTCCAGAATGACCCAACCTAAAAATAATAGACATAACCAGTATGGAATTGTCGATATTATTATTGGCTTTCAAATGTATCAATCCGATTGCAAATCGCTTAAGTCGTTTCCGAGAAAAACGAAAATTAAATATTCCATCCGCAAAAGTCACTTCCAGAATGACCCAACCTAAAAATAATCTATATCTCGGAAACGGTAAGTGCTAGGTAGAAAGAACCAGTATGGAATTGTAGATATTATTATTGGCTTTCAAATGAATCAATCCGATTGCAAATCGTTTAAGTCGTTTCCGAGAAAAACGAAAATTACATATTCCATCCGCACAGGTCACTTCCAGAATGACCCAACCTAAAAATAATCTATATCTCGCAAACGGTAAGTGCTAGGTAGACATAACCAGTATGGAATTGTAGATATTATTTTTGGCTTTCAAATGAATCAATCCGATTGCAAATCGTTTAAGTCGTTTCCGAGAAAAACGAAAATTACATATTCCATCCGCACAAGTCACTTCCAGAATGACCCAACATAAAATTATTCTATATCTCGGAAACTGTGAGTGCTAGGTAGACTAAACCAGTATGGAATTGTAGATATTATTATTGGCTTTCAAATGAATCAATCCGATTCCAATCATTTAAGTCGTTTCCGAGAAAAACGAAAATTATATATTCCATCCGCAAAAGTCACATCCAGAATGGCCCAACAAAAACAAAAAATCTCGGAAACTGTGAGTGGCAGGTAGACAAAATAAGTATGGAATTGTAGATACTATTATTGGCTTTCAAACGAAACAATCTGATTGCGAATCGGTTAAGTCGTTTCCGGGAAAAACGAAAATTGCATATTCCATCCGCACAAATTACTTCCAGAATGACCCAACATAAAATTATTCTGTATCTCGGAAACTGTGTGTGGCAGGTAGACAAAACAGGTATGGAATTATAGATATTATTATTGGTTTGCAAACGAATCAATCCGATTGCGAATCGGTTAAGTCGTTTCCGGAAAAAACGAAAATTGCATATTCCATCCGCACAAATTACTTCCAGAATGACCCAACATAAAATTATTCTGTATCTCGGAAACTGTGTGTGGCAGGTAGACAAAACAGGTATGGAATTATAGATATTATTATTGGTTTGCAAACGAATCAATCCGATTGCGAATCGGTTAAGTCGTTTCCGAGAAACACGAAAATTACATATTCCATCCACACAAGTCACATCAAGAATGAACCAACATAAAATTATCCTATATCTCGGAAACTGTGAGTGGTAGGTAGACAAAACCAGTATGGAATTGTAGATATTATTATTGGCTTTCAATTGAATCAATCCGATTGCAAATCGCTTAAGTCGTTTCCGAGAAAAACGAAAATTACATATTCCATCCGCACAAGTCACTTCCAGAATGAACCAACATAAAATTATTCTATATCTCGGAAACTGTGAGTGCTAGGTAGACAATACCAGTATGGAATTGTAGATATTATTATTGGCTTTCAAATGAATCAATCCGATTGCAAATCGGTTAAGTCGTTTCCGAGAAAAACGAAAATTACATATTCCATCCGCACAAGCCACTTCCAGAATGACCCAACCTAAAAATAATAGACATAACCAGTATGGAATTGTCGATATTATTATTGGCTTTCAAATGAATCAATCCGATTGCAAATCGCCTTTGTCGTTTCCGAGAAAAACGAAAATTACATATTCCATCTGCACAAGTTACTTCCAGAATGAACCAACATAAAATTATTTTGTATCTCGGAAACTGTGAGTGCTAGGTAGACATAATCAGTATGGAATTGTAGATATTATTATTGGCTTTCAAATGAATCAATCCGATTGCAAATCGCTTAAGTCGTTTCCGAGAAAAACGAAAATTAAATATTCCATCCGCAAAAGTCACTTCCAGAATGACCCAACCTAAAAATAATCTATATCTCGGAAACGGTAAGTGCTAGGTAGAAAGAACCAGTATGGAATTGTAGATATTATTATTGGCTTTCAAATGAATCAATCCGATTGCAAATCGTTTAAGTCGTTTCCGAGAAAAACGAAAATTACATATTCCATCCGCACAGGTCACTTCCAGAATGACCCAACCTAAAAATAATCTATATCTCGGAAACGGTAAGTGCTAGGTAGACATAACCAGTATGGAATTGTAGATATTATTTTTGGCTTTCAAATGAATCAATCCGATTGCAAATCGTTTAAGTCGTTTCCGAGAAAAACGAAAATTACATATTCCATCCGCACAAGTCACTTCCAGAATGACCCAACATAAAATTATTCTATATCTCGGAAACTGTGAGTGCTAGGTAGACAAAACCAGTATGGAATTGTAGATATTATTATTGGCTTTCAAATGAATCAATCCGATTGCAAATCATTTAAGTCGTTTCCGAGAAAAACGAAAATTATATATTCCATCCGCAAAAGTCACTTCCAGAATGGCCCAACAAAAACAAAAAATCTCGGAAACTGTGAGTGTTAGGTAGACAAAATAAGTATGGAATTGTAGATACTATTATTGGCTTTCAAACGAATCAATCTGATTGCGAATCGGTTAAGTCGTTTCCGGGAAAAACGAAAATTGCATATTCCATCCGCACAAATTACTTCCAGAATGACCCAACATAAAATTATTCTGTATCTCGGAAACTGTGTGTGGCAGGTAGACAAAACAGGTATGGAATTATAGATATTATTATTGGTTTGCAAACGAATCAATCCGATTGCGAATCGGTTAAGTCGCTTCCGGAAAAAACGAAAATTGCATATTCCATCCGCACAAATTACTTCCAGAATGACCCAACATAAAATTATTCTGTATCTCGGAAACTGTGTGTGGCAGGTAGACAAAACAGGTATGGAATTATAGATATTATTATTGGTTTGCAAACGAATCAATCCGATTGCGAATCGGTTAAGTCGTTTCCGAGAAACACGAAAATTACATATTCCATCCACACAAGTCACATCAAGAATGAACCAACATAAAATTATCCTATATCTCGGAAACTGTGAGTGGTAGGTAGACAAAACCAGTATGGAATTGTAGATATTATTATTGGCTTTCAAATGAATCAATCCGATTGCAAATCGCCTAAGTCGTTTCCGAGAAAAACGAAAATTACATATTCCATCTGCACAAGTTACTTCCAGAATGAACCAACATAAAATTATTCTATATCTCGGAAACTGTGAGTGCTAGGTAGACATAACCAGTATGGAATTGTCGATATTATTATTGGCTTTCAAATGAATCAATCCGATTGCAAATCGCTTAAGTCGTTTCCGAGAAAAACGAAAATTACATATTCCATCCGCACAAGTCACTTCCAGAATGAACCAACATAAAATTATTCTATATCTCGGAAACTGTGAGTGCTAGGTAGACAATACCAGTATGGAATTGTAGATATTATTATTGGCTTTCAAATGAATCAATCCGATTGCAAATCGCTTTAGTCGTTTCCGAGAAAAACGAAAATTACATATTCCATCCGCACAAATCACTTCCAGAATGACCCAACCTAAAAATAATCTATATCTCGGAAACGGTAAGTGCTATGTAGAAAGAACCAGTATGGAATTGTAGATATTATTATTGGCTTTCAAATGAATCAATCTGATTGCAAATCGTTTAAGTCGTTTCCGAGAAAAACGAAAATTACATATTCCATCCGCACAGGTCACTTCCAGAATGACCCAACCTAAAAATAATCTATATCTCGGAAACGGTAAGTGCTAGGTAGACATAACCAGTATGGAATTGTAGATATTATTTTTGGCTTTCAAATGAATCAATCCGATTGCAAATCGTTTAAGTCGTTTCCGAGAAAAACGAAAATTACATATTCCATCCGCACAAGTCACTTCCAGAATGACCCAACATAAAATTATTCTATATCTCGGAAACTGTGAGTGCTAGGTAGACAAAACCAGTATGGAATTGTAGATATTATTATTGGCTTTCAAATGAATCAATCCGATTGCAAATCGCTTAAGTCGTTTCCGAGAAAAACGAAAATTACATATTCCAACCGCACAAGTCACTTCCAGAATGGCCCAACAAAAACAAAAAATCTCGGAAACTGTGAGTGTTAGGTAGACAAAACAAGTATGGAATTGTAGATACCATTATTGGCTTTCAAACGAATCAATCTGATTGCGAATCGGTTAAGTCGTTTCCGGGAAAAACGAAAATTGCATATTCCATCCGCACAGGTCACTTCCAGAATGACCCAACCTAAAAATAATCTATATCTCAGAAACGGTAAGTGCTAAGTAGACATAACCAGTATGGAATTGTCTATATTATTATTGGCTTTCAAATGAATCAATCCGATTGCAAATCGCTTAAGTCGCTTCAGAGAAAAACGAAAATTACATATTCCATCCGCACAGGTCACTTCCAGAATGACCCAACCTAAAAATAATCTATATCTCGGAAACGGTAAGTGCTAGGTAGACATAACCAGTATGGAATTGTCGATATTATTATTGGCTTTCAAATGAATCAATCCGATTGCAAATCGTTTAAGTCGTTTCCGAAAAAAACGAAAATTACATATTCCATCCGCAAAAGTCATTCCAGAATGACCCAACCTAAAAATAATCTATATCTCGGAAACGGTAAGTGCTAGGTAGACATAACCAGTATGGAATTGTCGATATTATTATTGGCTTTCAAATGAATCAATCCGATTGCAAATCGTTTAAGTCGTTTCCGAGAAAAACGAAAATTACAAATCCATCCGCACAAGTCACTTCCAGAATGACCCAACATAAAATTATTCTATATCTCGGAAACTGTGAGTGCTAGGTAGACAAAACCAGTATGGAATTGTAGATATTATTATTGGCTTTCAAATGAATCAATCCGATTGCAAATCTTTTAAGTCGTTTCCGAGAAAAACGAAAATTACATATTCCATCCGCAAAAGTCACTTCCAGAATGGCCCAACAAAAACAAAAAATCTCGGAAACTGTGAGTGTTAGGTAGACAAAATAAGTATGGAATTGTAGATACTATTATTGGCTTTCAAACGAATCAATCTGATTGCGAATCGGTTAAGTCGTTTCCGGGAAAAACGAAAATTGCATATTCCATCCGCACAAATTACTTCCAGAATGACCCAACATAAAATTATTCTGTATCTCGGAAACTGTGTGTGGCAGGTAGACAAAACAGGTATGGAATTATAGATATTATTATTGGTTTGCAAACGAATCAATCCGATTGCGAATCGGTTAAGTCGTTTCCGGGAAAAACGAAAATTGCATATTCCATCCGCACAAATTACTTCCAGAATGACCCAACATAAAATTATTCTGTATCTCGGAAACTGTGTGTGGCAGGTAGACAAAACAGGTATGGAATTATAGATATTATTATTGGTTTGCAAACGAATCAATCCGATTGCGAATCGGTTAAGTCGTTTCCGAGAAACACGAAAATTACATATTCCATCCGCACAAATTACTTCCAGAATGACCCAACATAAAATTATTCTATATCTCGGAAACTGTGAGTGCTAGGTAGACAAAACCAGTATGGAATTGTAGATATTATTATTGGCTTTCAAATGAATCAATCCGATTGCAAATCGCTTAAGTCGTTTCCGAGAAAAACGAAAATTACATATTCCATCCGCACAAGTCACTTCCAGAATGGCCCAACAAAAACAAAAAATCTCGGAAACTGTGAGTGTTAGGTAGACAAAACAAGTATGGAATTGTGGATACCATTATTGGCTTTCAAACGAATCAATCTGATTGCGAATCGGTTAAGTCGTTTCCGGGAAAAACGAAAATTGCCTATTCCATCCGCACAGGTCACTTCCAGAATGACCCAACCTAAAAATAATCTATATCTCAGAAACGGTAAGTGCTAAGTAGACATAACCAGTATGGAATTGTCGATATTATTATTGGCTTTCAAATGAATCAATCCGATTGCAAATCGCTTAAGTCGCTTCAGAGAAAAACGAAAATTACATATTCCATCCGCACAGGTCACTTCCAGAATGACCCAACCTAAAAATAATCTATATCTCGGAAACGGTAAGTGCTAGGTAGACATAACCAGTATGGAATTGTCGATATTATTATTGGCTTTCAAATGAATCAATCCGATTGCAAATCGTTTAAGTCGTTTCCGAGGAAAACGAAAATTACATATTCCATCCGCACAAGTCACTTCCAGAATGACCCAACATAAAATTATTCTATATCTCGGAAACTGTGAGTGCTAGATAGACAAACCCAGTATGGAATTGTAGATATTATTATTGGCTTTCAAATGAATCAATCCGATTGCAAATCATTTAAGTCGTTTCCGAGAAAAACGAAAATTACATATTCCATCCGCAAAAGTCACTTCCAGAATGACCCAACCTAAAAATAATCTATATCTCGGAAACGGTAAGTGCTAGGTAGACATAACCAGTATGGAATTGCCGATATTATTATTGGCTTTCAAATGAATCAATCCGATTGCAAATCGTTTAAGTCGTTTCCGAGAAAAACGAAAATTACATATTCCATCCGCACAAGTCACTTCCAGAATGACCCAACATAAAATTATTCTATATCTCGGAAACTGTGAGTGCTAGGTAGACAAAACCAGTATGGAATTGTAGATATTATTATTGGCTTTCAAATGAATCAATCCGATTGCAAATCATTTAAGTCGTTTCCGAGAAAAACGAAAATTACATATTCCATCCGCAAAAGTCACTTCCAGAATGGCCCAACAAAAACAAAAAATCTCGGAAACTGTGAGTGTTAGGTAGACAAAATAAGTATGGAATTGTAGATACTATTATTGGCTTACAAACGAACCAATCTGATTGCGAATCGTTTAAGTCGTTTCCGGGAAAAACGAAAATTGCATATTCCATCCGCACAAATTACTCCCAGAATGACCCAACATAAAATTATTCTGTATCTCGGAAACTGTGTGTGGCAGGTAGACAAAACAGGTATGGAATTATAGATATTATTATTGGTTTGCAAACGAATCAATCCGATTGCGAATCGGTTAAGTCGTTTCCGGGAAAAACGAAAATTGCATATTCCATCCGCACAAATTACTTCCAGAATGACCCAACATAAAATTATTCTGTATCTCGGAAACTGTGTGTGGCAGGTAGACAAAACAGGTATGGAATTATAGATATTATTATTGGTTTGCAAACGAATCAATCCGATTGCGAATCGGTTAAGTCGTTTCCGAGAAACACGAAAATTACATATTCCATCCGCACAAATTACTTCCAGAATGACCCAACATAAAATTATTCTGTATCTCGGAAACTGTGTGTGGTAGGTAGACAAAACAGGTATGGAATTATAGATATTATTATTGGTTTGCAAACGAATCAATCCGATTGCGAATCGGTTAAGTCGTTTCCGAGAAACACGAAAATTACATATTCCATCCACACAAGTCACATCAAGAATGAACCAGCATAAAATTATCCTATATCTCGGAAACTGTGAGTGGTAGGTAGACAAAACCAGTATGGAATTGTAGATATTATTATTGGCTTTCAAATGAATCAATCCGATTGCAAATCGCTTAAGTCGTTTCCGAGAAAAACGAAAATTACATATTCCATCCGCACAGGTCACTTCCAGAATGACCCAACAAAAACAAAAAATCTCGGAAACTGTGAGTGTTAGGTAGACAAAACAAGTATGGAATTGTGGATACCATTATTGGCTTTCAAACGAATCAATCTGATTGCGAATCGGTTAAGTCGTTTCCGCGAAAAACGAAAATTGCATATTCCATCCGCACAGGTCACTTCCAGAATGACCCAACCTAAAAATAATCTATATCTCAGAAACGGTAAGTGCTAAGTAGACATAACCAGTATGGAATTGTCGATATTATTATTGGCTTTCAAATGAATCAATCCGATTGCAAATCGCTTAAGTCGCTTCAGAGAAAAACGAAAATTACATATTCCATCCGCACAGGTCACTTCCAGAATGACCCAACCTAAAAATAATCTATATCTCGGAAACGGTAAGTGCTAGGTAGACATAACCAGTATGGAATTGTCGATATTATTATTGGCTTTCAAATGAATCAATCCGATTGCAAATCGTTTAAGTCGTTTCCGAGGAAAACGAAAATTACATATTCCATCCGCACAAGTCACTTCCAGAATGACCCAACATAAAATTATTCTATATCTCGGAAACTGTGAGTGCTAGATAGACAAAACCAGTATGGAATTGTAGATATTATTATTGGCTTTCAAATGAATCAATCCGATTGCAAATCATTTAAGTCGTTTCCGAGAAAAACGAAAATTACATATTCCATCCGCAAAAGTCACTTCCAGAATGACCCAACCTAAAAATAATCTATATCTCGGAAACGGTAAGTGCTAGGTAGACATAACCAGTATGGAATTGCCGATATTATTATTGGCTTTCAAATGAATCAATCCGATTGCGAATCGTTTAAGTCGTTTCCGAGAAAAACGAAAATTACATATTCCATCCGCACAAGTCACTTCCAGAATGACCCAACATAAAATTATTCTATATCTCGGAAACTGTGAGTGCTAGGTAGACAAAACCAGTATGGAATTGTAGATATTATTATTGGCTTTCAAATGAATCAATCCGATTGCAAATCATTTAAGTCGTTTCCGAGAAAAACGAAAATTACATATTCCATCCGCAAAAGTCACTTCCAGAATGGCCCAACAAAAACAAAAAATCTCGGAAACTGTGAGTGTTAGGTAGACAAAATAAGTATGGAATTGTAGATACTATTATTGGCTTTCAAACGAATCAATCTGATTGCGAATCGTTTAAGTCGTTTCCGGGAAAAACGAAAATTGCATATTCCATCCGCACAAATTACTTCCAGAATGACCCAACATAAAATTATTCTGTATCTCGGAAACTGTGTGTGGCAGGTAGACAAAACAGGTATGGAATTATAGATATTATTATTGGTTTGCAAACGAATCAATCCGATTACGAATCGGTTAAGTCGTTTCCGGGAAAAACGAAAATTGCATATTCCATCCGCACAAATTACTTCCAGAATGACCCAACATAAAATTATTCTGTATCTCGGAAACTGTGTGTGGCAGGTAGACAAAACAGGTATGGAATTATAGATATTATTATTGGTTTGCAAACGAATCAATCCGATTGCGAATCGGTTAAGTCGTTTCCGAGAAACACGAAAATTACATATTCCATCCGCACAAATTACTTCCAGAATGACCCAACATAAAATTATTCTGTATCTCGGAAACTGTGTGTGGCAGGTAGACAAAACAGGTATGGAATTATAGATATTATTATTGGTTTGCAAACGAATCAATCCGATTGCGAATCGGTTAAGTCGTTTCCGAGAAACACGAAAATTACATATTCCATCCACACAAGTCACATCAAGAATGAACCAGCATAAAATTATCCTATATCTCGGAAACTGTGAGTGGTAGGTAGACAAAACCAGTATGGAATTGTAGATATTATTATTGGCTTTCAAATGAATCAATCCGATTGCAAATCGCTTAAGTCGTTTCCGAGAAAAACGAAAATTACATATTCCATCCGCACAGGTCACTTCCAGAATGACCCAACCTAAAAATAATCTATATCTCGGAAACGGTAAGTGCTAGGTAGAAAGAACCAGTATGGAATTGTGGATATTATTATTGGCTTTCAAATGAATCAATCCGATTGCAAATCGTTTAAGTCGTTTCCGAGAAAAACGAAAATTACATATTCCATACGCACAGGTCACTTCCAGAATGACCCAACATAAAAATAATCTATATCTCAGAAACGGTAAGTGCTAGGTAGACATAACCAGTATGGAATTGTCGATATTATTATTGGCTTTCAAATGAATCAATCCGATTGCAAATCGCTTAAGTCGCTTCAGAGAAAAACGAAAATTACATATTCCATCCGCACAGGTCACTTCCAGAATGACCCAACCTAAAAATAATCTATGTATATCTCGGAAACGGTAAGTGCTAGGTAGACATAACCAGTATGGAATTGTCGATATTATTATTGGCTTTCAAATGAATCAATCCGATTGCAAATCGCTTAAGTCGTTTCCGAGAAAAACGAAAATTACATATTCCATCCGCACAAGTCACTTCCAGAATGAACCAACAAAAAATTATTCTATATCTTGGAAACTGTGAGTGCTAGGTAGACAATACCAGTATGGAATTGTAGATATTATTATTGGCTTTCAAATGAATCAATCCGATTGCAAATCGCTTAAGTCGTTTCCGAGAAAAACGAAAATTACATATTCCATCCGCAAAAGTCACTTCCAGAATGACCCAACCTAAAAATAATAGACATAACCAGTATGGAATTGTCGATATTAAAGGGTGATTTTTTTGAGGTTAGGATTTTCATGCATTAGTATTTGACAGATCACGTGGGATTTCAGACATGGTGTCAAAGAGAAAGATGCTCAGTATGCTTTGACATTTCATCATGAATAGACTTACTAACGAGCAACGCTTGCAAATCATTGAATTTTATTACCAAAATCAGTGTTCGGTTCGAAATGTGTTCATTCACCGTAACGTTGCGTCCAACAGCATCTTTGAAAAAATACGGTCCAATGATTCCACCAGCGTACAAACCACACCAAACAGTGCATTTTTCGGGATGCATGGGCAGTTCTGGAAAGGCTTCTGGTTGCTCTTCACTCCAAATGCGGCAATTTTGCTTATTTACGTAGCCATTCAACCAGAAATGAGCCTCATCGCTGAACAAAATTTGTCGATAAAATAAAATTTGTCGATAGGGCCCATTCACTGAAAATGATTTGCAAGCGTTGCTCGTTAGTAAGTCTATTCATGATGAAATGTCAAAACATACTGAGCATGTTTCTCTTTGACACCATGTCTGAAATCCCACGTGATCTGTCAAATACTAATGCATGAAAATCCTAACCTCAAAAAAATCACCCTTTATTATTGGCTTTGAAATGAATCAATCCGATTGCAAATCGCTTAAGTCGTTTCCGAGAAAAACGAAAATTACATTTTCCATCCGCACAAGTCACTTCCAGAATGAACCAACATAAAATTATTCTATATCTCGGAAACTGTGAGTGCTAGGTAGACAATACCAGTATGGAATTGTAGATATTATTATTGGCTTTTAAATGAATCAATCCGATTGCAAATCGCTTTAGTCGTTTCCGAGAAAAACGAAAATTACATATTCCATCCGCACAAGTCACTTCCAGAATGACCCAACCTAAAAATAATCTATATCTCGGAAACGGTAAGTGCTAGGTAGAAAGAACCAGTATGGAATTGTAGATATTATTATTGGCTTTCAAATGAATCAATCCGATTGTAAATCGTTTAAGTCGTTTCCGAGAAAAACGAAAATTACATATTTCATCCGCACAGGTCACTTCCAGAATGACCCAACCTAAAAATAATCTATATCTCGGAAACGGTAAGTGCTAGGTAGACATAACCAGTATGGAATTGTCGATATTATTATTGGCTTTCAAATGAATCAATCCGATTGCAAATCGCTTAAGTCGTTTCCGAGAAAAACGAAAATTACATATTCCATCCGCACAAGTCACTTCCAGAATGAACCAACATAAAATTATTCTATATCTCGGAAACTGTGAGTGCTAGGTAGACAATACCAGTATGGAATTGTAGATATTATTATTGGCTTTCAAATGAATCAATCCGATTGCAAATCGCTTAAGTCGTTTCCGAGAAAAACGAAAATTACATATTCCATCCGCACAAGTCACTTCCAGAATGACCCAACCTAAAAATAATAGACATAACCAGTATGGAATTGTCGATATTATTATTGGCTTTCAAATGAATCAATCCGATTGCAAATCGCTTAAGTCGCTTCAGAGAAAAACGAAAATTACATATTCCATCCGCACAGGTCACTTCCAGAATGACCCAACCTAAAAATAATCTATATCTCAGAAA
The DNA here is from genome assembly GCF_963082655.1 of Stomoxys calcitrans. Classification (NCBI taxonomy): domain Eukaryota; kingdom Metazoa; phylum Arthropoda; class Insecta; order Diptera; family Muscidae; genus Stomoxys; species Stomoxys calcitrans. Next base: position 134,871,496 of record NC_081552.1, on the reverse strand, counting down.
CGGTAAGTGCTAGGTAGACATAACCAGTATGGAATTGTCGATATTATTATTGGCTTTCAAATGAATCAATCCGATTGCAAATCGTTTAAGTCGTTTCCGAGAAAAACGAAAATTACATATTCCATCCGCACAAGTCACTTCCAGAATGACCCAACATAAAATTATTCTATATCTCGGAAACTGTGAGTGCTAGATAGACAAAACCAGTATGGAATTGTAGATATTATTATTGGCTTTCAAATGAATCAATCCGATTGCAAATCATTTAAGTCGTTTCCGAGAAAAACGAAAATTACATATTCCATCCGCACAAGTCACTTCCAGAATGACCCAACATAAAATTATTATATATCTCGGAAACTGTGGGTGCTAGGTAGACAAAACCAGTATGGAATTGTAGATATTATTATTGGCTTTCAAATGAATCAATCCGATTGCAAATCTTTTAAGTCGTTTCCGAGAAAAACGAAAATTACATATTCCATCCGCAAAAGTCACTTCCAGAATGGCCCAACAAAAACAAAAAATCTCGGAAACTGTGAGTGTTAGGTAGACAAAATAAGTATGGAATTGTAGATACTATTATTGGCTTTCAAACGAATCAATCTGATTGCGAATCGGTTAAGTCGTTTCCGGGAAAAACGAAAATTGCATATTCCATCCGCACAAATTACTTCCAGAATGGCCCAACATAAAATTATTCTGTATCTCGGAAACTGTGTGTGGCAGGTAGACAAAACAGGTATGGAATTATAGATATTATTATTGGTTTGCAAACGAATCAATCCGATTGCGAATCGGTTAAGTCGTTTCCGGGAAAAACGAAAATTGCATATTCCATCCGCACAAATTACTTCCAGAATGACCCAACATAAAATTATTCTGTATCTCGGAAACTGTGTGTGGCAGGTAGACAAAACAGGTTGGAATTATAGATATTATTATTGGTTTGCAAACGAATCAATCCGATTGCGAATCGGTTAAGTCGTTTCCGAGAAACACGAAAATTACATATTCCATCCGCACAAATTACTTCCAGAATGACCCAACCTAAAAATAATCTATATCTCAGAAACGGTAAGTGCTAAGTAGACATAACCAGTATGGAATTGTCGATATTATTATTGGCTTTCAAATGAATCAATCCGATTGCAAATCGTTTAAGTCGTTTCCGAGGAAAACGAAAATTACATATTCCATCCGCACAAGTCACTTCCAGAATGACCCAACATAAAATTATTCTATATCTCGGAAACTGTGAGTGCTAGATAGACAAAACCAGTATGGAATTGTAGATATTGTTATTGGCTTTCAAATGAATCAATCCGATTGCAAATCATTTAAGTCGTTTCCGAGAAAAACGAAAATTACATATTCCATCCGCAAAAGTCACTTCCAGAATGACCCAACCTAAAAATAATCTATATCTCGGAAACGGTAAGTGCTAGGTAGACATAACCAGTATGGAATTGCCGATATTATTATAGGCTTTCAAATGAATCAATCCGATTGCAAATCGTTTAAGTCGTTTCCGAGAAAAACGAAAATTACATATTCCATCCACACAAGTCACTTCCAGAATGACCCAACATAAAATTATTCTATATCTCGGAAACTGTGAGTGCTAGGTAGACAAAACCAGTATGGAATTGTAGATATTATTATTGGCTTTCAAATGAATCAATCCGATTGCAAATCATTTAAGTCGTTTCCGAGAAAAACGAAAATTACATATTCCATCCGCAAAAGTCACTTCCAGAATGGCCCAACAAAAACAAAAAATCTCGGAAACTGTGAGTGTTAGGTAGACAAAATAAGTATGGAATTGTAGATACTATTATTGGCTTTCAAACGAATCAATCTGATTGCGAATCGTTTAAGTCGTTTCCGGGAAAAACGAAAATTGCATATTCCATCCGCACAAATTACTTCCAGAATGACCCAACATAAAATTATTCTGTATCTCGGAAACTGTGTGTGGCAGGTAGACAAAACAGGTATGGAATTATAGATATTATTATTGGTTTGCAAACGAATCAATCCGATTGCGAATCGGTTAAGTCGTTTCCGGGAAAAACGAAAATTGCATATTCCATCCGCACAAATTACTTCCAGAATGACCCAACATAAAATTATTCTGTATCTCGGAAACTGTGTGTGGCAGGTAGACAAAACAGGTATGGAATTATAGATATTATTATTGGTTTGCAAACGAATCAATCCGATTGCGAATCGGTTAAGTCGTTTCCGAGAAACACGAAAATTACATATTCCATCCGCACAAATTACTTCCAGAATGACCCAACATAAAATTATTCTGTATCTCGGAAACTGTGTGTGGCAGGTAGACAAAACAGGTATGGAATTATAGATATTATTATTGGTTTGCAAACGAATCAATCCGATTGCGAATCGGTTAAGTCGTTTCCGAGAAACACGAAAATTACATATTCCATCCACACAAGTCACATCAAGAATGAACCAGCATAAAATTATCCTATATCTCGGAAACTGTGAGTGGTAGGTAGACAAAACCAGTATGGAATTGTAGATATTATTATTGGCTTTCAAATGAATCAATCCGATTGCAAATCGCTTAAGTCGTTTCCGAGAAAAACGAAAATTACATATTCCATCCGCACAGGTCACTTCCAGAATGACCCAACCTAAAAATAATCTATATCTCGGAAACGGTAAGTGCTAGGTAGAAAGAGCCAGTATGGAATTGTGGATATTATTATTGGCTTTCAAATGAATCAATCCGATTGCAAATCGTTTAAGTCGTTTCCGAGAAAAACGAAAATTACATATTCCATCCGCACAGGTCACTTCCAGAATGACCCAACCTAAAAATAATCTATATCTCAGAAACGGTAAGTGCTAGGTAGACATAACCAGTATGGAATTGTCGATATTATTATTGGCTTTCAAATGAATCAATCCGATTGCAAATCGCTTAAGTCGCTTCAGAGAAAAACGAAAATTACATATTCCATCCGCACAGGTCACTTCCAGAATGACCCAACCTAAAAATAATCTATGTATATCTCGGAAACGGTAAGTGCTAGGTAGACATAACCAGTATGGAATTGTCGATATTATTATTGGCTTTCAAATGAATCAATCCGATTGCAAATCGTTTAAGTCGTTTCCGAGAAAAACGAAAATTACATATTCCATCCGCACAAGTCACTTCCAGAATGAACCAACAAAAAATTATTCTATATCTGGGAAACTGTGAGTGCTAGGTAGACAATACCAGTATGGAATTGTAGATATTATTATTGGCTTTCAAATGAATCAATCCGATTGCAAATCGCTTAAGTCGTTTCCGAGAAAAACGAAAATTACATATTCCATCCGCACAAGTCACTTCCAGAATGACCCAACCTAAAAATAATAGACATAACCAGTATGGAATTGTCGATATTATTATTGGCTTTCAAATGAATCAATCCGATTGCAAATCGCTTAAGTCGCTTCAGAGAAAAACGAAAATTACATATTCCATCCGCACAGGTCACTTCCAGAATGACCCAACCTAAAAATAATCTATATCTCGGAAACGGTAAGTGCTAGGTAGACATAACCAGTATGGAATTGTCGATATTATTATTGGCTTTCAAATGAATCAATCCGATTGCAAATCGTTTAAGTCGTTTCCGAGAAAAACGAAAATTACATATTCCATCCGCACAAGTCACTTCCAGAATGACCCAACATAAAATTATTCTATATCTCGGAAACTGTGAGTGCTAGATAGACAAAACCAGTATGGAATTGTAGATATTATTATTGGCTTTCAAATGAATCAATCCGATTGCAAATCATTTAAGTCGTTTCCGAGAAAAACGAAAATTACATATTCCATCCGCAAAAGTCACTTCCAGAATGGCCCAACAAAAACAAAAAATCTCGGAAACTGTGAGTGTTAGGTAGACAAAATAAGTATGGAATTGTAGATACTATTATTGGCTTTCAAACGAATCAATCTGATTGCGAATCGGTTAAGTCGTTTCCGGGAAAAACGAAAATTGCATATTCCATCCGCACAAATTACTTCCAGAATGACCCAACATAAAATTATTCTGTATCTCGGAAACTGTGTGTGGCAGGTAGACAAAACAGGTATGGAATTATAGATATTATTATTGGTTTGCAAACGAATCAATCCGATTGCGAATCGGTTAAGTCGTTTCCGAGAAACACGAAAATTACATATTCCATCCGCACAAATTACTTCCAGAATGACCCAACATAAAATTATTCTATATCTCGGAAACTGTGAGTGCTAGGTAGACAAAACCAGTATGGAATTGTAGATATTATTATTGGCTTTCAAATGAATCAATCCGATTGCAAATCGCTTAAGTCGTTTCCGAGAAAAACGAAAATTACATATTCCATCCGCACAAGCCACTTCCAGAATGGCCCAACAAAAAATCTCGGAAACTGTGAGTGTTAGGTAGACAAAACAAGTATGGAATTGTAGATACCATTATTGGCTTTCAAACGAATCAATCTGATTGCGAATCGGTTAAGTCGTTTCCGAGAAAAACGAAAATTGCATATTCCATCCGCACAGGTCACTTCCAGAATGACCCAACCTAAAAATAATCTATATCTCAGAAACGGTAAGTGCTAAGTAGACATAACCAGTATGGAATTGTCGATATTATTATTGGCTTTCAAATGAATCAATCCGATTGCAAATCGCTTAAGTCGCTTCAGAGAAAAACGAAAATTACATATTCCATCCGCACAGGTCACTTCCAGAATGACCCAACCTAAAAATAATCTATATCTCGGAAACGGTAAGTGCTAGGTAGACATAACCAGTATGGAATTGTCGATATTATTATTGGCTTTCAAATGAATCAATCCGATTGCAAATCGTTTAAGTCGTTTCCGAGGAAAACGAAAATTACATATTCCATCCGCACAAGTCACTTCCAGAATGACCCAACATAAAATTATTCTATATCTCGGAAACTGTGAGTGCTAGATAGACAAAACCAGTATGGAATTGTAGATATTATTATTGGCTTTCAAATGAATCAATCCGATTGCAAATCATTTAAGTCGTTTCCGAGAAAAACGAAAATTACATATTCCATCCGCAAAAGTCACTTCCAGAATGACCCAACCTAAAAATAATCTATATCTCGGAAACGGTAAGTGCTAGGTAGACATAACCAGTATGGAATTGCCGATATTATTATTGGCTTTCAAATGAATCAATCCGATTGCAAATCGTTTAAGTTGTTTCCGAGAAAAACGAAAATTACATATTCCATCCGCAAAAGTCACTTCCAGAATGACCCAACATAAAATTATTCTATATCTCGGAAACTGTGAGTGCTAGGTAGAGAAAACCAGTATGGAATTGTAGATATTATTTTTGGCTTTCAAATGAATCAATCCGATTGCAAATCATTTAAGTCGTTTCCGAGAAAAACGAAAATTACATATTCCATCCGCAAAAGTCACTTCCAGAATGGCCCAACAAAAACAAAAAATCTCGGAAACTGTGAGTGCTAGATAGACAAAACCAGTATGGAATTGTAGATATTATTATTGGTTTGCAAACGAATCAATCCGATTGCGAATCGGTTAAGTCGTTTCCGGGAAAAACGAAAATTGCATATTCCATCCGCACAAATTACTTCCAGAATGGCCCAACATAAAATTATTCTGTATCTCGGAAACTGTGTGTGGCAGGTAGACAAAACAGGTATGGAATTATAGATATTATTATTGGTTTGCAAACGAATCAATCCGATTGCGAATCGGTTAAGTCGTTTCCGAGAAACACGAAAATTACATATTCCATCCGCACAAATTACTTCCAGAATGACCCAACATAAAATTATTCTGTATCTCGGAAACTGTGTGTGGCAGGTAGACAAAACAGGTATGGAATTATAGATATTATTATTGGTTTGCAAACGAATCAATCCGATTGCGAATCGGTTAAGTCGTTTCCGAGAAACACGAAAATTACATATTCCATCCACACAAGTCACATCAAGAATGAACCAGCATAAAATTATCCTATATCTCGGAAACTGTGAGTGGTAGGTAGACAAAACCAGTATGGAATTGTAGATATTATAATTGGCTTTCAAATGAATCAATCCGATTGCAAATCGCTTAAGTCGTTTCCGAGAAAAACGAAAATTACATATTCCATCCGCACAGGTCACTTCCAGAATGACCCAACCTAAAAATAATCTATATCTCGGAAACGGTAAGTGCTAGGTAGAAAGAACCAGTATGGAATTGTGGATATTATTATTGGCTTTCAAATGAATCAATCCGATTGCAAATCGTTTAAGTCGTTTCCGAGAAAAACGAAAATTACATATTCCATCCGCACAGGTCACTTCCAGAATGACCCAACCTAAAAATAATCTATATCTCAGAAACGGTAAGTGCTAGGTAGACATAACCAGTATGGAATTGTATATATTATTATTGGCTTTCAAATGAATCAATCCGATTGCAAATCGCTTAAGTCGCTTCAGAGAAAAACGAAAATTACATATTCCATCCGCACAGGTCACTTCCAGAATGACCCAACCTAAAAATAATCTATGTATATCTCGGAAACGGTAAGTGCTAGGTAGACATAACCAGTATGGAATTGTCGATATTATTATTGGCTTTCAAATGAATCAATCCGATTGCAAATCGCTTAAGTCGTTTCCGAGAAAAACGAAAATTACATATTCCATCCGCACAAGTCACTTCCAGAATGAACCAACAAAAAATTATTCTATATCTTGGAAACTGTGAGTGCTAGGTAGACAATACCAGTATGGAATTGTAGATATTATTATTGGCTTTCAAATGAATCAATCCGATTGCAAATCGCTTAAGTCGTTTCCGAGAAAAACGAAAATTACATATTCCATCCGCACAAGTCACTTCCAGAATGACCCAACCTAAAAATAATAGACATAACCAGTATGGAATTGTCGATATTATTATTGGCTTTCAAATGAATCAATCCGATTGCAAATCGCTTAAGTCGTTTGCGCGAAAAACGAAAATTACATATTCCATCCGCACAAGTCACTTCCAGAATGACCCAACCTAAAAATAATCTATATCTCGGAAACGGTGAGTGCTAGGTAGAAAGAACCAGTATGGAATTGTAGATATTATTATTGGCTTTCAAATGAATCAATCCGATTGCAAATCGTTTAAGTCGTTTCCGAGAAAAACGAAAATTACATATTCCATCCGCACAGGTCACTTCCAGAATGACCCAACCTAAAAATTATCTATATCTCGGAAACGGTAAGTGCTAGGTAAACATTACCAGTATGGAATTGTCGATATTATTATTGGCTTTCAAATGAATCAATCCGATTGCAAATCGCTTAAGTCGTTTCCGAGAAAAACGAAAATTACATATTCCATCCGCAAAAGTCACTTCCAGAATGGCCCAACAAAAACAAAAAATCTCGGAAACTGTGAGTGCTAGATAGACAAAACCAGTATGGAATTGTAGATATTATTATTGGTTTGCAAACGAATCAATCCGATTGCGAATCGGTTAAGTCGTTTCCGGGAAAAACGAAAATTGCATATTCCATCCGCACAAATTACTTCCAGAATGGCCCAACATAAAATTATTCTGTATCTCGGAAACTGTGTGTGGCAGGTAGACAAAACAGGTATGGAATTATAGATATTATTATTGGTTTGCAAACGAATCAATCCGATTGCGAATCGGTTAAGTCGTTTCCGAGAAACACGAAAATTACATATTCCATCCGCACAAATTACTTCCAGAATGACCCAACATAAAATTATTCTGTATCTCGGAAACTGTGTGTGGCAGGTAGACAAAACAGGTATGGAATTATAGATATTATTATTGGTTTGCAAACGAATCAATCCGATTGCGAATCGGTTAAGTCGTTTCCGAGAAACACGAAAATTACATATTCCATCCACACAAGTCACATCAAGAATGAACCAGCATAAAATTATCCTATATCTCGGAAACTGTGAGTGGTAGGTAGACAAAACCAGTATGGAATTGTAGATATTATTATTGGCTTTCAAATGAATCAATCCGATTGCAAATCGCTTAAGTCGTTTCCGAGAAAAACGAAAATTACATATTCCATCCGCACAGGTCACTTCCAGAATGACCCAACCTAAAAATAATCTATATCTCGGAAACGGTAAGTGCTAGGTAGAAAGAACCAGTATGGAATTGTGGATATTATTATTGGCTTTCAAATGAATCAATCCGATTGCAAATCGTTTAAGTCGTTTCCGAGAAAAACGAAAATTACATATTCCATCCGCACAGGTCACTTCCAGAATGACCCAACCTAAAAATAATCTATATCTCAGAAACGGTAAGTGCTAGGTAGACATAACCAGTATGGAATTGTATATATTATTATTGGCTTTCAAATGAATCAATCCGATTGCAAATCGCTTAAGTCGCTTCAGAGAAAAACGAAAATTACATATTCCATCCGCACAGGTCACTTCCAGAATGACCCAACCTAAAAATAATCTATGTATATCTCGGAAACGGTAAGTGCTAGGTAGACATAACCAGTATGGAATTGTCGATATTATTATTGGCTTTCAAATGAATCAATCCGATTGCAAATCGCTTAAGTCGTTTCCGAGAAAAACGAAAATTACATATTCCATCCGCACAAGTCACTTCCAGAATGAACCAACAAAAAATTATTCCATATCTTGGAAACTGTGAGTGCTAGGTAGACAATACCAGTATGGAATTGTAGATATTATTATTGGCTTTCAAATGAATCAATCCGATTGCAAATCGCTTAAGTCGTTTCCGAGAAAAACGAAAATTACATATTCCATCCGCACAAGTCACTTCCAGAATGACCCAACCTAAAAATAATAGACATAACCAGTATGGAATTGTCGATATTATTATTGGCTTTCAAATGAATCAATCCGATTGCAAATCGCTTAAGTCGTTTGCGCGAAAAACGAAAATTACATATTCCATCCGCACAAGTCACTTCCAGAATGAACCAACATAAAATTATTCTATATCTCGGAAACTGTGAGTGTTAGGTAGACAATACCAGTATGGAATTGTAGATATTATTATTGGCTTTCAAATGAATCAATCCGATTGCAAATCGCTTTAGTCGTTTCCGAGAAAAACGAAAATTACATATTTCATCCGCACAAGTCACTTCCAGAATGACCCAACCTAAAAATAATCTATATCTCGGAAACGGTGAGTGCTAGGTAGAAAGAACCAGTATGGAATTGTAGATATTATTATTGGCTTTCAAATGAATCAATCCGATTGCAAATCGTTTAAGTCGTTTCCGAGAAAAACGAAAATTACATATTCCATCCGCACAGGTCACTTCCAGAATGACCCAACCTAAAAATTATCTATATCTCGGAAACGGTAAGTGCTAGGTAAACATTACCAGTATGGAATTGTCGATATTATTATTGGCTTTCAAATGAATCAATCCGATTGCAAATCGCTTAAGTCGTTTCCGAGAAAAACGAAAATTACATATTCCATCCGCACAAGTCACTTCCAGAATGAACCAACAAAAAATTATTCTATATCTCGGAAACTGTGAGTGTTAGGTAGACAATACCAGTATGGAATTGTAGATATTATTATTGGCTTTCAAATGAATCAATCCGATTGCAAATCGTTTAAGTCGTTTCCGAGAAAAACGAAAATTACATATTCCATCCGCACAGGTCACTTCCAGAATGACCCAACCTAAAAATAATCTATATCTCGGAAACGGTAAGTGCTAGGTAGACATTACCAGTATGGAATTGTCGATATTATTATTGGCTTTCAAATGAATCAATCCGATTGCAAATCGCTTTAGTCGTTTCCGAGAAAAACGAAAATTACATATTCCATCCGCAAAAGTCACTTCCAGAATGACCCAACCTAAAAATAATCTATATCTCGGAAACGGTAAGTGCTAGGTAGAAAGAACCAGTATGGAATTGTAGATATTATTATTGGCTTTCAAATGAATCAATCCGATTGCAAATCGTTTAAGTCGTTTCCGAAAAAAACGAAAATTACATATTCCATCCGCACAGGTCACTTCCAGAATGACCCAACCTAAAAATAATCTATATCTCGGAAACGGTAAGTGCTAGGTAGACATAACCAGTATGGGATTGTAGATATTATTATTGGCTTTCAAATGAATCAATCCGATTGCAAATCGTTTAAGACGTTTCCGAGAAAAACGAAAACTACATATTCCATCCGCACAAGTCACTTCCAGAATGACCCAACATAAAATTATTCTATATCTCGGAAACTGTGAGTGCTAGGTAGACAAAACCAGTATGGAATTGTAGATATTATTATTGGCTTTCAAATGAATCAATCCGATTGCAAATCATTTAAGTCGTTTCCGAGAAAAACGAAAATTACATATTCCATCCGCAAAAGTCACTTCCAGAATGGCCCAACAAAAACAAAAAATCTCGGAAACTGTGAGTGTTAGGTAGACAAAACAAGTATGGAATTGTAGATACTATTATTGGCTTTCAAACGAATCAATCTGATTGCGAATCGGTTAAGTCGTTTTCGCCTAAGTCGTTTCCAAGAAAAACGAAAATTACATATTCCATCTGCACAAGTTACTTCCAGAATGCACCAATATAAAATTATTCTATATCACGGAAACTGTGAGTGCTAGGTAGACAAAACCAGTATGGAATTGTAGATATTATTATTGGCTTTCAAATGAATCAATCCGATTGCAAATCATTTAAGTCGTTTCCGAGAAAAACGAAAATTACATATTCCATCCGCAAAAGTCACTTCCAGAATGGCCCAACAAAAACAAAAAATCTCGGAAACTGTGAGTGTTAGGTAGACAAAACAAGTATGGAATTGTAGATACTATTATTGGCTTTCAAACGAATCAATCTGATTGCGAATCGGTTAAGTCGTTTCCGGGAAAAACGAAAATTGCATATTCCATCCGCACAAATTACTTCCAGAATGACCCAACATAAAATTATTCTGTATCTCGGAAACTGTGTGTGGCAGGTAGACAAAACAGGTATGGAATTATAGATATTATTATTGGTTTGCAAACGAATCAATCCGATTGCGAATCGGTTAAGTCGTTTCCGAGAAAAACGAAAATTACATATTCCATCCACACAAGTCACTTCCAGAATGAACCAGCATAAAATTATCCTATATCTCGGAAACTGTGAGTGGTAGGTAGACAAAACCGGTATGGAATTGTAGATATTATTATTGGCTTTCAAATGAATCAATCCGATTGCAAATCGCTTAAGTCGTTTCCGAGAAAAACGAAAATTACATATTCCATCCGCACAGGTCACTTCCAGAATGACCCAACCTAAAAATAATCTATATCTCGGAAACGGTAAGTGCTAGGTAGAAAGAACCAGTATGGAATTGTAGATATTATTATTGGCTTTCAAATGAATCAAGCCGATTGCAAATCGTTTAAGTCGTTTCCGAGAAAAACGAAAATTACATATTCCATCTGCACAGGTCACTTCCAGAATGACCCAACCTAAAAATAATCTATATCTCAGAAACGGTAAGTGCTAGGTAGACATAACCAGTATGGAATAGTCGATATTATTATTGGCTTTCAAATGAATCAATCCGATTGCAAATCGCTTAAGTCGCTTCAGAGAAAAACGAAAATTACATATTCCATCCGCACAGGTCACTTCCAGAATGACCCAACCTAAAAATAATCTATATCTCGGAAACGGTAAGTGCTAGGTAGACATAACCAGTATGGAATTGTCGATATTATTATTGGCTTTCAAATGAATCAATCCGATTGCAAATCGCTTAAGTCGTTTCCGAGAAAAACGAAAATTACATATTCCATCCGCACAAGTGACTTCCAGAATGAACCAACATAAAATTATTCTATATCTCGGAAACTGTGAGTGCTAGGTAGACAATACCAGTATGGAATTGTAGATATTATTATTGGCTTTCAAATGAATCAATCCGATTGCAAATCGCTTAAGTCGTTTCCGAGAAAAACGAAAATTACATATTCAATCCGCACAAGTCAATTCCAGAATGACCCAACCTAAAAATAATAGACATAACCAGTATGGAATTGTCGATATTATTATTGGCTTTCAAATGAATCAATCCGATTGCAAATCGCTTAAGTCGTTTCCGAGAAAAACGAAAATTAAATATTCCATCCGCAAAAGTCACTTCCAGAATGACCCAACCTAAAAATAATCTATATCTCGGAAACGGTAAGTGCTAGGTAGACATAACCAGTATGGAATTGTGGATACCATTATTGGCTTTCAAACGAATCAATCTGATTGCGAATCGGTTAAGTCGTTTCCGGGAAACACGAAAATTACATATTCCATCCGCACAAATTACTTCCAGAATGACCCAACATAAAATTATTCTATATCTCGGAAACTGTGAGTGCTAGGTAGACAAAACCAGTATGGAATTGTAGATATTATTATTGGCTTTCAAATGAATCAATCCGATTGCAAATCGCTTTAGTCGTTTCCGAGAAAAACGAAAATTACATATTTCATCCGCACAAGTCACTTCCAGAATGACCCAACCTAAAAATAATCTATATCTCGGAAACGGTGAGTGCTAGGTAGAAAGAACCAGTATGGAATTGTAGATATTATTATTGGCTTTCAAATGAATCAATCCGATTGCAAATCGTTTAAGTCGTTTCCGAGAAAAACGAAAATTACATATTCCATCCGCACAGGTCACTTCCAGAATGACCCAACCTAAAAATTATCTATATCTCGGAAACGGTAAGTGCTAGGTAAACATTACCAGTATGGAATTGTCGATATTATTATTGGCTTTCAAATGAATCAATCCGATTGCAAATCGCTTAAGTCGTTTCCGAGAAAAACGAAAATTACATATTCCATCCGCACAAGTCACTTCCAGAATGAACCAACAAAAAATTATTCTATATCTCGGAAACTGTGAGTGTTAGGTAGACAATACCAGTATGGAATTGTAGATATTATTATTGGCTTTCAAATGAATCAATCCGATTGCAAATCGTTTAAGTCGTTTCCGAGAAAAACGAAAATTACATATTCCATCCGCACAGGTCACTTCCAGAATGACCCAACCTAAAAATAATCTATATCTCGGAAACGGTAAGTGCTAGGTAGACATTACCAGTATGGAATTGTCGATATTATTATTGGCTTTCAAATGAATCAATCCGATTGCAAATCGCTTTAGTCGTTTCCGAGAAAAACGAAAATTACATATTCCATCCGCAAAAGTCACTTCCAGAATGACCCAACCTAAAAATAATCTATATCTCGGAAACGGTAAGTGCTAGGTAGAAAGAACCAGTATGGAATTGTAGATATTATTATTGGCTTTCAAATGAATCAATCCGATTGCAAATCGTTTAAGTCGTTTCCGAAAAAAACGAAAATTACATATTCCATCCGCACAGGTCACTTCCAGAATGACCCAACCTAAAAATAATCTATATCTCGGAAACGGTAAGTGCTAGGTAGACATAACCAGTATGGGATTGTAGATATTATTATTGGCTTTCAAATGAATCAATCCGATTGCAAATCGTTTAAGACGTTTCCGAGAAAAACGAAAACTACATATTCCATCCGCACAAGTCACTTCCAGAATGACCCAACATAAAATTATTCTATATCTCGGAAACTGTGAGTGCTAGGTAGACAAAACCAGTATGGAATTGTAGATATTATTATTGGCTTTCAAATGAATCAATCCGATTGCAAATCATTTAAGTCGTTTCCGAGAAAAACGAAAATTACATATTCCATCCGCAAAAGTCACTTCCAGAATGGCCCAACAAAAACAAAAAATCTCGGAAACTGTGAGTGTTAGGTAGACAAAACAAGTATGGAATTGTAGATACTATTATTGGCTTTCAAACGAATCAATCTGATTGCGAATCGGTTAAGTCGTTTTCGCCTAAGTCGTTTCCAAGAAAAACGAAAATTACATATTCCATCTGCACAAGTTACTTCCAGAATGCACCAATATAAAATTATTCTATATCACGGAAACTGTGAGTGCTAGGTAGACAAAACCAGTATGGAATTGTAGATATTATTATTGGCTTTCAAATGAATCAATCCGATTGCAAATCATTTAAGTCGTTTCCGAGAAAAACGAAAATTACATATTCCATCCGCAAAAGTCACTTCCAGAATGGCCCAACAAAAACAAAAAATCTCGGAAACTGTGAGTGTTAGGTAGACAAAACAAGTATGGAATTGTAGATACTATTATTGGCTTTCAAACGAATCAATCTGATTGCGAATCGGTTAAGTCGTTTCCGGGAAAAACGAAAATTGCATATTCCATCCGCACAAATTACTTCCAGAATGACCCAACATAAAATTATTCTGTATCTCGGAAACTGTGTGTGGCAGGTAGACAAAACAGGTATGGAATTATAGATATTATTATTGGTTTGCAAACGAATCAATCCGATTGCGAATCGGTTAAGTCGTTTCCGAGAAAAACGAAAATTACATATTCCATCCACACAAGTCACTTCCAGAATGAACCAACATAAAATTATCCTATATCTCGGAAACTGTGAGTGGTAGGTAGACAAAACCGGTATGGAATTGTAGATATTATTATTGGCTTTCAAATGAATCAATCCGATTGCAAATCGCTTAAGTCGTTTCCGAGAAAAACGAAAATTACATATTCCATCCGCACAGGTCACTTCCAGAATGACCCAACCTAAAAATAATCTATATCTCGGAAACGGTAAGTGCTAGGTAGAAAGAACCAGTATGGAATTGTAGATATTATTATTGGCTTTCAAATGAATCAAGCCGATTGCAAATCGTTTAAGTCGTTTCCGAGAAAAACGAAAATTACATATTCCATCTGCACAGGTCACTTCCAGAATGACCCAACCTAAAAATAATCTATATCTCAGAAACGGTAAGTGCTAGGTAGACATAACCAGTATGGAATAGTCGATATTATTATTGGCTTTCAAATGAATCAATCCGATTGCAAATCGCTTAAGTCGCTTCAGAGAAAAACGAAAATTACATATTCCATCCGCACAGGTCACTTCCAGAATGACCCAACCTAAAAATAATCTATATCTCGGAAACGGTAAGTGCTAGGTAGACATAACCAGTATGGAATTGTCGATATTATTATTGGCTTTCAAATGAATCAATCCGATTGCAAATCGCTTAAGTCGTTTCCGAGAAAAACGAAAATTACATATTCCATCCGCACAAGTCACTTCCAGAATGAACCAACATAAAATTATTCTATATCTCGGAAACTGTGAGTGCTAGGTAGACAATACCAGTATGGAATTGTAGATATTATTATTGGCTTTCAAATGAATCAATCCGATTGCAAATCGCTTAAGTCGTTTCCGAGAAAAACGAAAATTACATATTCAATCCGCACAAGTCAATTCCAGAATGACCCAACCTAAAAATAATAGACATAACCAGTATGGAATTGTCGATATTATTATTGGCTTTCAAATGAATCAATCCGATTGCAAATCGCTTAAGTCGTTTCCGAGAAAAACGAAAATTAAATATTCCATCCGCAAAAGTCACTTCCAGAATGACCCAACCTAAAAATAATCTATATCTCGGAAACGGTAAGTGCTTGGTAGACATAACCAGTATGGAATTGTGGATACCATTATTGGCTTTCAAACGAATCAATCTGATTGCGAATCGGTTAAGTCGTTTCCGGGAAACACGAAAATTACATATTCCATCCGCACAAATTACTTCCAGAATGACCCAACATAAAATTATTCTATATCTCGGAAACTGTGAGTGCTAGGTAGACAAAACCAGTATGGAATTGTAGATATTATTATTGGCTTTCAAATGAATCAATCCGATTGCAAATCGCTTAAGTCGTTTCCGAGAAAAACGAAAATTACATATTCCATCCGCACAAGTCACTTCCAGAATGGCCCAACAAAAACAAAAAATCTCGGAAACTGTGAGTGTTAGGTAGACAAAACAAGTATGGAATTGTGGATACCATTATTGGCTTTCAAACGCATCAATCTGATTGCGAATCGGTTAAGTCGTTTCCGGGAAAAACGAAAATTGCATATTCCATCCGCACAGGTCACTTCCAGAATGACCCAACCTAAAAATAATCTATATCTCAGAAACGGTAAGTGCTAAGTAGACATAACCAGTATGGAATTGTCGATATTATTATTGGCTTTCAAATGAATCAATCCGATTGCAAATCGCTTAAGTCGCTTCAGAGAAAAACGAAAATTACATATTCCATCCGCACAGGTCACTTCCAGAATGACCCAACCTAAAAATAATCTATATCTCGGAAACGGTAAGTGCTAGGTAGACATAACCAGTATGGAATTGTCGATATTATTATTGGCTTTCAAATGAATAAATCCGATTGCAAATCGTTTAAGTCGTTTCCGAGGAAAACGAAAATTACATATTCCATCCGCACAAGTCACTTCCAGAATGACCCAACATAAAATTATTCTATATCTCGGAAACTGTGAGTGCTAGATAGACAAAACCAGTATGGAATTGTAGATATTATTATTGGCTTTCAAATGAATCAATCCGATTGCAAATCATTTAAGTCGTTTCCGAGAAAAACGAAAATTACATATTCCATCCGCAAAAGTCACTTCCAGAATGACCCAACCTAAAAATAATCTATATCTCGGAAACGGTAAGTGCTAGGTAGACATAACCAGTATGGAATTGCCGATATTATTATTGGCTTTCAAATGAATCAATCCGATTGCAAATCGTTTAAGTCGTTTCCGAGAAAAACGAAAATTACATATTCCATCCGCACAAGTCACTTCCAGAATGACCCAACATAAAATTATTCTATATCTCGGAAACTGTGAGTGCTAGGTAGACAAAACCAGTATGGAATTGTAGATATTATTATTGGCTTTCAAATGAATCAATCCGATTGCAAATCATTTAAGTCGTTTCCGAGAAAAACGAAAATTACATATTCCATCCGCAAAAGTCACTTCCAGAATGGCCCAACAAAAACAAAAAATCTCGGAAACTGTGAGTGTTAGGTAGACAAAATAAGTATGGAATTGTAGATACTATTATTGGCTTACAAACGAATCAATCTGATTGCGAATCGTTTAAGTCGTTTCCGGGAAAAACGAAAATTGCATATTCCATCCGCACAAATTACTTCCAGAATGACCCAACATAAAATTATTCTGTATCTCGGAAACTGTGTGTGGCAGGTAGACAAAACAGGTATGGAATTATAGATATTATTATTGGTTTGCAAACGAATCAATCCGATTGCGAATCGGTTAAGTCGTTTCCGGGAAAAACGAAAATTGCATATTCCATCCGCACAAATTACTTCCAGAATGACCCAACATAAAATTATTCTGTATCTCGGAAACTGTGTGTGGCAGGTAGACAAAACAGGTATGGAATTATAGATATTATTATTGGTTTGCAAACGAATCAATCCGATTGCGAATCGGTTAAGTCGTTTCCGAGAAACACGAAAATTACATATTCCATCCACACAAGTCACATCAAGAATGAACCAGCATAAAATTATCCTATATCTCGGAAACTGTGAGTGGTAGGTAGACAAAACCAGTATGGAATTGTAGATATTATTATTGGCTTTCAAATGAATCAATCCGATTGCAAATCGCTTAAGTCGTTTCCGAGAAAAACGAAAATTACATATTCCATCCGCACAGGTCACTTCCAGAATGACCCAACAAAAACAAAAAATCTCGGAAACTGTGAGTGTTAGGTAGACAAAACAAGTATGGAATTGTGGATACCATTATTGGCTTTCAAACGAATCAATCTGATTGCGAATCGGTTAAGTCGTTTCCGCGAAAAACGAAAATTGCATATTCCATCCGCACAGGTCACTTCCAGAATGACCCAACCTAAAAATAATCTATATCTCAGAAACGGTAAGTGCTAAGTAGACATAACCAGTATGGAATTGTCGATATTATTATTGGCTTTCAAATGAATCAATCCGATTGCAAATCGCTTAAGTCGCTTCAGAGAAAAACGAAAATTACATATTCCATCCGCACAGGTCACTTCCAGAATGACCCAACCTAAAAATAATCTATATCTCGGAAACGGTAAGTGCTAGGTAGACATAACCAGTATGGAATTGTCGATATTATTATTGGCTTTCAAATGAATCAATCCGATTGCAAATCGTTTAAGTCGTTTCCGAGGAAAACGAAAATTACATATTCCATCCGCACAAGTCACTTCCAGAATGACCCAACATAAAATTATTCGATATCTCGGAAACTGTGAGTGCTAGATAGACAAAACCAGTATGGAATTGTAGATATTATTATTGGCTTTCAAATGAATCAATCCGATTGCAAATCATTTAAGTCGTTTCCGAGAAAAACGAAAATTACATATTCCATCCGCAAAAGTCACTTCCAGAATGACCCTACCTAAAAATAATCTATATCTCGGAAACGGTAAGTGCTAGGTAGACATAACCAGTATGGAATTGCCGATATTATTATTGGCTTTCAAATGAATCAATCCGATTGCAAATCGTTTAAGTCGTTTCCGAGAAAAACGAAAATTACATATTCCATCCGCACAAGTCACTTCCAGAATGACCCAACATAAAATTATTCTATATCTCGGAAACTGTGAGTGCTAGGTAGACAAAACCAGTATGGAATTGTAGATATTATTATTGGCTTTCAAATGAATCAATCCGATTGCAAATCATTTAAGTCGTTTCCGAGAAAAACGAAAATTACATATTCCATCCGCAAAAGTCACTTCCAGAATGGCCCAACAAAAACAAAAAATCTCGGAAACTGTGAGTGTTAGGTAGACAAAATAAGTATGGAATTGTAGATACTATTATTGGCTTTCAAACGAATCAATCTGATTGCGAATCGTTTAAGTCGTTTCCGGGAAAAACGAAAATTGCATATTCCATCCGCACAAATTACTTCCAGAATGACCCAACATAAAATTATTCTGTATCTCGGAAACTGTGTGTGGCAGGTAGACAAAACAGGTATGGAATTATAGATATTATTATTGGTTTGCAAACGAATCAATCCGATTGCGAATCGGTTAAGTCGTTTCCGAGAAACACGAAAATTACATATTCCATCCGCACAAATTACTTCCAGAATGACCCAACATAAAATTATTCTGTATCTCGGAAACTGTGTGTGGCAGGTAGACAAAACAGGTATGGAATTATAGATATTATTATTGGTTTGCAAACGAATCAATCCGATTGCGAATCGGTTAAGTCGTTTCCGAGAAACACGAAAATTACATATTCCATCCACACAAGTCACATCAAGAATGAACCAGCATAAAATTATCCTATATCTCGGAAACTGTGAGTGGTAGGTAGACAAAACCAGTATGGAATTGTAGATATTATTATTGGCTTTCAAATGAATCAATCCGATTGCAAATCGCTTAAGTCGTTTCCGAGAAAAACGAAAATTACATATTCCATCCGCACAGGTCACTTCCAGAATGACCCAACCTAAAAATAATCTATATCTCGGAAACGGTAAGTGCTAGGTAGAAAGAACCAGTATGGAATTGTGGATATTATTATTGGCTTTCAAATGAATCAATCCGATTGCAAATCGTTTAAGTCGTTTCCGAGAAAAACGAAAATTACATATTCCATCCGCACAGGTCACTTCCAGAATGACCCAACATAAAAATAATCTATATCTCAGAAACGGTAAGTGCTAGGTAGACATAACCAGTATGGAATTGTCGATATTATTATTGGCTTTCAAATGAATCAATCCGATTGCAAATCGCTTAAGTCGCTTCAGAGAAAAACGAAAATTACATATTCCATCCGCACAGGTCACTTCCAGAATGACCCAACCTAAAAATAATCTATATCTCGGAAACGGTAAGTGCTAGGTAGACATAACCAGTATGGAATTGTCGATATTATTATTGGCTTTCAAATGAATCAATCCGATTGCAAATCGTTTAAGTCGTTTCCGAGAAAAACGAAAATTACATATTCCATCCGCACAAGTCACTTCCAGAATGACCCAACATAAAATTATTCTATATCTCGGAAACTGTGAGTGCTAGATAGACAAAACCAGTATGGAATTGTAGATATTATTATTGGCTTTCAAATGAATCAATCCGATTGCAAATCATTTAAGTCGTTTCCGAGAAAAACGAAAATTACATATTCCATCCGCACAAGTCACTTCCAGAATGACCCAACATAAAATTATTATATATCTCGGAAACTGTGAGTGCTAGGTAGACAAAACCAGTATGGAATTGTAGATATTATTATTGGCTTTCAAATGAATCAATCCGATTGCAAATCTTTTAAGTCGTTTCCGGGAAAAACGAAAATTGCATATTCCATCCGCACAAATTACTTCCAGAATGACCCAACATAAAATTATTCTGTATCTCGGAAACTGTGTGTGGCAGGTAGACAAAACAGGTATGGAATTATAGATATTATTATTGGTTTGCAAACGAATCAATCCGATTGCGAATCGGTTAAGTCGTTTCCGGGAAAAACGAAAATTGCATATTCCATCCGCAAAAGTCACTTCCAGAATGGCCCAACAAAAACAAAAAATCTCGGAAACTGTGAGTGTTAGGTAGACAAAATAAGTATGGAATTGTAGATACTATTATTGGCTTACAAACGAATCAATCTGATTGCGAATCGTTTAAGTCGTTTCCGGGAAAAACGAAAATTGCATATTCCATCCGCACAAATTACTTCCAGAATGACCCAACATAAAATTATTCTGTATCTCGGAAACTGTGTGTGGCAGGTAGACAAAACAGGTATGGAATTATAGATATTATTATTGGTTTGCAAACGAATCAATCCGATTGCGAATCGGTTAAGTCGTTTCCGGGAAAAACGAAAATTGCATATTCCATCCGCACAAATTACTTCCAGAATGACCCAACATAAAATTATTCTGTATCTCGGAAACTGTGTGTGGCAGGTAGACAAAACAGGTATGGAATTATAGATATTATTATTGGTTTGCAAACGAATCAATCCGATTGCGAATCGGTTAAGTCGTTTCCGAGAAACACGAAAATTACATATTCCATCCACACAAGTCACATCAAGAATGAACCAGCATAAAATTATCCTATATCTCGGAAACTGTGAGTGGTAGGTAGACAAAACCAGTATGGAATTGTAGATATTATTATTGGCTTTCAAATGAATCAATCCGATTGCAAATCGCTTAAGTCGTTTCCGAGAAAAACGAAAATTACATATTCCATCCGCACAGGTCACTTCCAGAATGACCCAACAAAAACAAAAAATCTCGGAAACTGTGAGTGTTAGGTAGACAAAACAAGTATGGAATTGTGGATACCATTATTGGCTTTCAAACGAATCAATCTGATTGCGAATCGGTTAAGTCGTTTCCGCGAAAAACGAAAATTGCATATTCCATCCGCACAGGTCACTTCCAGAATGACCCAACCTAAAAATAATCTATATCTCAGAAACGGTAAGTGCTAAGTAGACATAACCAGTATGGAATTGTCGATATTATTATTGGCTTTCAAATGAATCAATCCGATTGCAAATCGCTTAAGTCGCTTCAGAGAAAAACGAAAATTACATATTCCATCCGCACAGGTCACTTCCAGAATGACCCAACCTAAAAATAATCTATATCTCGGAAACGGTAAGTGCTAGGTAGACATAACCAGTATGGAATTGTCGATATTATTATTGGCTTTCAAATGAATCAATCCGATTGCAAATCGTTTAAGTCGTTTCCGAGGAAAACGAAAATTACATATTCCATCCGCACAAGTCACTTCCAGAATGACCCAACATAAAATTATTCGATATCTCGGAAACTGTGAGTGCTAGATAGACAAAACCAGTATGGAATTGTAGATATTATTATTGGCTTTCAAATGAATCAATCCGATTGCAAATCATTTAAGTCGTTTCCGAGAAAAACGAAAATTACATATTCCATCCGCAAAAGTCACTTCCAGAATGACCCAACCTAAAAATAATCTATATCTCGGAAACGGTAAGTGCTAGGTAGACATAACCAGTATGGAATTGCCGATATTATTATTGGCTTTCAAATGAATCAATCCGATTGCAAATCGTTTAAGTCGTTTCCGAGAAAAACGAAAATTACATATTCCATCCGCACAAGTCACTTCCAGAATGACCCAACATAAAATTATTCTATATCTCGGAAACTGTGAGTGCTAGGTAGACAAAACCAGTATGGAATTGTAGATATTATTATTGGCTTTCAAATGAATCAATCCGATTGCAAATCATTTAAGTCGTTTCCGAGAAAAACGAAAATTACATATTCCATCCGCAAAAGTCACTTCCAGAATGGCCCAACAAAAACAAAAAATCTCGGAAACTGTGAGTGTTAGGTAGACAAAATAAGTATGGAATTGTAGATACTATTATTGGCTTTCAAACGAATCAATCTGATTGCGAATCGTTTAAGTCGTTTCCGGGAAAAACGAAAATTGCATATTCCATCCGCACAAATTACTTCCAGAATGACCCAACATAAAATTATTCTGTATCTCGGAAACTGTGTGTGGCAGGTAGACAAAACAGGTATGGAATTATAGATATTATTATTGGTTTGCAAACGAATCAATCCGATTGCGAATCGGTTAAGTCGTTTCCGAGAAACACGAAAATTACATATTCCATCCGCACAAATTACTTCCAGAATGACCCAACATAAAATTATTCTGTATCTCGGAAACTGTGTGTGGCAGGTAGACAAAACAGGTATGGAATTATAGATATTATTATTGGTTTGCAAACGAATCAATCCGATTGCGAATCGGTTAAGTCGTTTCCGAGAAACACGAAAATTACATATTCCATCCACACAAGTCACATCAAGAATGAACCAGCATAAAATTATCCTATATCTCGGAAACTGTGAGTGGTAGGTAGACAAAACCAGTATGGAATTGTAGATATTATTATTGGCTTTCAAATGAATCAATCCGATTGCAAATCGCTTAAGTCGTTTCCGAGAAAAACGAAAATTACATATTCCATCCGCACAGGTCACTTCCAGAATGACCCAACCTAAAAATAATCTATATCTCGGAAACGGTAAGTGCTAGGTAGAAAGAACCAGTATGGAATTGTGGATATTATTATTGGCTTTCAAATGAATCAATCCGATTGCAAATCGTTTAAGTCGTTTCCGAGAAAAACGAAAATTACATATTCCATCCGCACAGGTCACTTCCAGAATGACCCAACATAAAAATAATCTATATCTCAGAAACGGTAAGTGCTAGGTAGACATAACCAGTATGGAATTGTCGATATTATTATTGGCTTTCAAATGAATCAATCCGATTGCAAATCGCTTAAGTCGCTTCAGAGAAAAACGAAAATTACATATTCCATCCGCACAGGTCACTTCCAGAATGACCCAACCTAAAAATAATCTATGTATATCTCGGAAACGGTAAGTGCTAGGTAGACATAACCAGTATGGAATTGTCGATATTATTATTGGCTTTCAAATGAATCAATCCGATTGCAAATCGCTTAAGTCGTTTCCGAGAAAAACGAAAATTACATATTCCATCCGCACAAGTCACTTCCAGAATGAACCAACAAAAAATTATTCTATATCTTGGAAACTGTGAGTGCTAGGTAGACAATACCAGTATGGAATTGTAGATATTATTATTGGCTTTCAAATGAATCAATCCGATTGCAAATCGCTTAAGTCGTTTCCGAGAAAAACGAAAATTACATATTCCATCCGCACAAGTCACTTCCAGAATGACCCAACCTAAAAATAATAGACATAACCAGTATGGAATTGTCGATATTATTATTGGCTTTCAAATGAATCAATCCGATTGCAAATCGCTTAAGTCGCTTCAGAGAAAAACGAAAATTACATATTCCATCCGCACAGGTCACTTCCAGAATGACCCAACCTAAAAATAATCTATATCTCGGAAACGGTAAGTGCTAGGTAGACATAACCAGTATGGAATTGTCGATATTATTATTGGCTTTCAAATGAATCAATCCGATTGCAAATCGTTTAAGTCGTTTCCGAGAAAAACGAAAATTACATATTCCATCCGCACAAGTCACTTCCAGAATGACCCAACATAAAATTATTCTATATCTCGGAAACTGTGAGTGCTAGATAGACAAAACCAGTATGGAATTGTAGATATTATTATTGGCTTTCAAATGAATCAATCCGATTGCAAATCATTTAAGTCGTTTCCGAGAAAAACTAAAATTACATATTCCATCCGCACAAGTCACTTCCAGAATGACCCAACATAAAATTATTATATATCTCGGAAACTGTGAGTGCTAGGTAGACAAAACCAGTATGGAATTGTAGATATTATTATTGGCTTTCAAATGAATCAATCCGATTGCAAATCTTTTAAGTCGTTTCCGGGAAAAACGAAAATTGCATATTCCATCCGCACAAATTACTTCCAGAATGACCCAACATAAAATTATTCTGTATCTCGGAAACTGTGTGTGGCAGGTAGACAAAACAGGTATGGAATTATAGATATTATTATTGGTTTGCAAACGAATCAATCCGATTGCGAATCGGTTAAGTCGTTTCCGAGAAACACGAAAATTACATATTCCATCCACACAAGTCACATCAAGAATGAACCAACATAAAATTATCCTATATCTCGGAAACTGTGAGTGGTAGGTAGACAAAACCAGTATGGAATTGTAGATATTATTATTGGCTTTCAAATGAATCAATCCGATTGCAAATCGCCTAAGTCGTTTCCGAGAAAAACGAAAATTACATATTCCATCTGCACAAGTTACTTCCAGAATGAACCCACATAAAATTATTCTGTATCTCGGAAACTGTGAGTGCTAGGTAGACATAACCAGTATGGAATTGTCGATATTATTATTGGCTTTCAAATGAATCAATCCGATTGCAAATCGCTTAAGTCGTTTCCGAGAAAAACGAAAATTACATATTCCATCCGCACAAGTCACTTCCAGAATGAACCAACATGAAATTATTCTATATCTCGGAAACTGTGAGTGCTAGGTAGACAATACCAGTAGATATTATTATTGGCTTTCAAATGAATCAATCCGATTGCAAATCGCTTTAGTCGTTTCCGAGAAAAACGAAAATTACATATTCCATCCGCACAAGTCACTTCCAGAATGATCCAACCTAAAAATAATCTATATCTCGGAAACGGTAAGTGCTATGTAGAAAGAACCAGTATGGAATTGTCGATATTATTATTGGCTTTCAAATGAATCAATCTGATTGCAAATCGTTTAAGTCGTTTCCGAGAAAAACGAAAATTACATATTCCATCCGCACAGGTCACTTCCAGAATGACCCAACCTAAAAATAATCTATATCTCGGAAACGGTAAGTGCTAGGTAGACATAACCAGTATGGAATTGTAGATATTATTTTTGGCTTTCAAATGAATCAATCCGATTGCAAATCGTTTAAGTCGTTTCCGAGAAAAACGAAAATTACATATTCCATCCGCACAAGTCACTTCCAGAATGACCCAACATAAAATTATTCTATATCTCGGAAACTGTGAGTGCTAGGTAGACAAAACCAGTATGGAATTGTAGATATTATTATTGGCTTTCAAATGAATCAATCCGATTGCAAATCGCTTAAGTCGTTTCCGAGAAAAACGAAAATTACATATTCCATCCGCACAAGTCACTTCCAGAATGGCCCAACAAAAACAAAAAATCTCGGAAACTGTGAGTGTTAGGTAGACAAAACAAGTATGGAATTGTAGATACCATTATTGGCTTTCAAACGAATCAATCTGATTGCGAATCGGTTAAGTCGTTTCCGGGAAAAACGAAAATTGCATATTCCATCCGCACAGGTCACTTCCAGAATGACCCAACCTAAAAATAATCTATATCTCAGAAACGGTAAGTGCTAAGTAGACATAACCAGTATGGAATTGTCTATATTATTATTGGCTTTCAAATGAATCAATCCGATTGCAAATCGCTTAAGTCGCTTCAGAGAAAAACGAAAATTACATATTCCATCCGCACAGGTCACTTCCAGAATGACCCAACCTAAAAATAATCTATATCTCGGAAACGGTAAGTGCTAGGTAGACATAACCAGTATGGAATTGTCGATATTATTATTGGCTTTCAAATGAATCAAACCGATTGCAAATCGTTTAAGTCGTTTCCGAGAAAAACGAAAATTACATATTCCATCCGCACAAGTCACTTCCAGAATGACCCAACATAAAATTATTCTATATCTCGGAAACTGTGAGTGCTAGATAGACAAAACCAGTATGGAATTGTAGATATTATTATTGGCTTTCAAATGAATCAATCCGATTGCAAATCATTTAAGTCGTTTCCGAGAAAAACGAAAATTACATATTCCATCCGCAAAAGTCACTTCCAGAATGACCCAACCTAAAAATAATCTATATCTCGGAAACGGTAAGTGCTAGGTAGACATAACCAGTATGGAATTGCCGATATTATTATTGGCTTTCAAATGAATCAATCCGATTGCAAATCGTTTAAGTCGTTTCCGAGAAAAACGAAAATTACATATTCCATCCGCACAAGTCACTTCCAGAATGACCCAACATAAAATTATTCTATATCTCGGAAACTGTGAGTGCTTGGTAGACAAAACCAGTATGGAATTGTAGATATTATTATTGGCTTTCAAATGAATCAATCCGATTGCAAATCTTTTAAGTCGTTTCCGAGAAAAACGAAAATTACATATTCCATCCGCAAAAGTCACTTCCAGAATGGCCCAACAAAAACAAAAAATCTCGGAAACTGTGAGTGTTAGGTAGACAAAATAAGTATGGAATTGTAGATACTATTATTGGCTTTCAAACGAATCAATCTGATTGCGAATCGGTTAAGTCGTTTCCGGGAAAAACGAAAATTGCATATTCCATCCGCACAAATTACTTCCAGAATGACCCAACATAAAAAATCTCTGTATCTCGGAAACTGTGTGTGGCAGGTAGACAAAACAGGTATGGAATTATAGATATTATTATTGGTTTGCAAACGAATCAATCCGATTGCGAATCGGTTAAGTCGTTTCCGGGAAAAACGAAAATTGCATATTCCATCCGCACAAATTACTTCCAGAATGACCCAACATAAAATTATTCTGTATCTCGGAAACTGTGTGTGGCAGGTAGACAAAACAGGTATGGAATTATAGATATTATTATTGGCTTTCAAATGAATCAAACCGATTGCAAATCGTTTAAGTCGTTTCCGAGAAAAACGAAAATTACATATTCCATCCGCACAAATTACTTCCAGAATGACCCAACATAAAATTATTCAATATCTCGGAAACTGTGAGTGCTAGGTAGACAAAACCAGTATGGAATTGTAGATATTATTATTGGCTTTCAAATGAATCAATCCGATTGCAAATCATTTAAGTCGTTTCCGAGAAAAACGAAAATTACATATTCCATCCGCAAAAGTCACTTCCAGAATGACCCAACCTAAAAATAATCTATATCTCGGAAACGGTAAGTGCTAGGTAGACATAACCAGTATGGAATTGCCGATATTATTATTGGCTTTCAAATGAATCAATCCGATTGCAAATCGTTTAAGTCGTTTCCGAGAAAAACGAAAATTACATATTCCATCCGCACAAGTCTCTTCCAGAATGACCCAACATAAAATTATTCTATATCTCGGAAACTGTGAGTGCTTGGTAGACAAAACCAGTATGGAATTGTAGATATTATTATTGGCTTTCAAATGAATCAATCCGATTGCAAATCTTTTAAGTCGTTTCCGAGAAAAACGAAAATTACATATTCCATCCGCAAAAGTCACTTCCAGAATGGCCCAACAAAAACAAAAAATCTCGGAAACTGTGAGTGTTAGGTAGACAAAATAAGTATGGAATTGTAGATACTATTATTGGCTTTCAAACGAATCAATCTGATTGCGAATCGGTTAAGTCGTTTCCGGGAAAAACGAAAATTGCATATTCCATCCGCACAAATTACTTCCAGAATGACCCAACATAAAATTATTCTGTATCTCGGAAACTGTGTGTGGCAGGTAGACAAAACAGGTATGGAATTATAGATATTATTATTGGTTTGCAAACGAATCAATCCGATTGCGAATCGGTTAAGTCGTTTCCGGGAAAAACGAAAATTGCATATTCCATCCGCACAAATTACTTCCAGAATGACCCAACATAAAATTATTCTGTATCTCGGAAACTGTGTGTGGCAGGTAGACAAAACAGGTATGGAATTATAGATATTATTATTGGTTTGCAAACGAATCAATCCGATTGCGAATCGGTTAAGTCGTTTCCGAGAAACACGAAAATTACATATTCCATCCGCACAAATTACTTCCAGAATGACCCAACATAAAATTATTCAATATCTCGGAAACTGTGAGTGCTAGGTAGACAAAACCAGTATGGAATTGTAGATATTATTATTGGCTTTCAAATGAATCAATCCGATTGCAAATCGCTTAAATCGTTTCCGAGAAAAACGAAAATTACATATTCCATCCGCACAAGTCACTTCCAGAATGGCCCAACAAAAACAAAAAATCTCGGAAACTGTGAGTGTTAGGTAGACAAAACAAGTATGGAATTGTGGATACCATTATTGGCTTTCAAACGAATCAATCTGATTGCGAATCGGTTAAGTCGTTTCCGGGAAAAACGAAAATTGCATATTCCATCCGCACAGGTCACTTCCAGAATGACCCAACCTAAAAATAATCTATATCTCAGAAACGGTAAGTGCTAAGTAGACATAACCAGTATGGAATTGTCGATATTATTATTGGCTTTCAAATGAATCAATCCGATTGCAAATCGCTTAAGTCGCTTCAGAGAAAAACGAAAATTACATATTCCATCCGCACAGGTCACTTCCAGAATGACCCAACCTAAAAATAATCTATATCTCGGAAACGGTAAGTGCTAGGTAGACATAACCAGTATGGAATTGTCGATATTATTATTGGCTTTCAAATGAATCAATCCGATTGCAAATCGTTTAAGTCGTTTCCGAGGAAAACGAAAATTACATATTCCATCCGCACAAGTCACTTCCAGAATGACCCAACATAAAATTATTCTATATCTCGGAAACTGTGAGTGCTAGATAGACAAAACCAGTATGGAATTGTAGATATTATTATTGGCTTTCAAATGAATCAATCCGATTGCAAATCATTTAAGTCGTTTCCGAGAAAAACGAAAATTACATATTCCATCCGCAAAAGTCACTTCCAGAATGACCCAACCTAAAAATAATCTATATCTCGGAAACGGTAAGTGCTAGGTAGACATAACCAGTATGGAATTGCCGATATTATTATTGGCTTTCAAATGAATCAATCCGATTGCAAATCGTTTAAGTCGTTTCCGAGAAAAACGAAAATTACATATTCCATCCGCACAAGTCACTTCCAGAATGACCCTCGGAAACTGTGAGTGCTAGGTAGACAAACTGTGAGTGCTAGGTAGACAAAACCAGTATGGAATTGTAGATATTATTATTGGCTTTCAAATGAATCAATCCGATTGCAAATCATTTAAGTCGTTTCCGAGAAAAACGAAAATTACATATTCCATCCGCAAAAGTCACTTCCAGAATGGCCCAACAAAAAATTATTCTGTATCTCGGAAACTGTGAGTGTTAGGTAGACAAAACAAGTATGGAATTGTAGATACTATTATTGGCTTTCAAACGAATTAATCTGATTGCGAATCGGTTAAGTCGTTTCCGGGAAAAACGAAAATTGCATATTCCATCCGCACAAATTACTTCCAGAATGACCCAACATAAAATTATTCTGTATCTCGGAAACTGTGTGTGGCAGGTAGACAAAACAGGTATGGAATAATAGATATTATTATTGGTTTGCAAACGAATCAATCCGATTGCGAATCGGTTAAGTCGTTTCCGAGAAACACGAAAATTACATATTCCATCCACACAAGTCACATCAAGAATGAACCAATATAAAATTATCCTATATCTCGGAAACTGTGAGTGGTAGGTAGACAAAACCAGTATGGAATTGTAGATATTATTATTGGCTTTCTAATGAATCAATCCGATTGCAAATCGCTTAAGTCGTTTCCGAGAAAAACGAAAATTACATATTCCATTCGCACAAGTCACTTCCAGAATGACCCAACATAAAATTATTCTATATCTCGGAAACTGTGTGTGGCAGGTAGACAAAACAGGTATGGAATTATAGATATTATTATTGGTTTGCAAACGAATCAATCCGATTGCGAATCGGTTAAGTCGTTTCCGGGAAAAACGAAAATTGCATATTCCATCCGCACAAATTACTTCCAGAATGACCCAACATAAAATTATTCTGTATCTCGGAAACTGTGTGTGGCAGGTAGACAAAACAGGTATGGAATTATAGATATTATTATTGGTTTGCAAACGAATCAATCCGATTGCGAATCGGTTAAGTCGTTTCCGAGAAACACGAAAATTACATATTCCATCCGCACAAATTACTTCCAGAATGACCCAACATAAAATTATTCAATATCTCGGAAACTGTGAGTGCTAGGTAGACAAAACCAGTATGGAATTGTAGATATTATTATTGGCTTTCAAATGAATCAATCCGATTGCAAATCGCTTAAGTCGTTTCCGAGAAAAACGAAAATTACATATTCCATCCGCACAAGTCACTTCCAGAATGGCCCAACAAAAACAAAAAATCTCGGAAACTGTGAGTGTTAGGTAGACAAAACAAGTATGGAATTGTGGATACCATTATTGGCTTTCAAACGAATCAATCTGATTGCGAATCGGTTAAGTCGTTTCCGGGAAAAACGAAAATTGCATATTCCATCCGCACAGGTCACTTCCAGAATGACCCAACCTAAAAATAATCTATATCTCAGAAACGGTAAGTGCTAAGTAGACATAACCAGTATGGAATTGTCGATATTATTATTGGCTTTCAAATGAATCAATCCGATTGCAAATCGCTTAAGTCGCTTCAGAGAAAAACGAAAATTACATATTCCATCCGCACAGGTCACTTCCAGAATGACCCAACCTAAAAATAATCTATATCTCGGAAACGGTAAGTGCTAGGTAGACATAACCAGTATGGAATTGTCGATATTATTATTGGCTTTCAAATGAATCAATCCGATTGCAAATCGTTTAAGTCGTTTCCGAGGAAAACGAAAATTACATATTCCATCCGCACAAGTCACTTCCAGAATGACCCAACATAAAATTATTCTATATCTCGGAAACTGTGAGTGCTAGATAGACAAAACCAGTATGGAATTGTAGATATTATTATTGGCTTTCAAATGAATCAATCCGATTGCAAATCATTTAAGTCGTTTCCGAGAAAAACGAAAATTACATATTCCATCCGCAAAAGTCACTTCCAGAATGACCCAACCTAAAAATAATCTATATCTCGGAAACGGTAAGTGCTAGGTAGACATAACCAGTATGGAATTGCCGATATTATTATTGGCTTTCAAATGAATCAATCCGATTGCAAATCGTTTAAGTCGTTTCCGAGAAAAACGAAAATTACATATTCCATCCGCACAAGTCACTTCCAGAATGACCCTCGGAAACTGTGAGTGCTAGGTAGACAAACTGTGAGTGCTAGGTAGACAAAACCAGTATGGAATTGTAGATATTATTATTGGCTTTCAAATGAATCAATCCGATTGCAAATCATTTAAGTCGTTTCCGAGAAAAACGAAAATTACATATTCCATCCGCAAAAGTCACTTCCAGAATGGCCCAACAAAAAATTATTCTGTATCTCGGAAACTGTGAGTGTTAGGTAGACAAAACAAGTATGGAATTGTAGATACTATTATTGGCTTTCAAACGAATTAATCTGATTGCGAATCGGTTAAGTCGTTTCCGGGAAAAACGAAAATTGCATATTCCATCCGCACAAATTACTTCCAGAATGACCCAACATAAAATTATTCTATATCTCGGAAACTGTGTGTGGCAGGTAGACAAAACAGGTATGGAATAATAGATATTATTATTGGTTTGCAAACGAATCAATCCGATTGCGAATCGGTTAAGTCGTTTCCGAGAAACACGAAAATTACATATTCCATCCACACAAGTCACATCAAGAATGAACCAATATAAAATTATCCTATATCTCGGAAACTGTGAGTGGTAGGTAGACAAAACCAGTATGGAATTGTAGATATTATTATTGGCTTTCTAATGAATCAATCCGATTGCAAATCGCTTAAGTCGTTTCCGAGAAAAACGAAAATTAAATATTCCATCCGCACAGGTCACTTCCAGAATGACCCAACCTAAAAATAATCTATATCTCGGAAACGGTAGGTGCTAGGTAGACATAACCAGTATGGAATTGTCGATATTATTATTGGCTTTCAAATGAATCAATCCGATTGCAAATCGTTTAAGTCGTTTCCGAGAAAAACGAAAATTACATATTCCATCCGCACAGGTCACTTCCAGAATGACCCAACCTAAAAATAATCTATATCTCGGAAACGGTAAGTGCTAGGTAGACATAACCAGTATGGAATTGTCGATATTATTATTGGCTTTCAAATGAATCAATCCGATTGCAAATCGCTTAAATCGTTTCCGAGAAAAACGAGAATTACATATTCCATCCGCACAAGTCACTTCCAGAATGAACCAACATAAAATTATTCTATATCTCGGAAACTGTGAGTGCTAGGTAGACAATACCAGTATGGAATTGTAGATATTATTATTGGCTTTCAAATGAATTAATCCGATTGCAAATCGCTTAAGTCGTTTCCGAGAAAATCGAAAATTACATATTCCATCCGCACAAGTCACTTCCAGAATGACCCAACCTAAAAATAATAGACATAACCAGTATGGAATTGTCGATATTATTATTGGCTTTCAAATGAATCAATCCGATTGCAAATCGCTTAAGTCGTTTCCGAGAAAAACGAAAATTACATATTCCATCCGCACAGGTCACTTCCAGAATGACCCAACCTAAAAATAATCTATATCTCGGAAACGGTAAGTGCTAGGTAGACATAACCAGTATGGAATTATCGATATTATTATTGGCTTTCAATTGAATCAATCCGATTGCAAATCGCTTAAGTCGTTTCCGAGAAAAACGAAAATTGCATATTCCATCCGCACAAGTCACTTCCAGAATGAACCAACATAAAATTATTCTATATCTCGGAAACTGTGAGTGCTAGGTAGACAATACCAGTATGGAATTGTAGATATTATTATTGGCTTTCAAATGAATCAATCCGATTGCAAATCGCTTAAGTCGTTTCCGAGAAAAACGAAAATTACATATTCCATCCGCACAAGTCACTTCCAGAATGACCCAACCTAAAAATAATAGACATAACCAGTATGGAATTGTCGATATTATTATTGGCTTTCAAATGAATCAATCCGATTGCAAATCGCTTAAGTCGTTTCCGAGAAAAACGAAAATTAAATATTCCATCCGCAAAAGTCACTTCCAGAATGACCCAACCTAAAAATAATCTATATCTCGGAAACGGTAAGTGCTAGGTAGAAAGAACCAGTATGGAATTGTAGATATTATTATTGGCTTTCAAATGAATCAATCCGATTGCAAATCGTTTAAGTCGTTTCCGAGAAAAACGAAAATTACATATTCCATCCGCACAGGTCACTTCCAGAATGACCCAACCTAAAAATAATCTATATCTCGCAAACGGTAAGTGCTAGGTAGACATAACCAGTATGGAATTGTAGATATTATTTTTGGCTTTCAAATGAATCAATCCGATTGCAAATCGTTTAAGTCGTTTCCGAGAAAAACGAAAATTACATATTCCATCCGCACAAGTCACTTCCAGAATGACCCAACATAAAATTATTCTATATCTCGGAAACTGTGAGTGCTAGGTAGACAAAACCAGTATGGAATTGTAGATATTATTATTGGCTTTCAAATGAATCAATCCGATTCCAATCATTTAAGTCGTTTCCGAGAAAAACGAAAATTATATATTCCATCCGCAAAAGTCACTTCCAGAATGGCCCAACAAAAACAAAAAATCTCGGAAACTGTGAGTGGCAGGTAGACAAAATAAGTATGGAATTGTAGATACTATTATTGGCTTTCAAACGAATCAATCTGATTGCGAATCGGTTAAGTCGTTTCCGGGAAAAACGAAAATTGCATATTCCATCCGCACAAATTACTTCCAGAATGACCCAACATAAAATTATTCTGTATCTCGGAAACTGTGTGTGGCAGGTATACAAAACAGGTATGGAATTATAGATATTATTATTGGTTTGCAAACGAATCAATCCGATTGCGAATCGGTTAAGTCGTTTCCGGAAAAAACGAAAATTGCATATTCCATCCGCACAAATTACTTCCAGAATGACCCAACATAAAATTATTCTGTATCTCGGAAACTGTGTGTGGCAGGTAGACAAAACAGGTATGGAATTATAGATATTGTTATTGGTTTGCAAACGAATCAATCCGATTGCGAATCGGTTAAGTCGTTTCCGAGAAACACGAAAATTACATATTCCATCCACACAAGTCACATCAAGAATGAACCAACATAAAATTATCCTATATCTCGGAAACTGTGAGTGGTAGGTAGACAAAACCAGTATGGAATTGTAGATATTATTATTGGCTTTCAATTGAATCAATCCGATTGCAAATCGCTTAAGTCGTTTCCGAGAAAAACGAAAATTACATATTCCATTCGCACAAGTCACTTCCAGAATGAACCAACATAAAATTATTCTATATCTCGGAAACTGTGAGTGCTAGGTAGACAATACCAGTATGGAATTGTAGATATTATTATTGGCTTTCAAATGAATCAATCCGATTGCAAATCGCTTAAGTCGTTTCCGAGAAAAACGAAAATTACATATTCCATCCGCACAAGCCACTTCCAGAATGACCCAACCTAAAAATAATAGACATAACCAGTATGGAATTGTCGATATTATTATTGGCTTTCAAATGAATCAATCCGATTGCAAATCGCCTTAGTCGTTTCCGAGAAAAACGAAAATTACATATTCCATCTGCACAAGTTACTTCCAGAATGAACCAACATAAAATTATTTTGTATCTCGGAAACTGTGAGTGCTAGGTAGACATAATCAGTATGGAATTGTAGATATTATTATTGGCTTTCAAATGAATCAATCCGATTGCAAATCGCTTAAGTCGTTTCCGAGAAAAACGAAAATTAAATATTCCATCCGCAAAAGTCACTTCCAGAATGACCCAACCTAAAAATAATCTATATCTCGGAAACGGTAAGTGCTAGGTAGAAAGAACCAGTATGGAATTGTAGATATTATTATTGGCTTTCAAATGAATCAATCCGATTGCAAATCGTTTAAGTCGTTTCCGAGAAAAACGAAAATTACATATTCCATCCGCACAGGTCACTTCCAGAATGACCCAACCTAAAAATAATCTATATCTCGGAAACGGTAAGTGCTAGGTAGACATAACCAGTATGGAATTGTAGATATTATGTTTGGCTTTCAAATGAATCAAACCGATTGCAAATCGTTTAAGTCGTTTCCGAGAAAAACGAAGATTACATATTCCATCCGCACAAGTCACTTCCAGAATGACCCAACATAAAATTATTCTATATCTCGGAAACTGTGAGTGCTAGGTAGACAAAACCAGTATGGAATTGTAGATATTATTATTGGCTTTCAAATGAATCAATCCGATTGCAAATCATTTAAGTCGTTTCCGAGAAAAACGAAAATTACATATTCCATCCGCACAAGTCACTTCCAGAATGACCCAACCTAAAAATAATAGACATAACCAGTATGGAATTGTCGATATTATTATTGGCTTTCAAATGAATCAATCCGATTGCAAATCGCTTAAGTCGTTTCCGAGAAAAACGAAAATTACATATTCCATCCGCACAGGTCACTTCCAGAATGACCCAACCTAAAAATAATCTATATCTCGGAAACGGTAAGTGCTAGGTAGACATAACCAGTATGGAATTATCGATATTATTATTGGCTTTCAATTGAATCAATCCGATTGCAAATCGCTTAAGTCGTTTCCGAGAAAAACGAAAATTGCATATTCCATCCGCACAAGTCACTTCCAGAATGAACCAACATAAAATTATTCTATATCTCGGAAACTGTGAGTGCTAGGTAGACAATACCAGTATGGAATTGTAGATATTATTATTGGCTTTCAAATGAATCAATCCGATTGCAAATCGCTTAAGTCGTTTCCGAGAAAAACGAAAATTACATATTCCATCCGCACAAGTCACTTCCAGAATGACCCAACCTAAAAATAATAGACATAACCAGTATGGAATTGTCGATATTATTATTGGCTTTCAAATGAATCAATCCGATTGCAAATCGCTTAAGTCGTTTCCGAGAAAAACGAAAATTAAATATTCCATCCGCAAAAGTCACTTCCAGAATGACCCAACCTAAAAATAATCTATATCTCGGAAACGGTAAGTGCTAGGTAGAAAGAACCAGTATGGAATTGTAGATATTATTATTGGCTTTCAAATGAATCAATCCGATTGCAAAT